>NC_051261.2:17760767-18069176 GCF_015237465.2 Chelonia mydas | reverse complement strand
GCACACGTGTGCGGCCTCGGGGGGAGGAGGGGCAGCCCGCCCCGCCCCCAGCCGGAGCGGAGCTGGAAGTTACACGAGCCGCCGTGCTGCGGGGCGCCCCGCCCCCCCTTTTCTGCCTCTGCACCCCCATCCTGCCCCTTCCCTCTGCCTGCACCTCCTTCTCCCTTTCCCATTATCTGGCTCCCCCCATTCCCTCTACTTGCCCCCCCTCCCCTCTTTCCCCTGGCAGCTCCCATCCACGCTTCCCACCCTCCCCCTCTTGCTGCCTGGTCTACCCCCATCCCCTCTGTCTGCCCCCTGTCCTCCCCTTTCCCCTGCCTTCCCCCCATCCCTGCTGCCTGGCCTCCCCCACCACCCCCTCTGCTGCCTGCCCCCATCTCCCCTTTCCACTGCCTGCCCCATCTCCCACATTCCCACTGCCCCCCTTTTGGCTGCCTGTCCCCATCATCCCCTTTCTGCTTCCTGCCCCCCATATCCCACATTCCCTCTACCTGCCCTCTATCCCACCCCTTCCCACTGCCTGGCCTCCCCCCATTTACTCTATCTGCCTCCCCATTCCCTCTTCCTGCTGCCTGCCATCCCCCCATTCCCTCTTCCCTCTCTGCTGCCTGCCCCCATCTCTTCTGCCTGCTGCCCATCCCCCCCTTTCCTACTGGCTGGCCTCCCCGCCCCCCCCTCCTGCTGCCTGCGCCCATCCCCCACATTCCCTCTACCTGCCCCTCATCCCCCCCTTCCCACTGCCTCCCCCGCTGCCTGCTCCCTATCCTCTCCCTTTCCCCTGCCCGTCCACCCACATTCCCTCTGCCTGCTCCCATTCCTACTGCCTGCCCCCCATCCCCACCTTTCCCACTGCCTAGCCTCCCCCATCCCCCTCCTTCCCACTGCCTGCCTTCATCCCGCACATTCCCTTTGCCTGCCCCATCCCTGCTGCCTGCCCCCATCCCCCGCATTCCATCTACCTGCCCCTCATCCCCTCTTCCCACTTCCTGCCCCCCATATCCCACATTCCCTCTGACTGCCCTCTATCCCCCCTTTCCCCTGCCCGATCTTCCCCCATTTCTTCTGCCTGCTCCCTGCCCCCATCCCCCTTCCTGCTGTCTGCCCCTCCCCAATTCCCTCTGTCTCTCCTGTCCCCCACATTTCCTCTAACTACCCACATCCCTCCTTTCCCACTGCCTGGCCTCCCCCGTGCCTCCCAATTCCCACTGCCTGCCCCCGACTCACATGTCCTCCTGTTTGCCCCTCATCCCTCCTTCCAGCTGCCTGCCTCCTTTCCCCCTGCCCCCCCATCCCCCCTTCCACTGCCTGGTCTTCCCTGTCCCCCCCATTCCTTCTGCCTGCCCCCTCCCCCCGTTCTGCTGCCTGCTCCCATTCCCTTTTCCCGCTGTCTGCCCCATCCCCCCTTCCTGCTGACTGCCTTCCCTTTCCACTACTTTCCCTCCCCATTGCCCCTTTCCACTGCCTGCCCCCCATTCCCTCTATCTGCCCCCTTCTCCCCTTCCAGTGCCTGCCCACATCCCTCCTTTCCTACTGTCTGGCCTCCCCCAATTCCCTCTACCTGCCCCCCAGCTCCCCTTTCCCCTGACCCCATCTTCCCCTCTCCGCTCCCGTCCTCCCCCCATTCCCTCTGTCTGCTCCCATCTCTACTCCCTGACGCCTTCCCACACATTCCCTCTGCCCTCCCCCCATTCCCTCTGCCCATCCCTCCCTTCCCGCTGCCCCCCATCCCTTCTGCCTGCCACCCATCTACCCACCCTCCCTGTCTGCCCCCTTTCCCGCTGCCTGCTTCTATCCCCTGATCCCCTCTGCCTGCCCCCTCTTCCTTCTGTCTGGCCTCCCCTGTCTTCCTCCCTTCCCACTGCCTGACCTCCCCCCATTCACTCTCCCTGCCTAACCCCCATCCCTCATCCCCCCATTCCTGTTACCAGGCCTCCCCCCATTCACTCTACCTGCCCCCCCTTCCTGCTGCCTGCCCCCCCATTCCCACTGCTGAGCCTCCCCCATCCCTCCTTCCCACTGCCTGGCCTCCCCCATTCACTCTACCTGCACTCCCATTCCTGCTGCCTGCCCTCCCCCATCCCCCCTTCCCACTGCCTGGCCCCATTCCCCCTTCCCACTGCCAGCCCTCCCCCCATTCCTCCTTCAGTGCTGCCTGTCCTTCCAGCTGCCTGCCTCCTTCCTCCCATCCCCCCTGCCTCTCCCCATCCTCCCTCTCACTGCTTGGCCTTCACAGCCCCCCTCCCAATTCCTTCTGCCTGCCCCCTCCTGTCTTTCTGCTGCCTACCCCCCTTTCTGCTGCCTCCCCCCATTCCCTCCTCTACTGCTTGTCCCCTCCCCCCATTCCCTCTTCCCATTGCTTGCCTGCCCCATCCCCACTTCTCACTGCCTGCCCCATCCCCCCTTCCTGCTGACTGCCCCTCCTTTGCACCACCTGCTCTCCCCCATACCCCCTTTCTGCTGCCTTCCCCCCATCCCCCGTTTCTGCTATCTGCCCCCACATTCCCTGCTGCCTGCCTCATCTCCCACATTCCCACTGCCCCTTTCAGCTGCCTACCCCGATTCCTCCTTTTGGCTGCCTGCCCCCCATATTCCACAATCCCTGTGCCTGCCCTCTATCCCCCCCTTCCCACTGCCTGGCGTCCCCCCCATTCCCTCTGCCTTCCCCCACATCCCTTCTGCCTACCCCCCTGTGACGGGTTCGGTCATAGAGACCCCCTTGGGACTGTCATCTGATGTGGTGAAATTACCTCTGAGCCCATTTTCCCTACCAACTTGGGACTTCCAGTACCCTGCCTTGTTGAGACAGACATGCCAGCCTGCTGCAACGGAGACTCAAAGTTTGGACCATGCCTCCAAAGCTCCAGGCTTTAAGTGAAAACAGCTCAGCAGGTTACCTATTTTCAGCACCCACTCACCCAGCTCCCAATGGGGTCCAAACCCCAAATAAATCTGTTTTACTCTGTATAAAGCTTATACAGGGTAAATTTCATAAATTGTCCGCCCTCTATAACACTGATAGAGATGCACAGCTGTTTTCTTCCCCAGGTATTAATTACTTACTCTGCATTTATTAATAAACAAAAGTGATTTTATTAAGTATAAAAAGTAGGATTTAAGTGGTTTCAAGTAATAACAGAGAGAATAAAGTAAGTCACAAAACAAAATAAAAATTAAAAAACCACGCAAGTCTAAGCCTAATACATTAAGAAACTGTTTACAAATAAACAGAAAAGGAGTACTAGTGGCACCTTAGAGACTAACCAATTTATTTGAGCATAAGCTGGTTAGTCTCTAAGGTGCCACTAGTACTCCTTTTCTGTTTGCGAATACAGACTAACACGGCTGCTACTCTGAAACCTGTTTACAAGTAATATCTCACCCTCAAAGATGTTCCAATAAGCTTCTTTCACAGACTAGACTCCTTCCTAGTCTGGGCCCAATCCTTTCCCCTGGTACAGTCCTTGTTTTTTCCAGCAGACATCTCAGGTGGGAAGCAGGAACTTCTCATGACTGGCAGCCTCTTTTGTCCTGCTCCACCCCCTTTTATAGCTTTGGCACAAGGCAGGAATCTTTTGTCTCTCTGGGTCCCCACCCCTCCTTCTAAATGGAAAAGTACCAGATTTAAGATGGATTTCATTATCAGGTGACATGGTCACATGATGTCACTGTAAGCCCCCTAGTCTCCATTCTTCCTGGGTTGGCCCACATGAACACAGGAAGGCTTGCAGGTAAATAAACAATTTACAACCAATTGTCCTAGTCAATGGGAGCCATCAAGATTCTAAACCACCATTAATGGCCCACACTTTGCATAATTACAATAGGACCTCAGAGTTATACTTCATATTTCTAGCTTCAGATACAAGAATGATACATGCATACAAATAGGAGGAATATATTCGGTAGGTTATAACCTTTGTTATGATACCTTACAAGAGACTGTTTGCGTAAAGTATATTCCAGTTATATCATATTCACACTTACAAGCATATTTTCATAAAACATATGGAGTGCAACATCACATCCCCATCTCCTCTTTCCCCCCTTCCACCTGCCTGCCCCCATCTTCCACGTTCCCTCTACCTGCCCCTCATCCCCCTTCCCACTGCCTGCCCCCATTCCCCCATTCCCTGCTGCTTGCCCCATCTCCCAGACACCCACTGCCCTCCTTTCCACTGCCTGCCCCATGATCCCCTTTCTGCTGCCTGCCCCTCATATCCCACATTCCCTCTGCTTGCCCTCTATTCCCCCTTCCCCTGCCTGCCCTTCCCCCATTCCCTCTGCCTGCTCCCATTCCTGCTCCCTGCCTCCATCCCACTGCCCACCCCCCGCATTCCCTCTGCCTGGTCCCATCCCTGCTGCCTGCCCCCATCCCCCACATTCTCTTTAACTTCCCACATCCCTCCTTTCCCACTGCCTGGCCTCCCCCATTCCCCACTGCCTGCCTTCCCTCTATTCCAATTGCCTGCCCCCCACCCACATTCCCTCCTGCCTGCCTCCATCCTCTCTTCCTCCTGCCCCCCCTCCCCCCTGCCTGCCCCCTGCCTGCTCCCCATCCCTCCAATTCCCACTGCCTGGCCTCACCTGTTCCCCCCTTTCTGCTGCCTGCCCCCCTTCCCCCTTCCCACTGCCTGTCCCCTCCCCGCATTCCCGCTGCCTGCCTGCCCCCCATCCCCACTTCTCGCAACCTGCCCCATCCCCCTTTCCTGCTGCCTGCCCTCCCCATCCCCCTTTCTGCTGCCTGCCTCCATCCCTGCTGCCTGCCCCCTTCCCCTCATTCCCTCTGCCTGTCCATCCCCCTTCTTGTTGCCTACCCCATCTCCCCTTCCCTCTGCCTGCCCGCATCCCTGCTGCCTGCCCCCCATCCTCCACATTTCCTCTGCCTGCCCCCATCCCCCCATTCCTGCTGCCCGCCTCCATCCATTCTGCCTTCCCCATCCCCCTCCTCACTGCCTGCCCCATCTCCCCTTCCCTCTGCCTGCCCCCCACATTCCCACTAGCTGCCCTCCTGCCCCCCCATTCATGTTGCCTGCTCCCATCCCTGCTGCCTGCCCCTCAATGCCCCTTTTCCACTGCCTGGCTTCCCCCTCATTCCTGTTGCCTTCCCCACATCCACCCATTCCCACTGCCCACCCTCTCCACATTCCCACTATCTGCCCCCATCCCCTCTTTTCATTGCTTGTCCCCCATCCCTTCTGCCTGTGCCAATTCCCCCCCCCATTCCCACTGCCTGGCCTCTCCCCATTTCAGCTGCCTGCCCCCATCCCTACTGACTGCCTCCCATCGCCCCATTCCCTCTGCCTGTCCCCTATCCCCCATCTTGCTGCTGTCCCCCATCTCCCTCCTTGCCTTCTGCTTGTCCCCATCAAGCTGCCTGCCCCCATTTCCTCTGCCTCCCCCATCCCCCACATTCTCTCTGCCTGTCCCCATCCCGCTCCTTGTCTGCTGCTTGCCATCCTCCCCTCTGCCTGCCCCTCATCCCCCTCCTTTTCTGCTTCTCCTCTCCCTCTGCTTTCTCACTGGGACTGAGGAGGTTTCGCTGTAGTGCTAATGCTGCACATCATCCCTGCTCATATTGCCAAGGGGCTCTCGATTAGTAATGAGCCTGGGCTACTTTTAATGTCAGTTCAGTGGCTGCAGGAAGAGATGCTTGGCTGAAGAGTCCAGTCCAGTTAAACTTACCAACCAGTCACAGACTGTGCTTCTGATCCCCCACACTGGTTTTCAAGAAGTTAAAAAAAAGGAAATTACACAGCCCCCCTATTGGATTCCAATTCTCTGACTCCCAATCAGCACTTAGGGCCAGTACAGTGAGAAGTTATTTAAAAAACTGCTCACTATACAAAATGTCCTTCTGAACTCCAAAGGGCCAGCCACATAGCCGGGTCAACCACATTGCCAGGCCAATATCTTACCCAAAATACCATGTTGCTAGCCAATCCTTTAGCATTTAAAACTAAAGGTGTATTGTAAGGAGAAAAAAAGAACAAGAAGAGAGTTGTTGAATGGTATAGCACTCAAATACATACAGAGACTTCAAAGTGCATGTATCAGGTTCTTAGCAGTGTTGGTGAGTTTGCTGGCTTGAAAGTCCCTCTGGAACATCCACAGCTTAGAATCCTAGAATATCAGGGTTGGAAGGGACCTCAGGAGGTCATCTAGTCCAACCCCCCCCTGCAGGACCATTCCCCAGTTTTTGCCCCAGATCCCTAAATGGCCCCCTCAAGGATTGAACTCACAACCCTGGGTTGAGTAAGCCAATGCTCAAACCACTGAGCTATCCCTCCCCCCATGCTGGGTTGGGTCATTCAGTCCTATGTTCAGAGCTTCAGTTTGTAGCAAAGTTCCTCCAGAGGTAAGAAGCAGGAATGTAAACAAAATGGAGAGGATGCAGCTGCCTTTTATATTCTTTTGCCATAAGGCTTGTACTTCCTGTGTCCCTACACAAGCTTCACAGCACATAGAAAAGCCTTAGAATTCTCTGTCCATAGGCATGGCCCCTACATGGCTTGCTGACTCATCAGGTATAGTCCCTGGCTTTTACAATGGGTTTACTGTACAGCTGGTGTCCCTTGATGGGCCTTCAAGCCGGCTTCGTGCTCATGCCATTCTGTCTGCAGGTGTCACCCAGAAACACAGCACAAGATTGCAAATTCAGCTACAAACATAAACAAGATTTTCATATTTGGCAAATTATAACATTTTCATAGATACCTTTCATTGCATATCTGGTCAGATTTCTTGCAATATTATAGTGATGATGATTAATGATTGGCGATCCCTCGATTCAAGGATGATCTCTACTATATGAGAATTACATATGGGTCCTGAGATGACTCAGGAGTCTGATCCTGGAACCACAAATCTGCCCACAGTAGGTACAGATGTTTTGTGGCAGGCCAGCTGCTTGCTGGGAGAATGTTCTTTCTTTTTCCTTCTGTGATGAGTTCAGTCACAGAGACTTCCTTGGGACTGTCACCTGATGTGCTGAAATTACCTCTGAGCCTGTTTTACGTGCAAGCTTGGGCCTCCAGAACCCTGCCTTGTTGAGACAGACAAGCTAGCCTGCTGCCACACAGACCCAGGGTCTGGGCCACGCCCCCAGAGCTGCAGGCTTAACTGAAAACAGCTCAGCAGGTCACCTGTCTCCAGCACCCAGACACCCAGTTCCCAATGGGATCCAAACCCCAAATAAATCCATTTTACTCTGTTTAAAGCTTATTCAGGGTAAATTCATAAATTGTCTGCTCTCTATATCACAGATAGAGATGCACAGCCGTTTGCTCCCCCAGGTATTAATCACTTACTCTGGGTTTATTAATAAACAAAAGTGATTTTATTAAGTATAAAAAATAGGATTTAAGTGGTTTCAAGTAATAACAGAGAGAACAAAGTAAGTCACCAAACAAAATAAAGCAAAAACACACAAATCTAAGCCTAATACATTAAGAAACTGATTATAGGTAATATCTCACCCTCGAAGATGTTTCAATAAGCTCTGCCCCTATCCCCGGCAGCAGGGCCCCTTGACTGCCCCCCTGCCACTCCTCCGCTCCTCGCCCCACCCCCAGAACTCCCCCTGCTCCCCACCCCCTGACCACGCCGCCCTGGAGCACCAGGTCTGGCCACGCTTTAGCTGTGCCGCCCAGGCGGAGCTGCAGCCATGCTGCCCAGGTGCTGGGGGAACTGTGACTGTGAGGGAGGCAGGGAGAGAGGGGAGCAGAAGAGGGGGGCCAGGGGCTAGCCTCTGCCCACTCATCACACTTCCGGGGAGTTGGGCTGGCTCCTCTGCGGTCCTGTCCTGATCCCGCTCCCTGGCAGGAGCTCGGGGGCCAGAGGGAAGGGTCCTGCGGGCCCTATGTGGCCCGCGGGCCATAGTTTGCCCCCCTCTGCTCTAAAAGATTGTCCAAAAGGGGAGGTGTGTCCTTCTAAAGACACTCTACAACTAAAGGGAAAGGGAATAAGGGCTATTGTTAAAATAAAAGCCTCACTTAATATTTTACATTTCAAAGGGTTTAACTGTTTTTCCTCCTTTTTCTGTATCTTTAATAAAGGTTAAAACAATGTTTAATGGTGGGTTTGCCATGGGACTAAGCAGTCTGAGGTCTCTACATGCCAAACCCCAAACTGTCTTTAAAACGGTTTAATGTTGGACTGTTACAGGGTCATGTTCACACCTTTAACTCTTTGGGCCCAATATTTACGTTAAAATTATTACAAGAGAGGACAAGGTCTGGAAAGGTGGCCTAGCCATTAAGGTTGTGCTCTGGAGTTACAAGCCTGAGATGGGGTGCTCAATGCCTTGCAAGGTGAGGCACAAGGATGGGGAACTGTGGCTGGGGGAGGATTATGTACCACAGGTGTGTGCATATCTGCAGCAACTTCAGGCACTTCACCGATCTTCCCACTCTGCTAGTTGCCCAAATAGAGTCAGCTCCATGACTCTATTGTGAACGTATTGCTAACAAACGGATGAACATTGTCCTTTGTGTACCTGCCTACAGCTTTTCCCCTGGGGCCCCACTTAGTAAGACCATGACACAATTTCTGCCCAGACATGTATATTGCAGTTTTATATCCCTGCAGCCTGAGCCCCATGAGCCCGAATCAGCTGACACAGGCCGTCTGCAAGTATTTAATTGGAGTTTAGACATAAGTGCTGCTCCCACTTCAAAATGCTTTTATAAATATATAGTGGTATAGGTGAGGCTGGAATAAGGCCCAGACACTCAAGGCCTGTGTCTAGAGAACCCTGGAGTCATGTGATTACGGAGGACTCTGAACTTTCATTTTTTTCAAAAGTAAGTTTGTAGCCCTGATGGTTGCAGAGAAAAACCTTGAAAGTCTGACCCAGTGTAACTAATGCAACACTGCCTGCCTGAGTCTACAACTGCCTGAAACAATAGCTGTGCCCTTGTTGCCAAGAAGGCTAACGGCATTTTGGGCTGTATAAGTAGGAGCATTGCCAGCAGATTGAGGGACGTGATCGTTCCCCTCCATTCGGCATTGGTGAGGCCTGGGCATTAGTGTCCAGTTTTGGGCCCCACACTACAAGAAGGATGTGGAAAAATTGGAAAGAGTCCAGCGGAGGGCAACAAAAATGATTAGGGGACTGGAACACATGAGTTATGAGGAGAGGCTGAAGGAACTGGGATTGTTTAGTCTGCAGAAGAGAAGAATGAGGGGGGATTGGATAGCTGGTTTCAACTACCTGAAAGGGGGTTCCAAACAGGATGGATCTAGACTGTTCTCAGTGGTACCAGATGACAGAACAAGGAGCAATGGTCTCAAGTTGCAGTGGGGGTGGTTTAGGTTGGATATTAGGAAAAACTATTTCACTAGGAGGATGGTGAAACACCGGAATGGGTTCCCTAGGGAGGTGGTGGAATCTCCTTCCTTAGAGGTTTTTAAGGTCAGGCTTGAGAAAGCCCTGGCTGGGATGATTTAGTTGGGGATTGGTCCTGCTTTGAGCAGGGGGTTAGACTAGATGACCTCCTGAGGTCCCTTCCAACCCTGATATTCTATGATTCTATGATACTCCCTGGCAGGAGTGCCCGTCTGGTGGGCAGAGCGGGGCAAGCCCCCGTGCCCTGACCCCATTCCCTGGCAGGAGCACTTGGTGGCGGGCTGGGATGGGGCATGCCCCTGCGCTCTGACCCCATTTCCCTGGCAGGAGTGCGGGGCGGGCACTTGCTCTGGCCCAGGGCCCCACAAAACTGTAGTCTGCCTCTGAATAGATCCACAACACAAGGGCAGGGCTGTGGGGGCAAGGCCAGGGTTTCCTGTGTCATGGTGTGCCAGGGCACCAGATTGCTTTAATCCAGCACTTTTACATTGTGTTTGCAAGGTCCCTGTAATCCTTGATCTTAACTCTTAGCAGCATAAGGGCTGGATATTGCTTTCAGTGACACTGGTGTAAATCTGGCATCACACTAGTTAAGTAAGTGGTGTTACTCCAGATTCATGCTGGTGTAACTTAGGGCAGAATCAGGTCTGATGTGTTCAGTGTCACATGCAGGGAACACACCGCTCTGCTCTCCTTGCATTAATGGGAGCTGTTTGGTGATCTCGTGGGCATCACCCAAGTAAGTGCCTTCTCCATTGCGAAGCTCAGTTCTGTAACAGAAGAGAGTGGCAGGTGTAACTCATGTTAGGCCTATTTAGCTCCACTCAGCTCTGCTTCATTTGCCTGGTGACAAATAAAGAGCACTGGCAAGATCAGGTTTAGATGAGCCCTTTGGAGACCCCCAGGCCTGTGGCAGATCCTACAGGTCTTTGCACTGAACGGCTGAATAAATTGATTCCAGCTGCTCAGCAGGACTTGGGATAAAAATGCTCTCAGTGTTATGTCAGTCGTGACTCCAGAGCCATCCAGAACTGACCTGAACAGTCCCTTCCATGAGAGTCAAGGTCTGCCGCAGGCCAGTAACCCTGGTGATTTACAGATGGCTTTAGGGTGGAATGTTTAGGAGGACTCAGGCCCCACAACAGGATCCTTTGAGCCAGATTCTCAACTGGGGGGAGGGATAGCTCAGTGGTTTGAGCATTGGCCTGCTCAACCCAGGGTTGTAAGTTCAATCCTTGAGGGGGCCATTTAGGGATCTGGGGCAAAAATTGGGGATTGGTCCTGCTTTGAGCAGGGGGTTGGACTAGATGACCTCCTAACCTTCCATGATTGTATGAATGTCCATTGAAGTCAGTGCACCCATTTACACCAGGCCCAGTAAGTGTCACTACTCTGGGCTTAGAGAAGCAGGGTTGCAGGTGTGGGGAGAGAGACATGCTGAGGCTTTGAGACTCTTTAGGCAAGTAGCTTCCCAAGAACAAACAGATGGAGAAAGTAGAAACACGTGTCAGATCAAAGCAAACCCGTTTTCCTGGTCAAATCAGCAGCCTGTACAGGCCTACACAGCTCTTGTTGTTTCATCATCTGGGCCAGAAATGAGTTTCTGCCAGCTCACAACCTATGCCGGGATGCTGACAGCCAGCGTAATTTCTCTTTTCACCACAAAAGAGTCATTTGGGTTGGAAGTTATATGACTTTTGTAATACTGTGACCTGAATTATTAGCATGTGCCCCTAGTTATAAGCAAGGCTGATGCCAGTGTAGGCGTCCATAATGTCCCTGTTATAAGCCAAGCTCTAGTGTGTGGACTTTGTGATTGCTGACTAGTTGGCCCTAGTTTCATGGCTAGACCCCAAAAGTTCTAGCCCATGTCTGGGCTGCAGCACTGTGAAGGACAATCATGGAAAACCTCCAGTCCCTGTGGGGAAGAGCACGCATGAGTATTGTTGTAGGAGCAGCAGTGGTCTGTATGCAATGTATAAACTGTATGCTCAAAAGGTCATGCCCCCCAAATCACAGCTAGGGTGAAACGGTGGCTGGGATTTCTTCCTGGAGCTCTAGGAAAAAACAGAGTTAATAAGACACATGCACCTCTAAATATACTACCAAGTACATAAAGACTAACAATATTTTCCACATCTCAAGGACAATTTTAACCAGTTGATTCTGGGAAACTTTCATGGGAGAGTGCATCAGCCACTTTGTTAGAAGCTCCTGAGATGTGTTGGATGTTGAAATCAAAATCTTGGAGAGCTAAACTCCACTGAATAAGTTTTTTGTTATTTCCCGTGGCGGTATGAAGCCACCGTAGCGCAGCATGGTCGGTTTGCAGGTGGAAACGCCATCCCCAAACATATGGGCGTAGCTTTTCCAGAGCATAGATAATGGCGTAACATTCTTTTTCACTGACTGACCAGTTGCTTTCCCTTTCAGACAGTTTTTTGCTGAGAAACACTACAGGGTGGAATTCTTGATCCGGTCCTTCCTGCATTAAAACTGCTCCCACACCACACTTGGATGCATCTGTGGTTACTAGGAACGGTTTGTCAAAGTCTGGGGCCCTTAGTACAGGGTCAGACATGAGTGTCGCTTTAAGCTGGTTAAAGGCCTTCTGACACTCTTCGGTCCACTGAACGGCATTTGGCTGTTTCTTTTCGGTTAGGTCTGTCAGTGGGGCGGCAATGTGGCTGTATTGCGGTATAAATCGCCTGTAATAACCAGCCAAGCCTAAGAAGGATTGAACCTGTTTCTTTGACTTTGGGACAGGCCACTTTTGGATAGCATCCACTTTGGCCTGTAGGGGGTTGATAGTTCCTTGACCTACCTGGCGTCCAAGGTAAGTCACTCAGTTTAGGCCTATTTGACACTTCTTAGCCTTAACAGTTAGTCCTGCCTCCCTTATGCGCTCGAAGACTTTTTGTAGATGTTCCAGGTGTTCTGCCCAGGAATCCAAAAATATGGCCACATTGTCAAGGTAGGTGACTGCATATTCTCCTAATCCCGCTAGGAGACCATCTACAAGTCTTTGGAAGGTGGCGGGTGCATTTCGCAGCCCGAAAGGGAGTACATTAAATTCATACAGCCCGACATGTGTGGTGAAGGCTGACCTTTCCTTGGCGGATTTATCTAGCGGTACTTGCCAGTACCCCTTGGTTAAGTCTAAGGTAGAGATGAACTGGGCATATCCCAGTTTCTCCAATAGCTCATCTGTGCATGCCATTGGATAGTTATCTGGGCGAGTTACAGCATTTAGCTTACGGTAGTCCATGCAAAAACATATCTCCCCATCTGGTTTGGGAACTAGAACCACTGGAGATGCCCATGCACTTCCAGAGGGGCGGATTACACCCATCTGTAACATATCCTGGATCTCCCGTTCTATAGCAGTTTTAGCTTGAGGAGACACCCAGTAAGGTTGGACTTTAATTGGGTGAGAATTACCTGTGTCAATGGAGTGGTATGCCTGTTCAGTCAGTCCCGGGGTGACTGAGAACATTGGCGCGTAGCTAGTGCACAGCTCCTTGATCTGCTGTCGCTGCACACGCCCAAGGGTCATGGAGAGGTTCACCTCTTCCACACCACCAGCACTTTTCCCTTTGTAGTAGAAACCTTCAGGCCACTCAGCGTCCTCTCCTCCCTGGGCTGTAAACGGACAAACCTTTAATTCTCTGGAATAAAAGGGCTTTAGAGAATTAATATGATACACTCTAGGCTTTCGGTTGGAGGTGGGGAATGCTAGGAGAAAATTAACAGCTCCCAGGCGCTTCGGGACTGTGAATGGCCCTTCCCACAAGGCTTCCATTTTATGGGCCTGGAGCGCCTTTAAGACGATGACCTGGTCCCCTACTTTGAAGGAACGCTCTCTGGCATGTTTATCATACCAGGCTTTTTATTCTTTTTGAGCATCCTGTAAGTTTTCTTTAGCAAGGGCTAAAGAGGTTCAGAGGGTGTTTTGTAGGTTGGTTACAAAGTCCAGAATGTTAGTTCCTGATGAAGGTGTAAATCCCTCCCATTGCTACTTCACCAACTGTAATGGCCCCTTAACCTCGCGGCCATATACAAGTTCAAATGGTGAAAACCCTAAACTGGGATGTGGTACAGCTCTGTAGGCAAAGAGCAACTGCTGCAACACTAGGTCCTAATCATTGGAGTGCTCATTTACAAGTTTACGTATCATGGCCCCCAAAGTTCCATTAAACTTCTCCACCATGCCATTTGTTTGATGGTGGTAAGGAGTGGCAACCAAGTGATTTACCCCATGAGCTTCCCAAAGGTGTTCCATAGTTCCCGCCAGGAAATTAGTCCCTGCATCTGTGAGGATGTCGGAGGGCCAACCTACTCTGGCAAAAATGTCTGCTAGTGCCTGGCACACACTTTTAGCCCTGGTGTTGCTTAGAGCTACTGCTTCCAGCCATCGGGTGGCAAAATCCATGAAAGTCAGTATGTACTGCTTTCCTCTGGGTGTCTTTTCGGAAAAGGACCCAGAATATCCACAGCTACTCGCTGAAATGGAACTTCAATGATGGGGAGTGGCTGGAGAGGGGCTTTGACCTGGTCTTGGGGTTTTCCCACTCTTTGGCATACTTCACAAGACCGGACATAGGTAGAAACATCCTTGCCCATTCCCTCCCAGTGGAATGACCCCCCCAAACAGTCTTTGGTCCTGTTCACCCCAGCATGGCCAGTAGGATGATCGTGGACTAAGCTCAAAAGCTTGGCCCGGTACTTAGCTGGAACTACCAACTGTCTCTGAGGATGCCAGTCTTCCTAGTGTCCACCAGAAAGAGTTTCCTTGTATAAAAGTCCTTTTTCTACAACAAATCTGGATTGATTAGAAGAGCTGAGAGGCGGTGGGTTGCTCCATGCCGCCATCCAAGCTCTCTGGAGGCTTTCATCTGCTTCCTGTTCGGTCTGGAACTGTTCCCTTGATGCTGAAGACATCGGTTCCTCATTGGATTGTGGACTTATGCTTGGTCCCTCTGGAAGCGATGTAGGGGATGGGGCTGTTTCCGTTGACTGTGAACCGCTCTCCGCTGGGGCACTGTGTTGGGGTTCAGGCTCCGGCTGAGCCTCTTGTGTAGGGTTATGGCCTGCTGTTCAGGTTCGGTGGGGCCCTCTAGCATTGGGGTTGCAAGTACTGGATTCAGTGCTGGCAATGGGTCTGGTGCTGGTTGTTCCACCGGTTCTGGTTCTGGGACTGGCTCTGTCTGGGTCTCTGGGACTGGATCCACTACTGCTGTTGCAGACATTGACCCGGGGTCCGGGTCCATCACCTCTGACCGGGTCCTGGTAGAAGTTTCCGGAGCAGCGCTAGGTGTGACGGCTGGTTTAGTCTGGCTGTGGGTGACCATTCCCACCCTCTTGGCTGACTTCACATGATTGGCCAAGTCTTCCCCCAACAGCATGGGGATGGGATAATCATCATAAACTGCAAAAGTCCACGTTCCTGACCAGCCCTGGTACTGGACAGGCAACTTGGCTGTAGGCAAATTGAAAGAGTTGGACTTGATGGGTAGAATCATCACTTGGATCTCTGGGTTGATTAAATTGGGGTCCACTAAGGAAGCATGGATAGCTGACACTTGTGCTCTGGTGTCCCTCCATGCGGTGACCTTCTTCCCACCCACACTCACAGTTTCCCTCCGCTCCAAGGGTATCTGGGAGGTATCTGGGCCTGAGGACCTCTGGTGTGATTCCGGTGCAATGAACTGTAATCTGTTGGGGTTCTTGGGGCAGCTGGCCTTTACATGCCCCGGCTCGTTACATTTAAAACATCATCGAGCTGACAGGTCACTGGGGTGAGGTGGGTTGCTGGAGAACGGTGTGGTGGGACGATAAGGTGGCTGTAGGGTTCCTTGTGGGGTAGGTGGGGCCTTGGGCGGCACCCGGTAATAGGGTGTGGTCTGAGTTTGTCCCTTCTGGTATCCGCTCCAACTGCGACCAGTTTTTTTTCTTCTCTGTCACCTCCACCCATTTGGCTCCAATCTCCCCCGCCTCAATTACAGTTTTGGGTTTCCCATCTAGGATGTATCTTTCTATTTCCTTAGGAACACCCTCTAAGAACTGTTCCATTTGCATTAGGAAGGGCAAATCTACTGGAGATTTAACACTTGCTCCTGTTATCCAGGCATCCCAATGTTTCACAATGTGGTAGGCATGTCGGGTAAATTACACGTCTGGTTTCCACCTTAGGGCTCTGAATTGCCGACGGGAATGCTTGGGTGTTAGCCCCATTCTGACTCTCACCTTGGTTTTAAACAGTTCATACTCGTTCATGTGGTCCTTAGTCATTTCAGCTGCCACCTCAGCTAAGGATCCACTGAGCTGGGGCCTCAGTTCTACCATGTATTGGTCTGTAGAGATGCTGTACCCAAGGCAGGCCCTTTCGAAGTTTTCTAAGAAGGACTCGGTATCATCGCCTGCCTTGTTGGTGGGGAACTTTCTGGGATGGGAAGTGGTACCTGGAGAAGGATTGCTAGGGTTTGTTGGTATATTCTGCAGAGCCCTTGCCTTCTCCATCTCCAGTTCATGCTTCCTCTCTTTTTCCTTTGCCTCCATAGCTCTCCTGTGAGCAGTCGCTTGGTGTTGTTCTGCCTCTTTCGCTGCCTCCCTTTCTTTGTCCTTTGCCTCCATAGCTCTTCTGTGAGCAGCTTCCAGGGCTTTTTCTGCTTCTTTCACTGCCTCCAGTTTGGCTAACTCCAATTTGTGTAGTGCCTTGGTGTCTGTCATCTTTACCTCTCTGTTTTTAACTAACTTTACACCCGAGCGTTAGAAATAAAACAAACAAAACTTGGCTTGTAAAATTTTGCTGTGCTGTAATAGGATACCTATATTCTCTGATAGTGATTGTCAGCCTACAGAAAAAAAAACAAAAACAAAAAAAAAACAACCAAACCCCAACAACAACAAAAAAATTCAACCCCCCCCCCCCAAAACCCTAACACCTTTGTCTCCAGGCAAATAGGCAGAAAACCCCTCTAGTTACTTTTAGGTAAAAAAAAAACTTCAGGTCTGTGAAGACTTGTGAATTTCCCTGCAGGAGGTTAACTACTCTGCCTTTAGGTAGAGAAAACTGCAATTCACAAAAGATAATTCCCTTTTGTCTCTGCTCTGACCCCGAAGCAAGGGAAAAAAAACTTCCAACTATTTCCAGTTGGAGACCTGCTTTCTAGCAGCCCAAAGGATTTTAAAAATTACCTTTTAAAATCTGTTTTTCTGGTTCAAAAAATCTCAAATTGATCTCAAAATGATTTCAAGTTAATCCCACCGCTCTGCCACCATGTCAAGGTTCCTTCCCCACTCTGAACTCTAGGGTACAGATGTGGGGACCTGCATGAAAACCTCCTAAGCTTACTTTTACCAGCTTAGGTTAAAACTTCCCCAAGGTACAAACTATTTTACCTTTGCCTTTGGACTTCCACTGCCACCACCAAACGTTTATCTGGGTTTATTTATCAGGAAAGCGTTGTTTGGAAACGTCTTTCCCCCCAGAATCCTCCCAACCCTTGCACCCCACTTCCTGGGGAAGGTTTGGTAAAAATCCTGACCAATTTGCATAGGTGACCACAGACCCAAACCCTTGGATCTTAAGAACAATGAAAAAGCATTCAGTTTCTGAAAAGAAGGATTTTAATAGAAGTAAAAAGTAAAAAAGAATCACATCTGTAAAATCAGGATGGTAAATACCTTACAGGGTAATTAGATTCAAAACATAGAGTATCCCTCTAGGCAAAACCTTAAGTTACAAAAAGACATAGACAGGAATATCCATTCTATTCAGCACAGCTTAATTTCTCAGCCATTTAAAGAAATCATAATCTAACGCATATCTAGCTAGATTACTTACTAAGTTCTAAGACTCCATTCCTGTTCTGTCCCCAGCAAAAGCATCACACAGACAGACTCTTTGTTTTTCCCTCCCCCCAGCTTTTGAAAGTATCTTGTCTCCTTATTGGTCATTTTGGTCAGGTGCCAGCAAGGTTATCCTAGCTTCTTAACCCTTTACAGGTGAGAGGATTTTTCCTCTGGCCAGGAGGGATTTTTAAGGGGTTTACCCTTCCCTTTATATTTATGACAAGGTCTGTTACACTTACCCCGTTTTGTCCCCTGCCCTGTCCCCCTCCAGCATTCCCCTATCCCCTTCTCTTCCCCCTGCCCTATCCCATCCCCCTTCGTCCCCCACTGTCTTTTCCTCCACCCTTCTACCCTTCCCCCATTTTCCTTGTCCCACCCTGCCCCACTGCATTGCAGGCACCCACGGTTGTACAGAAAACAGGATGGTGCCCATGCAGGGCACCCAGCACACATAGATGGGGATGCCCACTGGCACTAGAACCCAGGAGGCGGGGTCCAGCTGCAGAGTCAGCGAGCCAGAGTGGCCACCCTCCCTTATCCAGGCAGCTCGGTGCTTGCAGAAATCATGGAGGGCAGTGGCACATGACCCCATCTGCTCCCCATGCCTTACCTTTGTGGGGGCAAAATCCTCTTCTGTCCCCCCTCCCCCCAAACTACACCCATGGTCCCAAATGTGTCTTCAAGGCCCTCTCCCATTCCTGTGCTCAGCTAAGTTGCTTGGGATGGAGACTCGGACCCAGACACTCCCTGGCACCTGCTGTTATGAGAGGCAAAACAGCAAACGCCAGCGAACGTGTGTGCTGCTTGTCTTTTTGCTCTGCCCTCCCCCCCACAGTCTTAGGCCCTGAGCCACAGGACTGTGTGAACCCTGCTGAGCTCTAGCGAAGCGTAGACAGCTGCTGGCTCTTGTGATTTCCCGCCTGGCTTGCCAGCTGGAATTGCAAGAGCTGCACAGGTTGTGCTGGGGCAGGCTGAAGGGAGAGAGAAGCAGGTAGGAAATCTGAGTCTGGCTTGTGAGCTGAGCAAGGAAGGACATCCCACAACATCTCCACACTCCTATCATAGAATCATAGAATCATAGAATATCAGGGTTGGAAGGGACCTCAGGAGGTCATCTAGTCCAACCCCCTGCTCAAAGCAGGACCAACACCAACTAAATCATCCCAGCCAGGGCTTTGTCAAGCCTGACCTTAAAAATATCTAAGGAAGGAGATTCCACCACCTCCCTAGGTAACGCATTCCACTGTTTCACCACCCTCCTAGTGAAAAAGTTTTTCCTAATATCCAACCTAAACCTCCCCCACTGCAACTTGAGACCATTACTCCTCATTCTGTCATCTGGTACCACTGAGAACGGTCTAGATCCATCCTCTTCGGAATCCCCTTTCAGGTAGTTGAAAGCAGCTATCAAATCCCCCCTCATTCTTCTCTTCTGCAGACTAAACAATCCCAGGTCCCTCAGCCTCTCCTCATAAGTCATGGGTTCCAGTCCCCTAAACATTTTTCTTGCCCTCTGCTGGACTCTTTCCAATTTTTCCACATCCTTCTTGTAGTGTGGGGCCCAAAACTGGACACAGTACTCCAGATGAGGCCTCACCAATGTCGAATAGAGGGGAACGATCATGTCCCTCGATCTGCTGGCAATGCCCCTACATATACATCCCAAAATGCCATTGGCCTTCTTGGCAACAAGGGCACACTGTTGACTCATATCCAGCTTCTCGTCCACTGTAACCCCTAGGTCCTTTTCTGCAGAACTGCTGCTGAGCCATTCGATCCCTAGTCTGTAGCGGTGCATGGGATTCTTCTGTCCTAAGTGCAGGACTCTGCACTTGTCCTTGTTGAACCTCATCAGATTTCTTTTGGCCCAATCCTCTAATTTGTCTAGGGCCCTCTGTATCCTATCCCTACCCTCCAGCATATCTACCTCTCCTCCCAGTTTAGTGTCATCTGCAAACTTGCTGAGGGTGCAATGCACACCATCCTCCAGATCATTTATGAAGATATTGAACAAAACCAGCCCCAGGACCGACCCTTGGGGCACTCCACTTGATACCGGCTGCCAACTAGACATGGAGCCATTGATCACTACCCGTTGAGCCCGACAATCTAGCCAACTTTCTATCCACCTTATAGTCCAGTCATCCAGCCCATACTTCTTTAACTTGCTGGCAAGAATACTGTGGGAATATCCAGGGAATCTGTGGCACTAGATAGAGAAAGGGGCACAACTCATAAGTGTTTGCTAAGCTAAATGTCCTGGTTAGTGCAGGAACAAGCCAGGTGCAGCCGTGACAGTTCTAGGCTGAAGCCTATGATTGGCCCCAGTATTAATAGACTAATAAAAGCTTCTGTAAGGTGGAGTTAATGTCACTGCCGCACAACAGGCCTGCTGCTCCCTGAGCCCTTCTGGGATGTAGGATTTGAAAGCCTCAGCCCCAACCATTAACAACCAAGAAGTGCTGAGCTAAATCTCCCCACAGTTCCCTGGTAAGAATGATAAGAACAAACCCCAGCCTTACAAGAAGCTTGAAATGCAGCATTATGGTGCTGCTTCACATATAATACAACTGTCCCTCTGCCCTTTGGACCTCCACCTCTGCTGTGATGCTCCTTGGGGAGTGATTTGTCTGCAGACTCCTAAGTATGGCAACTCCAGTGCTTGTTAGCAGCTGGAAATGAGCAGGAGGAAGCTCACTGATCAGTCAGTCAACAGCAACTCCTCTCCCAATCAGGGCTGCGACACAAGCCAAAGGAGGGTCGCATCGGACTGTCTGAATAGGAGTCCTAGTTTGGTGTCATGTCAAAATGTGGCTGCATCAGAATGTCCCATCTGCCATCTTAATTTTGGCAATGTACTCACTGGCTGTGTATTTTGACAGATGTGGAAATCTTTGTTGGAAATCTTTATTGCGTTGGCCCTTGGTAAGCACTTCAGCCAAGTGCCTGGAATGTATTTGTGCTGCTTCATTATTTATTTATAAATGAACACACAGAACCCTTGTCTCAGTTAGGGTGCGTTTATTCTAGTGTACCTAAAATGAGAAGCTAAGGCAATGAATAGCGCAGCCCCTCTGCCCAGGTACACAAGCACAGAACTCTCCCTGAGCACAGAGACCAGGCACCCTAGAGAATGCACCAGAACCGTACTCTTCCAACCCTTCCTTCCACAAATACCACCGTGACACCCTGGCACCCCCACATTCACCATTGTCATATAATTATGTTTTGTACAAAGTAGTCCTTGTGAGGTATCATTCTAAAAGTCTTGATCTGTTAAACATTAATATCCTGTTGGATTGTATGTGTTATCATTGTATGTGCAGTTTTGAAGTTTTGCTCTGTGTGTGTTACTGAAAGATGTTGTTAGGTTGGAAACACCTACAACTAGCCTTTCAGGTACAACAATGAAGAAGCTAAACGGTGCTAATGGCCCATCACGAAAGACAATGGACCATGGAAAAGGTTTGTCCTCACCTTGGAACACTTCAGCCAGCCTATAAATAGTGGCTCAGCAAGGCATGCAAGAGCATGTGACCAGCCCACATGATACTGAACTCCATTTTGGTACCTATACTTTTCCACAAACTGGGAAAGAAACCTGGCTTGAAACAAAGGGGTTCCCGGCCTATGGAAAAACTATATAAGGAGAAAGTGACATCATAACAGGGACTCTCTTTCCTACAAGACAACACCTGGAAACACTGGAGAAACAAACATTGAACTGGGGAAGGGGGTCCCAGGCAGGAAAGAAAGCTCTGCCTGTGTAAGGAAGCTAAAACGTGCTTGTATCATCAGACAGGGTGAGATATTGCTGATTCAAATCCTATCTAGTTTGTATGAGACTGAGATTGTGATTTTGTTTAATTTCCTTGGTAACCTGCTTTGATCTGTTTGCTATCATTTGTAATCACTTAAAATCTACCTTTCTGTAGTTAATAAACCTGTTTTATGTTTTATCTTAATCATTGTGTCTTTGAGTGAAGTGTTTGGAAATCTTAGCTCTGGTAAAAAAGGCTGTTGCATATCTTCCCCACATTGAGGGGGAAGCGGACTAATTTAATGAGCTTCCACCATACAGACCCCTGTTCAGTGCAAGACAGAACAATTCTGGGTTTATACTCCAGTAGGCGTGCAAGGCTGGGGAGCTGGGAAATTGTCTGGTGCCTCTGTTGTTGGTCCATGAGTGGCTTAGGTAAAGCACTCAGGTGACTCAGTTGGTTGTGTGGCACCACCTTGCTATCATTTTGGGTGACAGTCCTCAGAGGGGCTGGCTGTGAGTCACCAGCAGAGCAGGTGGAGAGGCCAACCCAGCTGAATTGTCAGGGGGCACAGCAGTTCCAATGGCTTCCAGGATTCACACCCCATCACAACCAGCACCCTCACACTGCCATAAGCAAACCCACTACCGCCCCCTCCACGATCCCTTCCCCCTAGTCCTGGGAAGCCGCAGACCCTTTAGATGGGGAAAACTAGATTCCCAAACAATTCTGGTACCCATCAAGTCACTTGTTCCTTGTCAAAAATCTTCTCTTCCATAACACAAATGTCCCATGAGTGGCCACACCCATGCTCCGTTTGTCCCCATTTCAGATGCCGTAAATATCATGGGAGCATATAACAAAAGGCAGTATGAAGGATCTAGCCTAAGACTCAGGAGACTTGTGTGACTGTGGGTAAATCGCTTAGTCTCTCTGGACCTCAGTTCCCTTCTTGCAAAATGCCCCACTCTATAGAGATGTGTGAGGATAAACACATTAAAGACTGTGAGGTGCTCAGACATTGTGGTCATGAGGCTAGAGGAGAACCTTAGATTGATTCCTCTCCTAAACCATGGCAGAGTTGGAGAATGGAAGTAGCCAAATTTTATTTTTTCTGTTGGCTTATAGTGAAGGATAAGGATTCAGTTATGATAAATAACACTAATAATTCTGTTTGTTAATTAACAAAATAACTATATAACCCCAAGGAGCCCCGCCCCTGCCACCGTCCCAGGTGCAGGGTTATGACCTTACCTAGTCTGTCATTTCTAAGCTACATGGGCCTGTAATATCACAAGATTCTTTTCAGGTACTGGATTTTCCTGAGCAACATTTTTAAAAGCCAATTTAACTCAGAAACTAAGTAACAGATCCTCTTGAAAATGTTCAAAAAACCCAAGCTTTACTAAGAGATTATAGTTGGAAAATTTGGGGCAGATACTCTGTTTTTGTTTTAAATCAACAATAAAACACAAATTGAACATCACTCCTGCCTCACTATTCTAGGTACTCAGGCAAACCATCATCCAGTACAAATGTGGCTAAGCAAAACTCTACTTTTATTATTACGATTATTAGTTTGTGGTAGTAACCATAATTTTGTGATGTACTTTTCAGACATACAAGGAACTCACAATCTAACACTGACCAGGCAAATAGCAGTCAGGAAAGGACAAAAACAACAAGGTTGTTTTACAGAAACCAGTAAGATTAGCTGTTGGCAGCCAAACAAGATGAATTTTAAGAGGGATTGAAAAGTGAGAGGAGAGAGGGGTCCTGCAGATGAGTTCAGGTAAGCTGGACCATGCATGGATGATGCAGGAAGAAAGGCACAGAGGAGGTTATTTGAGAGACTGACAAATGGATGGGTAAGGATGACAACACTGGCAGAGTGGTGTTGGGTAGGGGCAGTTTTGTATAGAGCCTGATAGGTGACCAGTTTAAATTTGATGCAATAGCAGAAGGAGCCAGTGGAGGGTGATCAAACACATCGGTGAGGCAGGTCAGTTCAATATGTTACTGAAATAAATCAGAATCAGTGCTTCTGAATGCATGGAGTGTAGAAAGATTTCAAACTACTTTGTCCCAAATGTGGATTTTCTGATGTGTCTGGGATACATTTGATATGTGTCCATCTATGGCACCTGTCACACATGATCTATGCCAATTTAAAAAGGGTAAATGGGATGACCTGGATATTTACAGGCCTGTCAGACTAACATTGATCATGGAAAAGATAATGGAGCAGTTCATACAGGACTTGATTAATAATGAATTAAAGGAGGGTAATATAATTAATGCAAATCAACACGGATTTATGACAAACAGATCTTGTCAAACTAAGGTCATATCTTTTTTTGATGAGATTACAACTTTGGCTACTAAACGTAATCGTGTTGATGCAACATACTGAGACTTCTGTAATGTGCACAGGCACTGGCTTCCTCCAGGTCCCAGGGGTGCTCAACCCCCTGCTCCGCCCCAGGCTCCAAAGCAATGTGTTTGACTTGGTATAATATGACATTTTGATTAAAATACTATAACGATATAAAATTAACATGATGCGACACTGCATCCCATATTCTTCAGTGATATTATGATATGATTACGGCATAATTATAATGCAAGATGGGGAATGTGAGGTGTCATTGGAAAAGTTATGATTTGCTGAATATGTTATTCTATTTGTATGCATGTATCATTTTTTATCTGAAGTTATGAATATTGACTATGCATCTATATTTCACATTATTCACACCTGGGTGATACCCACTAGGCAAAATGCTTCCAGTCTAGATAGCTGGCTGTGAAGGGCCTATTCAGGGTAATGGGCCATTAGGTAGAACAAAAGGCCTTAGGAGAAGCTTCTCTCCCACTGGGTGAGCCTCCCTGAGAAGGCTCCAGACAGCCTGTAAGTAATGGCTCCTATGATTCAGCAAGTTCTGCAAGGGCATGTGACCAGGCCACATGACACAAACTGAGTCTGGAACAAAGGGCTCCTGCCATATGCTAAAGCTCTATAAAGGCAGGGAGTGACATCATCAGTTGTTCTTCATTCCCCCACAACTGAACACCTAAGAAAAGCTCCTAAGTAAAAGGGACTTGGAGCAGCAGTGGGGTTCCCAAGCTGAAAGCAAGTGCAGCTTGTGCCTTAAGAATCTGCAAGCCTGGTTGCGTCATCAGTCATGGTGAGAGATTAATTCAAATCCTACCCTTCTAGTATGTTAAGCTTAGTTTGTGTTTTTGTTTATTTATTAGGTAATTTGGGGGGGGGAGGGATAGCTCAGTGGTTTGAGCATTGGCCTGCTAAACCCAGGGTTGTGAGTTCAATCCCTGAGGGGGCCATTTAGGGATCTGGGGCAAAAATTGGGGATTGGTCCTGCTTCAAGCAGGGGGTTGGACTAGATGACCTCCTGAGGTCCCTTCCAACCCTAAACTTCTATGATTTTTTGATCTGTTTGGTATCACTTAAAATCTATCCTTTTATAGCTAATAAGTTTGTTTTATGTTTTAATCTAAACCAGTAAGTTTGGAGTGACATGCTTGGGAATCTTAGCTCAATGGGTAAGGGCTGTTGTATTTCCTCTCCACATTGAGGGAGGGGCAAACTCTTATGAGCTTACACTGTATAGTTCCTTGTGCAGCGCAAGATGGTATAACACTCCAGAAGGGGGGTGTGTGCCTGGGGAGCTTGGAGTTATCTTGGCTGCAGTCTCTCTATTGTTGGTTCATGCAGTGGCTGGTCAGGGACCCTGCATGTAACTGCAGCTGGGTGTGTGAATGCTGGTGGAGGTGTAGGACCGGAAGCGGGTCTGCAGCTTGTCACAGCAGCACAGTGTGAGAGGGAGCCCAGGCTGGTGAGTCAGAGGGCTCAGTGGTACCCCAATTCCAGGTGGCACCCTGGGAGGAACCCGTCACACATGGCACACACTACATGAATTAAAAGATGGCTAACTGATATGTCGCTAAATGTAATTGTAAATGAGGAATTGTCACTGAGTGGGTGTGTTGCCAACGGGTTCCTTCAGGGATTGGTTCTTGGCCCTATGCTATTTAACATCTCTTTCAATAACCTGGAAAAAAACATTAAATCCTCACTAATAAAATTTGCACATGAAGAGTGGTAAATAATGAAGATGACAGGTCACTGATTCAGAGTGAAGAGGATCACTTGGTAACTGGGCACAAGCTAACAATATGTGTTTTATCATGGCTAAATGTAAATGTATCCATCTAGGAACAAAGAACGTCAGCCACACTTACAGGATGGGGGGCTCGATCCTGGGAAACAGTGACTCTGAAAACAATTTGGGGGTTTTGGTGAATAATCACTTGAACTTGAACTCAAAATGTGATGCTGTGGCCAACGGGGCTATTACAGTTCTTGGATGAATAAATATGGGAATCTTGAGAAAGAGTAGAGAGATTATTTTAGCTCCGTATTTGGTACTAGTGCAACTGCTGCTTGAATACCATGTTCAGTTCTCATGTTCACAATTCAAGAAGCATGTTGATAAATAGATGGTTCAGAGAAGAGACACAAAAAAGATTAGAAAACCTGCCTTATAGTGATAGATTGAGCTCCTTGACTCTATTTACATTAACAAAGGGTTGATTTGATTACAGTCTAAGTATGTACATTGGGAACAAATACTTAGTAATGGGCTCCTCAGTCCACCAGAGAAAGGGGTAACATGATTCAGTGACTGAAAATTGAAGCTAGGCAAGTTCAGTCTGGAAATAAGGCATACAATTTTTCACAGTGAGAATGATTAACCATTGAAACAACTTAGCAATGGTCGTGGTGGATTCTGCATCACTGACAATCTTTAAGTCAAGACTGGATGTTTGTGTAGCAGATCTGCTCTAGGAATTATTGTGGGGCAGGTCTCTGGCCTGTGCTATACAGGAGGTCAGACTAGATGATCACAATGGTTCCTTCTTACTTTGGAATAGATGAACCTTAAATAAATGGAAGAGATCAACATTCAAAATAAAACATATCATTTGAAGACTTTATAATTTTAAATATTTTGTTACTCTGTAAAGTGCTCATGGGCCTTCAGTGTGCAGTGACCAATTGCTAAAACTGCATACTCATAGTGACTTCCTGCTGTTTTTACATTATAGTAATTTTCCGCAGCACTCAAGGGCCTGATCCTTCTAGTTATTTGCCATGTGGCTGCTGTTTCCTCATGCAAGAAGTCCACGTCACGTCAATGATTTGTGATCAAGTCACTTCAGCAATGTCTGTGAGCAACATCCCAATCCCTGTTGTGATGCAAAGGCACAGAGCTCCTTCAGGGCCTGCAGTGGCTACAAGATTGGACAAAGAAAATATGGCAAACCAAGCTCCACTGAACAGAGCAGTGGGTAAGGATTGCTCCTAATTTGTCAGCAGAGGGAGGAGGAAAGGCAAGATGAACCTCAAATCTTAGATGATTTAGAAAAATATTTTGTGCTGAAAAGGAAAAATAATATATGAAAAGTCTATTTTCAATACATCTGATAAAAAACTGAAACAAACTATAAACCAAACTTGCAATCAGGCTGTGCCCGTTAGCCTCCTCATCAGACCAATTTGGTACACTTGCCAACAAACTTATTAGAAATCAAATACTTTTGGGCACCAAAGACAATGAAGCCAGAGAACATATGCTGTGGCAATCAGAAGTGGAACATAACCATGCTGTTGATATCTGCAAGAGCAGTGAATAAGCAAAGGGACAGCGACAATATTGAAAAAATCAGAAATAGGGGAAGATAAACTCCACTTCCTCCCTCACACCCTCCTCCCCCTTTCCCGCCCAAAAAGGCAAAAGGAAGACTAAAACAAGAACTGGAGCAGCTATCTGCAAAGAAGAGCAAGCAATGCCTGTGTGGTGGGAGAATCCATGGAAAAGACCAATATCCAGAACATGGTGCCACATGTGTTTATTGCAAGAAAAAAATCATTTTGAAAATGTTTGCAGTGACAGAAATAGCCCTCTAATGTACATGTAACTAAGTCCAAACCACTAGGTGCTCCTTGTGGCCAGACATGGCATTGCAGCTCTCGTACTGGACTAGTGCCCCTTGCCAATGGTCACATCAGCGCACTGGTGGTTTCTCTGGCTGGTAACTCATCCAGTGACTCAGTCTTTTGTCCACCACTTCTGGGGATGGCAGTTGTCTAAACCAGTGGTGCCCAACCTTATTACACAGGAGGGCCAAATAAATCTAAGCACAGCCTTGTGTGGGCCTGTCTGATTCTGTTTCGTATGTACTTAGATAAGTTGTTTCTATGTACAGTGCATAAAACGTGTATCAGAATTATAGAAAACAGGGGGGGAAGTAAAGAACACATAACTAAAGTAAAATGAGGTAAACATGATGACAAAATACTAATGAATCACCTGTTAGCATATTGTGTTGAAGCAGACCGTGTATGACCTGTGAGCCATAGGTTGGGCACCCCGGTCTAACCAGAAGTCCAAAACTGTTTTTAACAGAAACAAAAATACTTCCACCTGCTCTGGGGCTCTTCCTCCTCCAGTCTCCATTTCAGCCTGCTGTCCCCTTGCTGGGCTCAACAATTGTTGTGGAGGGCTCCTACACCCCCTCCTTGCAGCCAGTATGGGAACCCAGCCCCACCATATACTCTGTGTTCCAGCCCAGGGCCTCTTACTGCACAGCTAGCTCAGCTCCTTTACCCATATTGCAGTTTCCCCTGGGCCTCTTTACTTACTGTCTGTCTCCCAGTCTCTGCCTTGTTTGATCAGGGTCTCTCCCAGGCCTTCCTGCCCGGAGACCTCCCCTGTAGCTTCCTCTCAGTGGTAACTTACCGCCCAGGCCAATGGGGCCTGTGCCCAGAGGCCCCGGCCAATTTGGCGGCCCCAGCAGAATCATAGAATCTCAGGGTTGGAAGGGACCTCAGGAGGTCATCTAGTCCAACCCCCTGCTCAAAGCAGGACCAACACCAACTAAATCATCCCAGCCAGGGATTTGTCAAGCCTGACCTTAAAAATATCTAAGGAAGGAGATTCCACCACCTCCCTAGGTAACGCATTCCAGTGTTTCAACACTCTCCTAGTGAAAAAGTTTTTCCTAATATCCAACCTAAACCTCCCCCACTGCAACTTGAGACCATTACTCCTTGTTCTGTCATCAGCTGCCTCTGAGAACAGTCTAGATCCAATCGCCAGAACTCCGCTCCCTGTCCTCCCCACCTCCCCCCAGGCTCCTTCTCTCCCCCTCAGCCTCCCGGGGCCTCGCTGCCCTGCTTCTCCTCTTCCTTCTGAGGCCCTGACTACTGGCCAGTCCAGAAGTCAGAGCCTGGCCGCAGTAGGGTGAGTATATTCCTTCCACATGGAGCTGGCTGAGCTGCTCACCCAAACCCCTCTCGCTAGCCCCCTTGCCCCTCCCCACGCATGGACCTGGCCCAAGTCTCTCTCACTGACCCACACCACGTGGATGTGGCCCGAGCCCCTCTCCCCGGCCCAGTACTGGCCTTAGGGAAAACAGTGCTCCTAGCCCCTGTGGGCAGGGCACACCCCACCATTCTCCCTGGTCCCTCCAGCCTTTCTGCACCCTGGCCAATCCTACAACCCTAAACGCTGCACTGTTCCCCCTTTGCCGCAATCCCTGCCCCCCCAATCCCTGTACCCCTAACCTCTGCCCCCCCCCCCCACCACTAACCCCTCCACCACCCTTCTGCACCCACATGGGGAAACTGACCTGGATGCATGGAGCAGCTGGCATTGCTGCTTGCTCCCCCCTCAAATGCTGCTCCTCCTCATGGACCCCTAGGGGGATGTTAGTGGGGGGGGAGAGCGAGGAGCAACATCAGGGCTCTCTTCATCCAGGTCACTTTCCCCACCTGGGCTGCATAAGGGGAGAGAAGAGAGCAGCAGCTCCTAATGTTCATCTCACAGCTCAGGTGGGGACAGTGATCTGAATGCACAGAGCGCTCAGTATTGCTCCTCAATCCCCTAGGGGGGTGCAGGTCACCACTTGCTCCCCCCATGTTCCTCTGTGGGGAGGAATCATAGATTAGGGTTGGAAGGGACCTCCTGAGGTCACCTAGTCCAATCCCCAGCTCAAAGTAGGACCAACCCCAGCTAAATCATCCCAGCCAGGGCTTTGTCAAGCCAAGCCTTAAAAACCTCTAAGGATGGAGATTCCACCTCCTCCCTAGGTAACCCATTCCAGTGCTTCACCACCCTCCAGATTGATATGTGGAAGGCTGAGTCTTTTAAGTGGAGGGTAGCATACCAATCTCCTGGATCCAATGATGGGATGATCGATCCCAAAGAGACCACGTGAAACTTCAACCTCTTGAGATATCGGTTGAGTCGATGCAGGTCTAAGATGGGTCTGAGACCTCCCTTGGCCTTGGGAATCAAAAAATAACAGGAGTAAAGCCCTTAGATGAATTGGCACCTCCTCCACCGCTCCCATGCTGAGGAGGGACTGAACTTCTTGCTCTAGTAGAAGCTTGTGAGAAGGGTCCCTGAAGAGGGATGAGGAAAGTGGATGGGAGGGTGCGGTTGAAATAAACTGGAAGGTATAACCAGACTCCACTGTGTTTAGAACCCAGTGGTTGGAAGTGACCCATTTCCCAGGCCTCGAAGAAATGGAGAGATGGTTGGAAAAAATAGGAATAACTGAATCCAGATTGTGAGGAATTGGTATACTGTCCTCGATAAACACATCAAAATGGGTTTTCAAGGCACCCGAGTGGTGCAGGGCTGATGGGGAATGTCCAGCAGAGGAGGAGGAAGGCAGAGGTGGTCTGCATCCAGAGCCCTTGTTCCTGTGTCTCCTCTGGTCAAATCAGTTCTTGTGGCAGTAGAAACAGCCATACTGCTGTGGCCTATATTGCCTTCCACGCTGAGACTGTAACTGTAAGCCCAGGGACTTCAATGTTGCCCTGGTGTCTTTAAACCTGTGGAGCCTGGCACCTGTTTGCTCCGAAAAGAGCGAAGGACCCTCAAATGAGGGAACCCAGCTGCCTGCAACCATGAGCTCCTATGCATGGTCACAGAAGTGGCCATAGATCTGGCCGCCAAGTCCGCAGCATCAAGGGCTGCCAGCAAGGAACCTCTGCCCACTGTCGTGCCTTCATCCATGAGGGTGGGGTACTCCTGTGGGCTGTCCTGGGGAAGTCTGTCTTTGAATCTGTTCATTGCTTCCCACATGTTATAATCATAGCCTGCTTGTTCGCTATGCTCAACTGGAGACCCCCCACATCGCATAGGCCTTCCTCCCCAGAGGGTCTATTTTCCTGGGCTCTTTTGGTTTGGGGGTAGACCCCATTTGGCCCTGGTGGTTCTTTTTGTTGGCAGCCACCACAACAAGGAACCCCAGAGGGGGTGAGAGAACAGGAACTCACAGCCTTTTGCAGGCACAAAGTATTTTCTTTCTGTTCTCTTTACTGTGGATGGAATGGAGGCAGGAGTCACCAAATGGCTTTAATAGGTCCCCAAATGGCATTGTGTAAGAGCAGGGCCACCTTCGCAGGGGTGCGGCCAACAGAATGTCCAAGAACCCATCTGCCTGTTCCTTGACTATCTCTGCCTGCAACCCAAGGTTAGAGGCCACCCACTTTAACAAGTCTTGGTGGGCCCTTAAGTCGTTCTGCAGCGGGGAGGACCCCTTGAGCATGAGCTCATCCTTCGGGGATGAGGAAGAGGCGTGCGCTGCCATAGCGTCCAGTCCAGCCTCTTCCCAAGGCACACAAACTTGGGTACCAGTACCGGCCTCAGTACCAGGGAGTACCCCTGCTTGGGCACCAGCATTGGTGCTGGGACCTGTGCTGACATCAGGACAGGGACTGGGGGTCGGCTCTGGAGTTTCCTTGTGCACCCCTGGTGCCGCAACAGTCTCCGAGCGCACCAAGTAGGAGCACTGTAAGTTGGTCCTTTGCCCTGGTGGAAGCCCCCATGGGTTCCAAAAGGGCCATAGTAGGGGTGCTGTACCCCACAGTCCCATGGACCAGGCGCTTTGGGTCATCCCTGCTCCCAGCATTCCCAGTGGCAGAATCATCTGTGCGGATTGACGCGGAGCCTCCCTTCAGTGCTGGCATCTTGAATAGTTGGATCCCAAGTCCAGACTTGATGAAAATGGCAATGTGGAGATGGAGGATTGCGGTGACCATGGTGGGATGGATCCTCCCGGTGCTGGAGTTTGGTGTCGTGGAGAAATCTCTGGTGAGGCAATGTAGGGGGGCTTCCCCCTGGAGGTTGGCCTTGAAACCAGCTTAAAAGTGGTTGATGCCTCGGTTCCTTTGGGTGGCGCTGCTGGTGCTGCGTCCTGTCTCTCAGCCAGACTTGGTACTGATAAATTCATCAGATCCTTGGTGGCCACATAGGCTTCTGGGGTTGAAGGCACTGCAAACTGGTCCGTCCGGTGCCAACCAGCTGGTTAGTTGAGCGCCACTGGGGTCTGCAGCGCCAGCGACAATGCCTCTGTCAGTGCTTGCCACGGTGCTGGGGAAGGAAAGTGGCCCACCACGGGTCTTGCTCTATCCCTATCTGCTCGCTTGTCTCCCTTCAGTGCCAGTGAGGGTGTCTTCTCCCAGTGGCCTTGGTGTTTCTTCTTTGGTACCGGTGAGGACTGGTGCCTAGAGCTCTTAGCCACCGGCAGAGCACTTTGCACTGACGCCGAAGTACTTGGCGCCAGTCCAATCTTGGCTCCAAGGTAGGTCTCAGCGCTGCCTCCATAAGTAGGACTTTTAGCCTTGCCGCTCTGTCCTTCTGTGTGCGGGGCTTAAATTCTCAGCAGATATTGCAGCATTCAGAACATAAGAATGGCCATACTGGTTCAGACCAAAGATCCATCCAGACCAGTATCCTGTCTACCGACAGTTGCCAAGACCAGGTGCCCCAGAGGGAGTGAACTGAACAGGTAATGATCTACTGATCTCTCTCCTGCCATCCATCTCCACCCTCTGACAAACAGAGGCTAGGGACACCATTTCTTACCCATCCTGGCTAATAGCCATTAATGGACTTAACCTCCATGAATTTATCCAGTTCTCTTTTAAACCGTTATAGTCCTAGTCTTCACAACCTCCTCAGGCAAGGAGTTCCACAGGTTGACTGTGCGCTGAGTGAAGAAGAACTTCCTTTTATTTGTTTTAAACCTGCCACTCATTAATTTCATTTGGTGGCCCCTAGTTCTTATATTATTGGAACAAATAAATAACTTTTCCTTATTCACTTTCTCCACACCACTCATGATTTTATAGACCTCTATCATATCCCCACCCTTAGTCTCCTCTTTTCCAAGCTGAAAAGTCCTAGCCTCTTTAATCTTTCCTCATATGGGACCCGTTCCAAACCCCTAATCATTTTAGTTGCCCTTTTCTGAACCTTTTCTAATGCCAGTATATCTTTTTGAGATGAGGGGACCACATCTGTATGCAGTATTCAAGATGTGGGCATACCATGGATTTATATAAGGGCAATAAGATATTCTCCGTCTTATTCTGTATCCCTTTTAAAATGTTTCCTAACATCCCATTTGCTTTTTTGACTGCCGCTGCACACTGCGTGGACGTCTTCAGAGAACTATCCACAGTGACTCCAAGATCTTTCTCCTGATTAGTTGTAGCTAAATTAGTCCTCATCATATATATATATATATATATATATATATATATATATATATATATATATATATATATATATATATATATATATAAATGTATAGTTGGGGTTATTTTTTCCAATGTGCATTACTTTACATTTATCCAAATTAAATTTCATTTGCCACTTTGTTGCCCAATCACTTAGTTTTGTGAGATCTGTTTGAAGTTCTTCACAGTCTGCTTTGGTCTTAACTATCTTGAGCAGTTTAGTATCATCTGCAAACTTTGCCACCTCACTGTTTACCCCCTTCTCCTAGGACTGTCTCTTGGGGAACACCACTAGTCACCCCTCTCCATTCTGAAAATTTACCATTTATTCCTACCCTTTGTTCCCTGTCTTTTAACCAGTTCTTAATCCATGAAAGGATCTTCCTTCTTACCCCATGACAACTTAATTTACGTAAGAGCCTTTGATGAGGATCCCCCTATGTCCACTGGATCCCCCTTGTCCACGTTTGTTGACACCCTCAGAGAACTCTAATAGATTAGTAAGACATGATCTCCCTTTCAGAAACCATGTTGACTTTTGTGCAACAATTTATGTTCTTCTGTGTGTCTGTATTCTTCTATGTGTCTATATATTCTTTCCTATGACCTTCTGCCAATCACTTGAGACAACTCAAGTGAGGGTCACTAGTATGCATAGGCTTCCCGCACAAAGAGCACCGTTGCCCCAATGCCCAAGGCATATCCCAGTACCAGGGGAGGGATGGAGCGCCTCACTGAGTACAGAGAGGAGTCCCAGTCCTATGCTATAACTACTTAAAACTACTGAACTTACTAAACTATGAAAATCTAACTATTTACAATGTAAAAACAGTAGAAACCACTAAACCAGCACCAAGCCAACGGATACCACTTGGGGAAAAATCTCCCAACAGCTGTGCTTGGAGTGCTTGCAAACCTAAATCAGAATGGACATGTGCAAGCACTCGAAGAAAGGGTGCTTTTTAAGAAAAAGTTAGCTAGCATGATTTGAAAAATCCCTTCACATTTGCATCCTTTGAATATCAAAGGTGCATTTTTAAAATGTGAGCAAATATTTTAATGAACGCATTTTAAAATCCTTGATGTAGAGAGGGTGCATTATATTTAACACGTTAGCTGGCTCTGGTGAACCCTAGGCCCATGTGAATTTTATTTGTAAAATGAAAATGGGTTTGATTTGGTAAATGTAGCCATGACATACATATATGGGATGTGATTGTGGTCAGAAGGGATCAATGCAGATCATAGAATCATAGAATATCAGGGTTGGAAGGGACCTCAGGAGGTCATCTAGCCCCCCCCATTCCCCCCCCCCCCCCCAAAGCAGGACCAATCCCCCACTAAATCATCCCAGCCAGGGCTTTGTCAAGTCTGACCTTAAAAACTTCTAAGGAAGGAGATTCCATCACCTCCCTAGGTAACGCATTCCAGTGTTTCACCACCCTCCCAGTGAAAAAGTTTTTCCTAATATCCAACCTAAACCTCCCCACTACAAGCTGAGACCATTGCTCCTTGTTCTGTCAACCACTGCTACCACTGAGAACAGTCTAGATCCAGCCTCTTTGGAACCCCCTTTCAGGTAGTTGAAAGCAGCTATCAAATCCCCCCTCATTCTTCTCTTCTGCAGACTAAACAATCCCAGTTCCCTCAGCCTCTCCTCATAAGTCGTGTTCCAGTCCCCTAATCATTTTTGTTTGCCCTCCGCTGGACTCTTTCCAATTTCTTTCACATCCTTCTTGTAGTGTGGGGCCCCAAAACTGGACACAGTACTCCAGATGAGGCCTCACCAATGTCGCATAGAGGGGAACAATCACGTCCCTTGATCTGCTGCCTATGTCCTACTTATACAGCCCCAAAATACCATTAGCCTTCTTGGCAACAAGGGCACACTGTTGACTCATATCCAGCTTCTCGTCCACTGTTAACCCCTAGGTCCCTTTTCTGTAGAACTGCTGCCTAGCCATTTGGTCCCCTAGTCTGTATCGCGCGTGCATGGGATTCTTCCGTCCTAAGTGCAGGACTCTTAAAATAATCAGTTAAAATCTATCTTTGTAGTGAATAAACTTGTTTTTGTTAATCTAAACCAGAGAGTTGGAGTGAAGTATGTGGGAATCACTAACTAGGGGGAAAAGGCTGTTGTATATTCCTCTCCCCTTTTGAGGGAGGGGGCAAATTCTATGAGCTTACACTGTACAGTTCCCTGAGCAGACAACAAGATGGTTTAATCTGGTGTTTCTACTCCCAGAGGAGGTGTGTGCTCTGAGGAGCTGAAGTAGCCTTCACATGCAAAGGCTGGTCAGTGGAGGACTGCTTGTAACTGCAGCTGGGTGTGCCTTACCTGTATTTATGCTGGTGGAAAGTGCAGGCTGGAGGGCCTCTGCAGCTTGTCCCAGCAGTACAGGGTGAGAGGAAGCCCAGGCTGGTGGGTCAGTGGTACCCCAGTCCCAGGTGGCACCCCAGGGGGAACCCATCACAGAGGCTTCCTTGGATCACAGGGGAATGAGCTTTGTATAGATCTCTTGTCCAGGGAAGTGATTGGTTGTAGTTCAGGCCCAGGTACCAATCAGAAAGGGATGCAACTGAAGTTAGGGTTATTGGGATTTTGTTTCAAGGATCCAATGAGAAGAGTGGTGGGGTTCCCTGCCCAAAGTAACTGAATGTCTGGTCAGGCATCCCCATCTGGAGAGGGACCTGTACCCAAGTGGAAGTAACAGGAAAGGATTTGAGGTAGGCCAGAGGTAGATTCACTCTTGCTGCGGGGAAAATCATTCTTCCCAGACCCACAGGAACCACTACACCATAGGGGGATGGAAATCAACATACAGGACAGATTCAGAGTGTTCCCCTGCCAACCTGCTCCTAAGAGCTGAGAACAGCTCTTAACTGCAATCTGAGCACCACAGGAACCCTGCTGAGAGGAGCTGCCTAGCATAGGGAAGAGACACTGTTTCAACACATCCTTAGCCATCCTGGCCAAATCTCCTTCCCGAATTCCCCAACCCAACACTGAGGCAATACTAGCTATAGGCAGTTCTCCAGCAAAACAGATGGCAAGCTCCTTATGCAGCTGCAGGCCCGTGCTGGGCCTCTCCCCTGCCAGTGTTTTAGATGCAGCAGCACAAGGGAGGTGCCCGAGTTCAAGCATGCCGGGGACCCTGGCTATGTACTACAGCCGCTAGCCTATGCTGATGTCTGTGCTACCAGGTCTACACCACCGTTTCCTCGTTAAAGCTAGCACATACAGACCTCCCTGTGCTACCAACACATCTCCACCTGCAGCGTAGATGTACCCTAAATTACACCTAAATTAGGAGAAGGCAGCATTATGCCTAGATCCAGGAAGAGGGCTCAAGTGTCCTTGCCATGTGTCAATTTCAGGAATCAGTCTACATACAGCTTAGGAATGGGCTGACAGTAGGGCAGTGCTTAATTTGTAATGAAAGAGGTGCTGGAGCTGAAGCAATTTTTTCACTTTCATAACTGATGTGGCAAGCCCAGAGGTGCCGGGGCTATGAACCGCTGAGCCCAAAGGGGTCAGGGCTCAGCCCTGGCACAAATTAAACACTGTAGTGCAAGTGTCTACACTGCAGTTAGACATCCACAGCTGGTCCAAACCAACTGACGTGGGCTTAGGAGCTGTTTAATTATGGTGCAGATGTTCAGACTCAGGCTGCAGCCCAAGCTCTAGGACACTCCCACCTCACAGGGCCCAGGACCCCAAGCTCCAACCCAAGTCCAGACACCTACACCTCAGTTGATCAGCCCCTTACCATAAGCCTTTACAGCTAGCACAGGCCAGCCCCATATTTTTAATTGCAGGGTAGACATACCTGTATATGTCAGACTGCAGCTGCCATTGTGAACATGGGGCTTGTCTTCCCTGTTATTTTATTTCTATACTGGACTGAAATGTCAAGGTCCTGTAGTTCACAGAAGCCCCTTTGGACACCACCCAAGCCAAGTCCATTTTTGAAGTGAACTTTTGGGGAGGGAATGGTAACTAAGCATCAGATCATATGCCAAAGGGGATTGGAGCCATTTTAGAGAGGGTGAAGAGACCAGGAGCAGAAAGCAAAGTACTCAAGAGAGAGGAGACTCCATATTCTGGAGAAGCCATGAGCAAGGGACCATCTTGGATTACTTAAAATGAAGCCCAAAGAATGCTCAAGAGTGATGAGGAAACTGAGGTAGGGAGATGTATACAGGTTCTTTGTTTTGTCTAGATCTGTACATCTCTTGGACTACCAAAAGCCAAATGAGTGGATCCTTTCCAAAGTATATTATGTGCTTGGACTATCACATGTCCCTGAACAGGTGAACTAAACAAGTCAGAGTGCCCAAAAGGTTGGGGTGTGAGAGAAGGGGGTCAGTACTGCTCCCTGGGGCCCTAAGGCGCTGGACTCACTGTCATAGAGGGGTAGCAGAGTCTGGATCAAGGAAGCATGCCAAAGGCTGAATCCTACTGAGACTTGTTGAACACATACTTTGTGCTTCCTTATGTGGGAATCCAAAACAGAGTGAGTGAGAGTGTGGTGGGGGAAGGAGGAGAGAGAAGAGGAGAGGGGGAAATCTAGGGAGGGTAGTTTTACCAGGGTTGTGACATTTAAATACTTGTGCTGATAAATCTGTTAATCTAAATTAGTTCCTGATGTTCAAATTTCATTGCCCACCTGCGAAGAATGAAGTGTAAGCTGCAGGGAAGCATGGCTGTACCATACTTAAGGCCCTACCAACTTAGGGTCCATTTTGCTCAACTTCGGGTCCATTTTGCTCAACTTCACAGAATATATCAGGGTTGGAAGGGACCTCAGGAGGTCATCTAGTCCAACCCCCTGCTCAAAGCAGGACCTATCCCCAACTAAATCATCCCAGCCAGGACTTTGTCAAGCCTGACTTTAAAAACCTCTAAGGAAGGAGATTCCATCACCTCCCTAGGTAACCCATTCCAGTGCTTCACCACCCTCCTAGTGAAAGTTTTTCCTAATATCCAACCTAAACCTCCCCCACTACAACTTGAGATCATTACTCCTTGTTCTGTCATCTGCTACATGGTCATAGGATTTTAGAAGTTGTAAATTTCATGATTTCAAGTATTTAAATCTGAAATTTCAGTGTTGTAATTTTAGGAGTCCTGACCCAAAAAGGAGTTGGGGGGCAGAGTTTGTAAGGTTATTTAGGGGGGAGATGAGGTACTACCTTCAGAGCAGAGTGGCTGGAGAGCAGCAGCTGCTGGCTGGGAGCCCAGCTCTGAAGGCAGTGCCACTGCTCGCAGCAGTACAGAAATAAGGATGGCATGGTGTGGTATTGCCACCCTTAATTTGAGCTGCTGCTTTCAGAGCTGGGCACCCAGCCAAAAACTGCCACTCTCTGGGTGCCCAGCTCTGAAGACAGAGAAGTAAGGATGGTAATACTGCAAACCCTCCCCCCACCCCCACCCCCAAATAACTTGGGAACTGCACCCTGCAATTCCCTTTGGGGCAGGACCCCCCCATTTGAGGAACACTGGTCTCCCCCCATGAAGTCTATATAGCATAGGGTAAAAAAGTCACACAAAAGACCAGATTTCCCGGTCCCTAACACATTTTTCATGGCAGAGAATTTGGTAGGGCCCTGTCATAAACATACAGCTAAGGGTAGCATAAAATCCTTCCTTTACCTGTAAAGGGTTAAGAAGCTCAGATAACCTGGTTGGCACCTGACCAAAAGGACCAATAAGGGGAGAAGATACCTTCCCCCACAGATCTGAAAGTTTTTCTCTGTGTTCTCTTGGGACAGAGGGGGACCAGGCAGAAAAAACCCAAACCTCTCCTAAAACCATACCTGAAATAAGCCTTTAAGATTACAAATTATAAACTAACGACAGGTTTCAGAGTAACAGCCGTGTTAGTCTGTATTCGTAAAAAGAAAAGGAGTACTTGTGGCACCTTAGAGACTAACCAGTTTATTTGAGCATGAGCTTTCGTGAGCTACAGCTCACTTCATCGGATGCATAGCATATCGTGGAAACTGCAGAAGACTTCTGAAGAAGGTCTTCTGCAGTTTCCACGATATGCTATGCATCCGATGAAGTGAGCTGTAGCTCACGAAAGCTCATGCTCAAATAAACTGGTTAGTCTCTAAGGTGCCACAGGTACTCCTTTTCTTTTTATAAACTAACGCATTCTCTTGCTATACTTACCTTTCTTTTAGCTTGTGAATTTTCCCTGTGCTAAGAGGGACGTTTATACCTGTTTTTTGTAACTTTAAAGTTTTGCCTAGAGGGGAATCCCGTGTTTTGAATCTGAATACCCTGTAAAGTTATCTTCCATACTGATTTTACAGAGGTGCTTCTTTTTCTTTTCTTTATAATAAAGTTCTGTTTTTAAGAATCTGATTGGGCTTTTTAGTGTAGTGTCCTAAAAACCCAAGGGTCTGGTCTGTGCTCACCTGGTTTACCTATTTGATTGGTATATTATTCTCAAGCCTCCCCAGGAAAGGGGGTGAAGGGGCTTGGGGGGATATATTAGGAAAACAGGAACTCCAAGTGGTCCTTTTCCTGAATTTTTGTCTAACTCACTTGGTGGTGGCAGCAGTACCCATCCAAGGACAAGGAAAGATTTGTGCCTTGGGGAAGTTTTTAACCTAAGCTGGTAGAAATAAACTTAGGGGGCCTTTCATGCATGTACCCTAGAGTTCACAGTGGGGAGGGAACCCTGACAGGCCTTACCTATACAGTTTCATTAAGAGGCTATTCTGCAAGCTACGAAGCGCCAATCTATGTGATTTTTCAGAGTGAAGTTTCATCTTAGAGAATCTATTAATTGAAATGTACAAAAGGCAAATATGGACCATTTGCACCTGAACTGGCACCATAGATATAGACTTTAAGGTCAGAAGGGACCATTATGATCTTCTAGTCTGACCTCCTGCACAACACAGGCCACAGAATCTGACCCACCCACTCCGGTAACAAACCCCAAACCTATGTCTGAGCTATTGAAGTCCTCAACTCGTGATTTAAAGACTTCAAGGTGCAGAGAATTCTGCAGCGAGTGACCCGTGCCCCACGCTGCAGAGGAAGGTGAAAACCACCCAGGGCCTCTTCCAATCTGCCCTGGAGGAAAAATCCTTCCCAACCCCAAATATGGCGATCAGCTAAACCCGGAGCATGTGGGCAAGACTCACCAGCCAGACACCCAGGAAAGAATTCTCTGTAGTAACTCAGATCCCACCCTATCCTAGTGTCCCATCACAGGCCATTGGGCATATCTACCGCTAGTAGTCGAAGATCAATTAATTGCCAAAATGAGGCTATCTCATCATACCATCCCCACCGTAAACTTATCGAGCTTAGTCTTGAAGTCAGATATGTGTTTTGCCCCCACTGCTCCCCTTGGAAGGCTGCTCCATCCCTTTGTTAGAAGGAATGAAGTTCTGGAAGCTGCTCTGGTAAATTGTATAAGGCACTTGGACTGTCATTTTCATAATTAAAAACGCACTTGTCACTCAAATACAGATATTAATATGTAGAACTTTGGCTATTCATTTATATATGGTGGAATGAGTCAGTTGTTGCAAAGTTAAAGGATAGCAAATGGTCCTGATTAAAAAGGTTTATTCTAAGCAGGTTGGTATGGAATACTTAAAAAAAACAAAAACCCACAATGGATTTACATTCATGAGAGGTTTCCCATTTACATTGAGGTAAAAGCAGTAAAATGGGAAAGACTCAGCATTTCACTTCTGTGAAATTTAATATTCCTCGCCTTCATCCTCTCCATCAATTGAGTCTGTGCCCACTTCTTCATAATCCTTCTCAAGTGCAGCCAAGTCTTCCCGAGCCTCTGAGAATTCTCCTTCCTCCATCCCTTCTCCCACATACCAGTGAACAAAGGCACGTTTGGCATACATCAAGTCAAACTTGTGGTCCAGACGGGCCCATGCTTCAGCAATGGCTGTGGTGTTGCTGAGCATGCAGACTGCACGCTGAACTTTGGCTAGGTCACCGCCAGGAACAACTGTTGGTGGCTGATAATTTATTCCAACCTGGAAAAGAGGAGAACACACTTAGTATTCCTGTAGGGTTTGGTGATGGCTGTGATTAGTTACTGACCACAATAGTAAAAGCAAGACATTAATTTTACTTCATAACTGTCTAAAGAGCTCTGCACACAAACAAATGCAAGCTCCCACCCATAAGATATTTATAAAGCCCACTAGATACCACACCACAGCTTTAGGAATACATTTTAATAAGCCATTGATATACAATGGCTTTTCACTTCTTTGTTGTGCAATTATTTAGCAGCTGTAAGAGACTTGCCTTAAAACCAGTAGGACACCAGTCAACAAATTGGATTGTGCGCTTGGTTTTGATAGCGGCAATAGCAGCATTGACATCCTTGGGGACAACATCACCACGGTACAACATACAGCAGGCCATATACTTGCCATGGCGAGGATCACACTTCACCATCTGATTGGATGGCTCAAAGCAAGCATTGGTGATCTCAGACACAGAGAGCTGCTCATGGTAGGCTTTCTCTGCTGAAATAATCGGGGAGTAGGTTACCAATGGGAAGTGAATACGGGGGTAAGGCACCAGATTAGTCTGAAATTCTGTCAGATCCACATTTAAGGCACCATCAAATCTGAGGGAGGCAGTAATGGAAGACACTATCTGACCAATGAGGCGATTGAGGTTGGTGTAGGTAGGGCGTTCAATGTCCAGGTTCCTACGGCAAATGTCGTAAATGGCCTCATTGTCAACCATAAAGGCACAGTCGGAATGCTCCAGAGTGGTATGGGTAGTCAAAATGGAGTTGTATGGCTCGACAACCGCTGTGGAGACCTGGGGTGCAGGATAGATTGCAAATTCTAACTTGGATTTTTTTCCATAGTCGACTGAGAGGCGCTCCATCAGCAGTGAAGTAAAGCCTGAGCCAGTGCCTCCCCCAAAACTGTGGAAAATCAGGAAGCCCTGCAAACCAGTGCACTGGTCAGCCTGAAAGAAAGAAAAAACCTTTTAAGTGGGCAGGTCTGAACATTTAGAATAAAAAAAACCCCCAGCAAACAAAACCTTCTTCCCAAGGAGCTCACACATCTGCTCAGCTCTTATGAATTCAAAGCTGTGTGAAAACCCTTCTCAAGCTCCAAGAAAAAGGTTATCTATCCATGAGGGTATTAGTCAGGACAACCCTCCTCCCCAGAAGCCAAAAAACAAACTGGCTTATAGTATTCGTGGACATCCCTTTACTGAGAGTACTCTTAGTACAGATCTACCTCGCCCCACTTCAGTGGCACCATATTTCCCAAGACCTATTTACACCCTTTTAACCTCAGTTAGATACACACCTGGATTTGTGAGCTTCTTAGTGTCAGGTTTCAGAGTAGCAGCCATGTTAGTCTGTATTCGCAAAAAGAAAAGGAGTACTTGTGGCACCTTAGAGACGTAACCAATTTATTTGTACTCCTTTTCTTAGTGTCAGTTAAGCAAATAGCCATTGACCCTGCACAGCAACAGTGTCTAGAATCAGCCAAAAACCAATCCACTTTTATATTTACTATTTATAAACAATTTGTTTGATGTTCTGGACAGATCTAGAACTGCCTACTACTATCCTAAGTTCCAGTGTGATAAGTGGTGTATTTAAGCCCTGCATATTCCCGGAAAACGTCATGAGGCTGTTGAATCCAATGAAGTGAATTGCAACATGTTGGACTATTCAAGGAAGCTCTAGTTCAGATCTTTCCCTGAGCTGTTAAAAGATTAATACTGCACTTTCTTCTCAAGGGTGCAGGGTCACATAGGAGTCAACAATGACTCCCAGGATCAATTAACAAGCGTGGACAGTTTGCAAGAGAAAAAGGAACATGATAGAATGTATTGAGTTAAGTCTGTTAGAGTGCACACAAAAGAAAGACTTCCCTGGCACTTCATCCCTAATTTAGATTGAATGTTTAGAGCAAGTACTCCAAGGGCTCAAAAAGCAGCTGGGGATAGAGAGAAACTTTCACCACACATGGCATATTACCAAACCAGAGGGAAATTCTATGCACTGGCAAGAGCATTCTGTATCCATAACATTGACTATGCAAAGCACATGCTAACTACCCTAGCTCAGTGGTTTGAGCATTGGCCTGCTAAACCCAGGGTTGTGAGTTCAATCCTTGAGGGTGCTATTTAGGGATCTGGGGAAAAAACTGGGGATTGGTCCTGCTTTGAGCAGGGGGTTGGACTAGATGACCTCCTAAAGTCCCTTCCAACCCTGATATTCTATGATTCTACCCCTAAAAGAAGCTAGAAAATAAACTTGGACTTCACCTCAGCTAGTTCACCACATGGTGCGTAGACTGAGGGAGCCTCAGACCTCACAGCATGGTCATAGTTTCTCTCCCACTTTGTATTTTTGGTCATAAAAAAGTATGAAGTTAGAAGGAAAGTGTGTGTATGGTAACACCCATTGTTTCATGTTCTCTATGTATATAAATCTCCCCACTGTGTTTTCCATGGAATGCATCCGATGAAGTGAGCTGTAGCTCACGAAAGCTTATGCTCAAATAAATTTGTTAGTCTCTAAGGTGCCACAAGTACTCCTTTTCTTTTTACACTGAACATGAAGATCAGACTTCAGCCCACAAAAGCAAGAATTCAGGAGTGGAGGCTAAAACCCTGCAGTGGCTACAGCTAAGGACTGGTCCCTTCCCATCAATAACAATGCAAACCAGACTGCTATGTGGATAGACCTCAGCCCTGGCCTTTGTGGGTTTGTCAGAAACTTGACACAAACTTTTTGGTTTGATATAAACTTTTTTTTAAGGCAAGTTGATGGTGCTGGTTCAATTGTAGACCAAGAGGAGTCACAAGGTGTCTTAGATTTTCCTCTGATCAGAGTAGTCCATTTTCACATGGCTGAAGAAAACAGCAGAATTTGACTCCATAGCTTTTCCATTTGTACATCACCCAACAGACTACAGTGCTGAATTCTGAGCCCCACACATCTTAGAGCACTTAACTAGATTAATTTCCAAACCTCACAAACCACAATGTAGAAAGTTCTTTAAAAGATACAATCTTCAGCGCAGAAAAACTGGAACTTACCAGCTTCCTGGTACGCTCCAGAACAAGGTCAATTATCTCTTTCCCAACAGTGTAATGACCTCGAGCATAATTATTAGCAGCATCCTCCTTGCCAGAAATCAGTTGTTCAGGGTGGAAAAGCTGCTTGTATGTCCCATTCCGTACTTCATCTGGAAAGAGAGTATTGTGCATGAGTTTATAGTAAATTAGTTTTGGTTTAGACAAAAGTTTTCAAGCTTACATGCCTAAATAAGGCACCCAAATCCACCTCTAGACAGCTCAACAAAAATGGCTTGGCTTTAGAGATGCATCGCTAGAAGATACCCAGGATGCCTATTAGGTTCAGTGGATGTTTAACATTTAAGAAAATCAAGTTGCTTATTTAGGTATTAAGGAATTGCATGCATGTTATGCCTGCAAGTTTGAATTTTTTGGCCTTAATACCACTCTGGCACAGGCAAATATTAAACTATACAAACAAAACTTGTGTTTCATAAATACTTTGATTTAAAGCAGCAATTTTCCAGATTTTATAAATTCATAAATTTCTAAAGCCAAAAGGTGTAACACAATGATCATTTAGGCTGATTCTGGCCTATGTTATGCGGGCAGACTTTCTCCTAGGATTCCTGCAGTGGAGAGTTCTTTTCCTAATACATAAGTATAAATCAAATGTCTAATTCAACCACAAGTTCCTGGGCTATATTTGGAAAAAACTTCCAATTTCTATTTAAGGAATTTAAAAAAAAAAACCATGGTTTTTAAAGTTATTTAGGCACCTACAGGTGCAGAGAGCGCCCCAAAGTACCTGAACGCACAGTGGAGCCAGAAGAGAATTAAGCATGCGCAGGCGCTTTTGAAGATCACTCCAGGTGCTAAACTACCTTGAAAAATCTGGCCCTAAATGATCGTTTACCACTTCCCAAGATAATTCCTTCAAATGGTTGGTTACCAAATGGTTATCAATCTGCATCTTATTCTAATTATTTTTTCCCCTAGATTAACCTTAGCCATTTAATCTTATTCTTCAAACTAACAAAGGCACATCTTCTCCCTGTGCAGTTTACTTATCAACCAGGAGCAAGTCATTTCAACTTTCTGTCCCTCTCTTCCTCCCAATGTTTTCAAAGCTCTTCTGAGCCCCTTCCAATTTTTCTACATCATTTTTAAAATATGGATCCTAGAACTAGACACAAAATTTCAGTAGTGGTCTCATCAATGCTATATCACCACCTCTACTTCTACTCAGTAGTCTCTGTCCAGGATGCAGTCCTCCGTCTTTTTTTACTAGATGTAAGACCTTGCCTTTGGCAGTATGAAAAAGCATGTTTGATTGCTTGGTAAAATGGGTGCAATCCAGATTGTTGTACTAGTCATCACTCTTCACAGCAATCTGCGTGTCACTTGGAAGAGGAGTCAGAAGTGGGTACACTTACCCATACAGTAACTGATGTTCGAGATGTGGACTGTTCTGCAGTTGGCAAGCACATGTCCAGTGCGCAAGTGCCAGAGACTGTTCTAGTCAGGAGTATACTTGGATTGGTGCATGCACCCTTCCTTCCTGGTGTGCTTCACAAGGGCATGATGGGCAGAATCACCCCAACACCAGTTCTTTCACAAGAGCCAATGACATCAGGACTCCAAAGTAGCAGGGATGGCGAATGGGCCATGGAATAGGTGTCCAGACCAAACACCTCATAGAGCACCCAATACTGCGCAGGTAAGTAAACTCTTCTTTGTGTGATAGCCCACTATTTTTCCCTAAAGAACACAGACTAACACGATCGTCCATCACCCCTGGCTGCTTGCACCAATGTGTAGTACTTTGCTAATATGTGTACAGACAACCAGGTCACCGCTTTTCAAATATCCTGGACTGGCAAGTTTGCTAGAGAGGCTATAGAGGTGGACTGGTCCCTGGTGGAGTGGACTTGTACTTTGCCAGGTCCTTTTCTGCTGTTGCACATTTTTATATCCTGTGTAGATACAGCCCATCCTTTGATTCTTTCTGTGTAAGCCAGAAACAACCTGGGAGACTTCTGGAAGGATTTCATCCTGTCCAGGTAGAACAATATGGCTCTGTGCATGTTCAGTGGGTGCAGCCTATATTCCTCTCTGCCAGCATGAGATTTGGAGAAGAACACAGGTAGGTACAGGACCTCACTGATGTGGATTCTGACAACACCTTAGGAAGAAGTCTAGGATGCTGCGATTCTAAGGTCAGTAAACTTCCGCAAAGTAGTTCTTAAGAGTAGATTTCTAGAAAAACCGCCAATCTTGATTTAAGGATTGTCAATGAGGGAGAAGCCATCACAACCCTTCGTACATTGTTCCAATCATTAATTACTTTCACTGTTAAAAGTTTAGGCCTTATTTCCAGACTGAATTTGTCTAGATCCAATGGCTGGAAGTTGAAACATTACAACTTTCTCTGCTGGATTGAAGAGGCATTGTTAAATATTTGTTTCCCATTTAGATACTTACAGACTAATCAAGTCACCCCTTGACCTTCACTTTGCTCAGCTAAATAGGTTGAGTTCCTTGAGACTCACTATAGGCATGTTTTCAATCCTTAGCAGTTGTCAAATGCAGAAATAAAGTAATGTTTCTATTCTTGCTCAAGATTCCCATGTTTATGCACCCCAGGAACACATTAGCCCTTTTGGCCACAGCGCCACACTGGGAGCTCGTGTTCAGCTGATTATCCACAATGACCCCCAAATTCTTTTTCAGAGTCTGTTTTTCCCAGGATAAAGTACCCCATCCTGCAAGGATGGGCCACATTCTTTGTTCATAGATGATACATTTACATTTAGCCATATTAAAAACAGTTTGCTTGCACCCACTTTACCAAGTAATCTAGATCACTCTGAATCGATGACCTCTTTATTCACGACTCCCCCAATTTTTGGGTCACCTGCAAACTGTCAGTGATGATTTTAATATTTCCTTTCAGGTCATTGATACAGATATTAAATAGCTCTCCATGGGCTATGAACAGTGTTACAAGTGCCAACAGTTACAAGTTACCATACAACTCTTTCTAAACAAAGACATTTATTCTTAAGGTAAAAGCATTACAGAGAAAACAAACAGATTTAAGCATATTGTGAACAGATCAGGAGGTGCCCATCCATCTTACGGGGTCCTAGCTGGCCAAAGTCCTTCCAAACCTTCTGTAACAGTTGGGGTCCCCCTTTGGGCAGAAGGGCCTCTCTATTTGCTAACAGAAAGTCAGCCCTAAGTCAGTTTAAGCTTTTTATATCAAAAGTGTTTTCTTTGTCTGTTGGTCTCTGGACAACCCAGTTTGAACCAGTGGGTATACCTCTCTGGATGTGTTTACAACTTAAGTGATTCAACTTAGTAACCTCTACTGTTTTTGGTTCCTGGAGGTACTATGGTAACCCTCCATCAAAAGTTGCATAAAATCCCTGATCCACAGCAATTCATTAGCTTAATACAATATGGTCCTCAAAGATACTGCATGGGATTACAATCTCCCCCAGGCCCTTGAAAGTGAACTGGGGATCTTGTGAATCTAGAGACTGGAGGACTACCTGAGGGAGATCCAGCCAGTAGACCTAGGACTGCTATGCCTAAAGTCTCTGGAAGCAGAGTGTTTTGCATGCAGGGCAAAGAATGTAGGTGCTGCCATAAGACCCAGCAGCTCAAGGCAGGATCTTAGGTGCATCAGGGGTTGGGACCATAGGTGGGACTAGAGATCATGCACCATCCAGAACCTGTCAAGTGGTAGTTAGGCAGTTACTCCATGGAGAGACTATACGGTCCCAATGAATTTTATGTGCCATACAGGTGTTAATGTGGATTTCTTCTCATTCCCCAGCAGGCCTAGATGTGCAAACAGCTGGAGAATGGACAGGATGTTGATTCAGACCTGAGATTTAGTGGCCATGACCAGCCACTTGCTTAAGCACAAGACCATCTGGATGTCAGTGCTTCCAAGGTAGGCCACCACTGCAAGGCACTTCATAAATACGTGGAGCACCACTGAGAGCCCAAAAGGCAAAACTTGGTATTGGTAGTGATTGCTGTCCAACACAAACCTTGGGAAGTGCTTGAGCACCAGACACATGATGTGAAAACACATATCCCTGAGGTCAAGAGTTCTCCTGATATGGGGATGGGATGACTGATGTGAGGGAGACCATCTTGAACTTGCATTTCTTGACATAAGTGTTCAGGCATTTGAGGCTGGTATTCAGCCAAGGCTCCCTGTCTTCTTGGGGGATGAAGCAGTACCTTGAATAGAACTTCTCTCCTCTCTACTGAGGAAGTACCTCCTCTATAGAGCCCACTGCAAAAAAGGGACTGTATTTCTGTCTAAGGGAGGGGTCCCTAAGGAGGGACAGGGAGAGGATAGGAACTGAACAGCATAGCTTCTTTGGACCACCTCCAATACCCAACACTCTGAGGTGACGATGGACCAAGGCTGATGGAAATGAGCCTGATGGTTGCCAAAAGGAAGGGAAGGCAATGATCCTAGAATGAACTGAATGCTGTCCTCAGGCACAGAGTCAAATCTGCTGCCTGGTCAGTGTCAAAGCAGGTTGGTGCAACCAAGAAGATATTCACAGGGATAACTACCTTGCAGGATGAGCAGTTAAAGTCTGGGGTACTGTCGGCACCCTTGTGGTGGGAAGACCTCCTTTTCCCCCCACAGGGTCCCACAGACCTCACCGTAACTACAGTGCCTAAGTGGAGGTTAAATACTGTTGGTGCAGATCTCTTCATGTACCACAGGCTGCAGAGAAGAAACTGGGTGTCGCAGAGTGGTTCAACCCTTTATACCCTTGCGAGCACATGAGAGGAAGAGCACTTGGACTGCCCCAAAAGACACTCCTGACTAGAAAATTCTCCAATGTGAGCACACTGAATGAGCAATCACCAACTGTGGAATATTTATACAGCTCAACACTCAAAGAACTGGATTGTCCTAGTTGCTATTCAGTCCTAGGTGTCACGAGGTCCTGTGTGTGCCTACCTGAGAACATCCTACCATCTCACAAGCCAAGGACAGAGCAGCTTTTTTTGGAAGCCAAGATCTTCCACCATCTGGAAAAAAAAGTCTGTATGGACGTAAAACTCTCCTGCTGCCAAACCACAAAGCGCAGGGTATGTTCAGCACAGCACTTGCTATCCCATTTGACTTTAGCAATTCTAGAATGTATGGTAATGAGATATCACAGAGTTTAATTAAAGCCAGGCAGGGAGAAAGTAATATTGGGTTTTATAATTAACTCCAGATGAAGTTGCCTGCTGTTTCTGCATATATTCTGCTTTTAACCCAAAAAGTTAAATCAGATTGGTCCTGCTTTGAGCAGGGGGTTGGACTAGATGACCTCCTTCCAACCCTGATATTCTATGATTCTATGACACTGATTTTTTTATTTTTAAAAAAAGCTTATGACAGCATGAGAGATTTGAAGGCACAGTTACCTTACTTATTGGTGCAGATCTGTAAGACAATTTACCCAACATCATTTGTAACCTAGCAAGCTGATATTTAAGGGAAAACTTTTTTCGAAAAAAACAACAAAAAAAACAAACAAACAAAACAGAAGCACCAAATGAAATGGACTTGCTAGGAGATAGCTGCACTGGTTTAAAGCACAGTCTTTGCCAGACATTTTGCATTAGCACTGCAAGGCATGCACAAGAACCATGGACTGAAGAGTCAAAGTGAGAAACAGAGGAGGACAGCAAAAGGGGCGATGGGCATTGGGCAGTCACAAAGTGCATAAGTAATTACATAAAGAGGTTGGAAAAAGGCAAGAGGAAACAGTAGCTGGAAGATGCTAGCCAAGCTAAGAGGAGGATGCTGATGGGGGGAGGAAAGGGGATTGAGAAAGAACTGCAGAAGCGAGACACTAGCAAGTATCACAAGTAGTCAACTCAGTCATGTTGGTTTCCACGAGTGCGGTTACTGTTGAAGGAAAACAAAATGCAAAGCCACGAAGCATACAGAATATTTTTAATGCACAATAGCAAGGTGCTTAGAGAACTCTCAGGATGTATAGTATCCAGTAAATCAGAAAAGGCTGCTGGTGCCTGTAGATGCTTTACCCATGAAACAATATGTCAGCAAAGTGTTTAATGTCTTGTAAATTCTTCCAACTTGGAAGTACTTCTTTTTAATTGAGGTGCCTTGTCTAGAGGTAATGAAAAAGCAGAAAATCTTATGCATTGCTTGGAAGAAGAGTAATGATTACATACTTGGGGTAAGCTTTGTACAGAGAGAATTTAAAGCATTTAGAATACTTAAGGCATAACAGAAACAGAAGATAGGACCCTCAGACCAACATTCCAGCCTGTCAGTTGTGCCAGTTCCCATGGCATGTCTCTGACAAAGCAATACAACACTGCTGACTGTATTTACCTATCACTGCAGGTTCCAGATCCACAAACACAGCACGGGGGACATGCTTTCCTGCACCAGTCTCGCTGAAGAAGGTGTTAAATGAATCATCACCACCACCAATTGTTTTGTCACTTGGCATGGTGCCATTGGGCTGAATGCCATGCTCCAAGCAGTAGAGTTCCCAGCATGCATTGCCAATCTGCACACCAGCTTGGCCAACGTGGACCGAGATGCACTCACGCTGTACAGAGAAAAAAGAAAATTAAGGTTTCTTGGCAGGAACAGTGGCTTTCTTGACAAGCAAAATACCCAGCACAAACGGCTTGGAACTACCATACTGCAGAATTATTAAAATTGCACCCATTACATTGGCCTCATTGTATTAGGGTTAGTGACAATTGGAACAGATTCCAACTGTAACACAAAACCTTCCTTCAGTCATCTATTTTCACCTAGAAAAACCCTTTGGGCATTGTCAAGTAACATCTTATAGGCTCATTCATCTCTACATTGTTCATGTCCTCTCAGAGATCTGAATGCAAAGTTTCACCACCTTCCCCCACTTCTCCAGCAAATTCTGTCCTCTCCCTATTTGAGAAATATTGATTTTTTCCATTTTGAATGTAATTAAAGGTTCAAATCCCACTTAATCGGCCAGCACCAGCCTGTATGTCATCGTTATCCGTGCCACTCCAGTTCCAGTAGTTTATTTAGTTATCTGCTGCAGCACACCACCAGAAGGAGCACAATATTTTAAATAAAACTGAGGCTATTTCATTTTCCCCCTTTTAAATTAGCATATACAAGGCCAGAAAACAAGCCTTCCCTATCCCATTAGTCTTAACAGTACATAAAACTGATCCTAACTGCCACCCCTTCACCACTTCATTTAGACAGGTTTCAGAGTAGCAGCAGTGTTAGTCTGTATCCACAAAAAGAACAGGAGTACTTGTGGCACGTTTCATTTATGGTACACTCTGAACAAGTTTAAGTTGTGCATCCTGCAAGGAAAGTAACGGTTTGTAAAATGATCCCCCCTAGTGTTGAATTCATAAAAATATGGAACTTTAGGTTCTTACACAAAGCTATAGATGCATGCACTGCTTTGCATGTCTATCGTAGTGTAAGTAGGATTATTTTCTTTTCCCAAACTAGTCAGGGCTGAGAGATCTCCTAACACTGTCTGAGCAAAGTTCTGCTGCACCCCCACCAGCCAACTCAACTACTCAACACTCACCCAGTTCCCAGCTTAGCGTAGCCGGTCAGAAGCCAGTATCAAAGTGACAACTCCACCTTTAAACTCACAGAATATGGATTCTGCCCCAAGTTACAAAAAAACCAATAACCCCACACACAACTTCTCAGTGCCCTTCTTAATATGTAAAGGTATGGCTTGACTGTCCACATTCAACAGGCCTGCTTGTACAAACCAGTCCTTGCCACACCCCTGAAAAGTAGGCAGGGATTTATATTTAATAGAGGGGTGAGTTGAGGCCGAGGTTCATCAACCTGATCTCAACTACACAAGTCATAACAAAGCTGCAATTGAAACACTAGCGTCTTAGTGTCCCAACTCTGTTCATTTCTGTAGTCTACTAAAGTGCCTTCCAGCTGAGGGCTAAAAACAAAGGTTAACATTCAAACATAGGTGCCTGGATTTATGCTGCCAAGTCCATACTTAGGCCTTGTCTACACTACACAGTTTAGTTGGCAAAAGCAGCTTTTGTCAACAAAACAGTGGAGGTGTACACACTATAATGCTACTTTTGGTGACAACTCTTCCATTTTGACGACAAAATAAAGCCACCTTGCTGAGAGGGATTGAACTTTTTGTGGCAAACAAGCAAAGCATCAGTGTAGATACTGTGTTCGTTACATCGCCATAACTAGCCTCCAAGAAGTATCCCACAATGCCCACTGTGACAGGTCTGCTCACTGCTTTGAACTCCATTGCCATGCATCCAGCTACACAAAGCTCAAGGAACTGGGGAAATTCCTCAGGGTGTAGAACTGACATAGCTACTGCCCAGCTGAGCACAAGGGCAGCAAATGCACTCCTGCCTGGACTACGGGGAGGGGTAGATCATCTTGGCCTGTGGGCAGAGGAGGCTGTGGGAGAACTCAGTGGGAACCACAGAAACATTAACATGGACTCCTGCTCTCCCTGGCACTAGGAACACAGCCACAGGCATGCAGGGCAGGCTGCTGCTGGGGGAGGGAGGAAAAGACTGCTGTGCTGAGCCCTGTGCTGAGCCCAGGCAGGGAAGAAAGCAGGGGCTGATGTTGGGAGCGTCCCCTCCCCCTGGATAAGACAGTTACCTTTGTGGTAACTGCTGTTCGAGATGTGCTGCTCATCTCCATTCCATATTAGGTGTGTGTGCTTGCCACATGCACCGTGCTGGAAGTTTTTTCCTCAGCATATCCATAGGGGACTGGCTCTGGTGCCCTCTGGAGTGGCGCTCGGATGGCGTGGTACTGCTGCCCCCCCCTTCCTTCTGGCCAGAAACGCCAACAGTGGGGAAGGAGGGTGGGCTGTGGAATGGACATGAGCAACACATCTTGAAGAACACCAGTGACGGAAAAGGTAACTGTCTTCAAGTGCTTGCTCACATCCATTCCATATTAGGTGACTCCAAAGCAGTACCCCTGGAGGTGGGTAGGAGTTCATGGACATGTAGACTGCAACACAGCTCTGCCAAACCCAGCATTATCTCTGGCCTGCTGAGTGATGGCATAATGAGCAGTAAACGTGTGATGAGAGGACCACACTGCAGCTCTACAGATGTCCTGGATAGGGATGTGCGCCAGCAAAGCTGCTGAAGACGCCTGTGCTCCCATCAAATGGTAAGGCCTAACTACACTGACCTAAGCACTACACCTCTTTGCGGAGATTATTAGTTTGGGCGTAGTGGGCAACTTACATTGGCAGGGCAACGCTGTAGTGTAGACCAGAGGTCTCAAACTCAAATGACCACGAAGGCCACATGAGGACTAGTACACTGGCCCGAGGGCTGCATCACTGACCCCTCCCCCGCTGTCCCTGCCCCACCCCCACTCCACCCATTCCATGAGGCCCCGCCCCTGCCCTACCTCTTCCTACCCCTTCCCGGCCCCCATTCCAACTCCTTCCCGGCCGGGGCAGAGCCGCTCTAGGTAAACGCTGGGGGACGCTGCAGGGAGCTGGCGGGCCACAGAAAATAACCCAGCAGGCCGTGTGTTTGAGACCCCTGGCGTAGACAGACTTAAGTTGATGTAGGCTGCTGTACATTGACCTAACTCTGTAGGGTAGACCAAATCTTTAAGACACATGGGCTTAAGTCTGAATTCCAGCTCTGCCTGTTCTGACCTTGTGCAACCTCTTATTTTAGCTGCAAACTAACAAGACCAGCAAAGTGCACAGATATATTAACAGGCATCAGCAGATCAAGAGACCTGAACTCATGAGTCTGGGTTCACCGGCAGCTCTGCCAACAGGCCAAAGAGTACTTTGTGGGCACTCATTCGCTCACTAGGCCTTCCACTAGGAGCCTGCTCTCAGCTGGGATTCCTTCAAGCAAAAACAAAGCAACAAAAAACACCCACACACAGAACCAATCACACATCTGCCCTGCAAAACTCATGATTTTTAGAACTGTGTAACAAAGTTTTTGTTTCTGTTTATTTGCCTTCTGGTTTGAGCCTTCATAGGTCACATTCAAGATTCTCGCCATGCGGGCTAGCTTTCATTAAAAAAAAAAATCTAAGAGCCTCACATAATCAGAAACTGGAGGTTTAAGACAAACACCAAGCATTGCAAGACCCACGATAAAAGTCACAAGTCAGAAATAGCATATATGGCAGAGTTATCTTCCAGTCCAAGTCCCTGCAAGGCACTGTTTGGACAAAAACTGCTCACTCCACAGAACCAAATAAGCCAGCTAATAATTTTTCATTTGTGTATTTGTGGAGCTGGACCCTTTGGTCTGGATTTTCAAAAGTGTTCAGGTCAAGTTTCCAACAGCTCCCATTTGTGACGCTCATGGCTAGAAGTGCTCAGCCCAACATTAAGAGGCCACATTTTCAGGCAAGCTCACAGTTAGGTACCTATGTGGGCACTGAGCACTTCTGAAAGCTCCAACCTAGATCAGTGCCAGGTGGTCTAGGGCTGTAAGATTTGTATGGAATCTCCTCAATTCGCTCTGAGTCTATGCAGTGATACCTTTCTGGGGGCACCTGTAGCTCAAACTTCTTGGCCAAATTTGCCTCACCCTCATCCTTGAAGTTGCACCGCAATTTTCCAGGCACTCCATCTAGGCACATGCATTTTATAGCAGAGTAGTTTAATAAACTGGAAAAGCTTTCTTCTTCCTAGGCCTTGTCTACCATACCGATGCCTGAATGTACTAGCTGTACGCAAGTTGGTCTGTAGAAAAGCATACTTAGATCAAGTGGGGAAAAAACAGATTCCTGTAGCTAGGACACTGCTGTCCATTGATTTCACTGCCTGTTATTATGCAATCCATGTAAAGGAACAAACATCAAGCATCTGCTGAAGTGTGATATTCATTTTCAAGAGAAAAGAAAAGGAGTACTTGTGGCACCTTAGAGACTAACAAATTTATTTGAGCATAAGCTTTCATGAGCTACAGCTCACTTCACGAGAAGTAGCTTCAGTGATCTCATATTTGGAAGAAAAGCAGCATGAGCTAGACAATTTAAACATTTGTATAAAACTGCAGTAACAAGACTAAGAATTCAGGTACAAGTTATTTTTAAGTCTAACTCAGACAGATTCATTTTATAACTAGTTTGAGACTAGACTTCTAACCGCATAAGCATGCCTATCGGGAAAAACAACCAACCCGTTTGGAGTTTTACAGGTTCCCTTAAGACACATGAGCCCTAATATACATCCATAATGTTAAAAAGCTAGCATACAAATTGCCATCTTATACTTTGTCAAGCCGTTTAGAGCATTGCATCCTAAGCAAAACACTTTTGTAAAGGTGTATTTTGAGCATGTGCTGTGGCCAGAGAACTCCCTGAAGAAATCATACAGGAAAGTGCTGGAGCCAACTCCACATGAAGAGATTTCTATGTAAGAGTTAAGATCTAGCCTTAGAAGTCACCCAGCGTCTCAGTGGCATGCATCCAGGAAATGCAGTTGAGTAATCATCACTTTAACTTCTCTCTAGCCCAATTACATCTGTGCTAATTAATTCTGGGTTTGTTAAGTGAGCTGTAGCTCCCAAAAGCTTATGCTCAAATAAGTGTTAGTCTCTAAGGTGCCATAAGTCCTCCTATTCTTTTTGCGGATACAGACTAACAGGGCTGCTGCTCTGAAGCTTGGTTTTTTAGAGAGCACTTCACCATCTTGCGTGCAGCGAGATGCGGCAGCGGGGATCGGGAAGGGCGGATGAGGGGCAGCCATGTTCTTTGGAAAGCAACCACCATTTTGAACCACGGCTTCTTTGAAACCTCGTTAGTTCGCACAGGAGAAGGGGTCAGCATGTGCAGCCACCACTGAAAGCTCCGTCTGCAGGGAGCTGCGCTAGCAAGAAATATCAGCTTCCCCACAGACACTCCCTGCAGTCGCCCTGGAATCAAGGCCCCAGGGTGCCGGGCCCCGCCGTCACTCCCAAGCGCTCAATCCCCGCCGCGCCCTTGCACCGGACCCGCCCCGGCGCGCCCGCCAGAAGCAGACCCGTGCCCGCTCCGCGCACGGGGGCTCCGGCGCCCCCTGGACCCGCAGCTCAGGGGACCCCTGCCCAGCCCCGGACCCGGCCCCAGCGGCGCTGCCACGCGGGCCAGGCCCGTGGAACCTGCCGCGCCCTCCCCTGACCATGTCTCCGGCTGACGGGCGGGGCCTCCGGTAGCGGCAGACGCGCGACGGGTCTGAGCAGCACCGCAAAAGCAGCGGCGGCCAGCCCGGGGCCCACCTTATATAGGGAGCCCCGGCCCCCATCGCCCCCCATTGGCCCGCGCCGGCGCCACGCCTCTCCTTCCCGGATCGCGAGTGGCCGCCATTGGCCAGCGAGCCGGAATTGGAGCCCGGGGAGCCAGCCGCTGGGCCGCTAGTGCCAGGCGGGCCTGAGCTCGGCTCCCGCCAAGGGGCCGGGGGCGGCGCCGCTCACAGAGCCCCCGCAGTGCGCTGGGGGCGGCGCGAGGGGGCGGGGCCCGGCGCTGCGCGGCCGCCTCGGCCTGCCCGGAGCCCTGTCCCCGCCCAGGCCGCCGGCGCGCGCTCGCGCGGCGCCTCCCGCTGGGCCGCGGCCAGCCTGCGGGCTCTGCTGACGCGCCGGGCGCTCCGCCAGCCGCCGAGTGCGCGCACCACAGGGGAGACTCGGCCCGGGCCCGGCCGCGCGCCCTCGGCTGAGCGCACTGGCCGGAGCTGAAGGAAGCGGCCGGCGGGGCGGGGCGGCGCATCGTTCCCTGCCGCGCGGGGGGACGCGAAACTCTCCTTCCGCGGGCGCAACAGCCGCCGCTGGAAGCGCCCCGCTCCGCGCCAGCTGCGACCTGCCTGCAGGGAACCAGCGCGGGGGCGGCGGGTGAGGGAACCTCCCCAGTCGCGGTTGGTGGCGAGGGAGACCGGCCTGCCGGGAGCGCCTGAGCCTGGCTTTTGTTCCGCCTTCGAGTCGGAGCCCTCCGGGAGAGTGGGTCCGACGGGGCGAAGCGGGTCGATGTGCCGGGGATTCTGGCATCAGGACAGCTTGTTTTCAGTACCAGTCCCTTTACTAGTATTGTTTAAATACATAGAGCCGCGCCCAGGCACAAGGTTTGTATCTGGAGCCGGGCCGCGATCCACAGAAGCGATCCACGGATCTCTGCGTCCGGCGGCTGCCGCTGTCCCTGGGTCTGCAGGACTCGCTCTGTAAAGCTGGTTGAAAAATTACGATGGCAGAGCCTTCTGTCAGAAGATGACTCTTTGTTGAGATTGAAACATTTTGCAGGAATGTAACGATGTTAGCGAATTTTTCAGTGGGAAAGAGTTTTGTTTTTCTACCCCCCCTCCCCTCCAGACGTTCTTGTTAAACCCTGGATTTGTGCTGGAAATGGCCCACCTTGATTATCATACACATTGTAAGGAGAGTGGTCACTTTAGATAAGTAGAAGAGTGGGGTGGGGGGAGAGAAAACCTTTTGTAGTGATAAACACCCATTTTTTCATGGTTTGTGTGTTTAAAAACATCTTCTGTATTTTCCACAGTAGGCATCCGATGAAGTGAGCTGTAGCTCACGGAAGCTTATGCTCAAATAAATTGGTTAGTCTCCAAGGTGCCACGAGTACTCCTTTTCTTTTTGGTCCAATGCTAGTTAATAATTTTATCAACTAGCTAGATTTTAGATCTGTGCTCCTAAAGTTTGCAGATGACACAAAGACTGGTGAGGTAGCAAATAATGAGGAGTGCAGGCTGCTGTTACAGAGTGATTAGAATCACCTGGTTGAAAGGTCATAATGGAACAAAACGTGTTTTAATGCAGCCCAATGCAAGGCAATACTTCTGTGAACTAAGAATGCAGGTTATATCTACACAGAGGTATACCTATGCTGGATGGGAAACTGTCTTGGAAAGCAATCACCTGGGGTGACTGTAAGATCCTTTGTAGATAATTGCCTCAGCATAAGCTGTCACTACAATGCTGTCACTAAAAGGGCTAATAATGGGCTAATGTAATCCTTGGATGTATCAAAAAGGAGACTATGAAGCAAAAGTACAGAAATGCTCTTGCCTTGATACACAGCATTTGTATCACTACTGGATGCATCCGATGAAGTGAGCTGTAGCTCACGAAAGCTTATGCTCAAATAAATTTGTTAGTCTTTAAGGTGCCACAAGTACTCCTTTTTACTGGAATACTGGGTCCAGTTCTAGTGTCTATATTTCAAGAAAGACATGGAAATACTGGAGAGACTTCAAAAGAGGGCCACAAAAATGATCCGGAGTGTGGAGAATAAGGGGATTTCTAGACAGCATTTTGAGTGATTGGGAGTGAACCTCCTTGCCTGTGGTTGACAGACTTAAGTTAGTGGGGTTTGTGTTAGCACTCTACAAATAACTGTATCAACAGTGTTTTGAAGTTGCAGCTTGGGCTAGAGCTGGACTCTGAAGCCTTTTGAGGGGGGTGGACTCACCATCCCTTGGCACAGTGGTTCTCAAAATTTGTACTGGTGCCTCCTTTCACATAGCAAGCCATGGAGTGTGACCCCCCCTTATAAATTAAAAATACTTTTGTTATATATTTAACACCATTATAAATGCTGGAGGCAAAGCAGGGTTTGGGGTAGAGCCTGCCAGTTCATGACCCCCCATGTAATAACCTTGTGACCCCCGAGGGGTCCTGACCCCCAGTTTGAGAACCCCTGCTTTGGAGTCTTCAAGCCAAATTTAGATATCTTTACAAAAGACAGGCTTTAAACCAATTTCTGGGAGAAATTCTACAGCCTGCATACATGGGGTTGGGATGGATGTGTGACAGGATCCCTAGGGTGCAGCCTGGGACTGTGCTCCCTTAACTCTCTCCAGCCTGGGCTGTCTCTCACCATGCCTTACTAGTGACCAGCAACAAACCTCTCCAGGTACCGTGATCACTCAGCACAACCACATGTGGAGCCCCACACCCAGCTAGATTGCATGAATGCTCCCAGAGCCACTCATGAATCACACAGGGAAAGGCATCAGCCAAATCCCCACAGCTCCTTGCACAAGCAGTGAAAATTTATTAATTGGTTCACCACCTCATCAATGGAAAGTGGATATACACCAGTCTTTGCAAAACCTGAGCAGATTTACCAAACACTTCAGTCAAACTCACTGGTAAAGATAAACAGTTAAACAAATTTATTGACTACAAAAGATAGATTTTAGGTGATATTAAGTGATAGGCAAAAAGTCAGTTACCAAAATAAAACAAAATATAAACACTCAGTCTAAACTCTCAACCCTGTTAGACTGGGCAACATCTAGATTAAACAGTTTTTCTCACCCCACTGGATATAGCAGTCCTTAATATACAGATTTCACTCTTGAAACTTGGGCCAGTCCGCTCAGTTGGAGTCTTCAGAGTGTCCTTGTTGCTTGCAGTGTAGATGGGTGAAGGAGAAAGGCCCTGCATGGGCCTGCTCTGTTCTGTTTTATATCCTCAGTCCATGTGCTTGTAGAACACAAGTCCAGGCATGTCTGGGGGGCATTGCTGAGTCTCCAGGCAAGGTTGAGCAATTCCCCTGGTGTGGCCTCATGCAGGTGAGTCATTGAATTGTAGCTCCCTTGGTGGACAATGGCTGTTGATAAGTTGTTTGACACCCCGCCCAGGCGTTGGTTACGTTCCTTGCTGTTGCCTCTGGGGAGCTAATATCTGGCTAACTCCCCAATTTACAGTATGTTTTAGTGACAACCATACAATCCAATTCTCATAACTTCATATGCATTAATGATACACATATATGGATAGAGAAATGACTTTCAGCAGATCATAACCTTTCCCCTAATGCATTTAAAGCATGCCTTGTAAGGTAAGATCACAATCGTACATAAATGAGGAATATGGGGGTTACAGGGCACTCCCCCAAGATACAGAATGTCACAGAGTGGTTGTGGTGATCCATTCTGGAATCTGTAACTATGGATTCCCCTATTCGTTCCCTTCCTTCAAGGGTTTGGGGAAAACAGGTTTGCCTGCACTGTCCTCAGCGTGCTCATAACACATGCAACACGTGGGGGGAGGGATAGCTCAGTGGTTTGAGCTTTGGCCTGCTAAACCCAGGGTTGTGAGCTCAATCCTTGAGGTGGCCATTTAGGGATCTGGGGCAAAAATTGGGGATTGGTCCTGCTTTGAGCAGGGGGTTGGACTAGACGACCTCCAAAGGTCCCTTCTAACTCTAATATTCTATGATTCTATGATTAAAACACAGACTAGAGTCAAGTCTCATGCTTCAGGGCTTCAGCAAGTCACTTGCAAAGATCAGGAAAGATTTTTTTCCCCATAATGCACAATTGATTAAATGTATTCTGGATCATTTTCCCCACCTTCCTCTTAAGCAATAGCAATTCGCCACTGCTGGAGATGGGACACCAAGTGGAGTGGACCATTGCTCTGAAGAGGTACAGAGAATCCTTTCTTAGATGATAGGTCAGTGTGTCTTGCTCTCATGCTCAGGGTCACACTGGTTGCCAGATTTGGCGTTTTGAAGGAATTTTACTCCAGGTCAGACTGGCAAGGACCTAGGGTATTTTTCACCTTCTTCTGGAGTGTGGGGCATGAATCACCTGCTGGGATCATCTGGGTATATTCCACCTAATTAATTCCCTGCCATTGCAGGCAACTTCAGCATCTGTGGCATCTTGGTTTCTCCTGGTCTCTACCTGTGATCACAATAGTTTAATCTCCTGAAGATTGAAATGCTTTAGTCTAACCCAAGACACTGGGCTCAATACAGGGGTAACTAGGTGAAATGTAATGGCCTGTGATATACAGGAGGTCAGACTATATGATCTGGCCTTAGACTCCATGAAATCTAATAACCCTTGCTCTTGCTATTTCCAGTGTCTTGTGATTTCAGTCTCTTGTGATCTTAGTAGTCCTATGGACACCTAAGGAGCTCCAAAGTAGATAAGATCTGAATTGCTAATTAAACCCCCTCACCCCTAAAAAACTTTAGAACTCCCCCAGCACCCACCTGCCATGAATTTTCATCCCTTCTTCAGACAAGAGTTAAAAATACCATAGGAAAGGTTTGTTTTTGTATAGCTGCCTCCTTTACAATTCTGAGGTCAGCCATCACCTGGACAGTACAAATAAACTGAAACTTTTATTCCTTTGAGGGAATAATATGCCAGTTTATTACCTTGAATAGTTACCCAGATACTTCAATTTAAACACACTGGATTAGATCAAACAGTAAAACAAGTTTATTAACTACAAAGAAATAGATTACGCGAGTATAAGTAATGAGGCATAAAATCAGAAATGATTACAAGAAAAATAAAGATAAAACGTATACTAGTATCTACTTAAGAAACTAGCTTATCAAACTCTCTCACCACATGCTTCCAGCAAGGTTACTGACTAAACTTTTCAGGTCAGGACCCTTCCCACAATGTCCAATGGCTGTTTCCTTTTGTCTTCTGGGTGCAGAAAATGCAATGGGCAGGGAGAGAGTGGTCCCAGGGGAGGGTGGGAGGAGAGTGTTGTCCCTCCTTTTTATAGTTTCAGTCCTCTTCTTGAAAAACATTTCCAGCTGAGATCCAGAAGACAGAATATCTACGTGGAAGAATATTACTGTTGTTGTTTTTCACCTGTTGGAACTTCCTTTGTTTTCCCTCCCTGCTTGATGACCTTGTTTCCTGCTTAAATGCAAATTAAAGCAAGTAAACATTCCTTCCTTTCTTTAGGACAGACCGGAATTCTGCCTCGGCAGAACTGTGGGGTTTGGAATAAGTGTTAATAACATTGTGATGGGTTCCCCCGGGATGCCACCTGGAACTGGGGTACCACTGAGCCCCCTGACCCAACAGCCTGGGCTCCCTCTCACACTGTACTGCTGTGACAAGCTGCAAAGCCCTCCAGCCTGCACTTTCACCATCATTCATAGGGACCAGTAGGGATACACCCAGCTGCAGTTACATGCAGGCTCTCTAACCACCAGTTTCCCAGCCTAGGACCCCACAGCAGTACTGTCCTGTCCTGGTCAAATCTGGCCAGTATATGAATTTAATACCTGTTCCGCCTCTCCCTCAGTGTGAAGAGAACAATGTACACTTCTGATAACGAAGCCGAGATTTCCCCCAAGCACTCCAGTCAAAGCTCACTGGTTTAGATTAAAACAAAAACGAGTGTATTAACTACAAAAGATAAATTTTAAGTGGTTATAAGGGATAGCAAACAGATCAAAGCAGATTATCTAGCAAATAAAAAACACAAACTAAGCTTAATATACTAAATAGATTGGATATGAGTTAGCAGATTCTCACCCTGAGAAATGATACAAGCAAGCTGCAGATTCTTAAGGCATAAGCTGCATTAGCTTTACAGCTTGGTTTTCTCAAGTCTTCATTCACAGGCTAGAAATCCCTTCAGCCTGGGTCCAGCACTTCCCCCAGATCAGTCTTCGTTCTCAGGTGTTTCCAAGAGTCTCTTTGGGTGGGGAGTCAGTGAAGAACCTTGATGATGTCACTCCTTGCCTTATCATAGAATCATAGAATATCAGGGTTGGAAGGGACCTCAGAAGGTCATCTAGTCCAACCCCCTGCTCGAAGCAGGACCAAGTCCCAGTTAAATCATCCCAGCCAGGGCTTTGTCAAGCCTGACCTTAAAAACCTCTAAGGAAGGAGATTCTACCACCTCCCTAGGTAACGCATTCCAGTGTTTCACCACCCTCTTAGTGAAAAAGTTTTTCCTAATATCCAATCTAAACCTCCCCCACTGCAACTTGAGACCATTACTCCTCGTTCTGTCATCTGCTACCATTCAGAACAGTCTAGAGCCATCCTCTTTGGAACCCCCTTTCAGGTAGTTGAAAGCAGCTATCAAATCCCCCCTCATTCTTCTCTTCTGTAGACTAAACAATCCCAGCTCCCTCAGCCTCTCCTCATAAGTCATGTGTTCTAGACCCCTAATCATTTTTGTTGCCCTTCGCTGGACTCTCTCCAATTTATCCACATCCTTCTTGTAGTGTGGGGCCCAAAACTGGACACAGTACTCCAGATGAGGCCTCACCAATGTCGAATAGAGGGGAATGATCACGTCCCTCGATCTGCTCGCTATGCCCCTACTTATACATCCCAAAATGCCATTGGCCTTTTTGGCAACAAGGGCACACTGCTGACTCATATCCAGCTTGTCATCCACTGTCACCCCTAGGTCCTTTTCCGCAGAACTGCTGCCTAGCCATTCGGTCCCTAGTCTGTAGTGGTGCATTGGATTCTTCCGTCCTAAGTGCAGGACCCTGCACTTATCCTTATTGAACCTCATCAGATTTCTTTTGGCCCAATCCTCCAATTTGTCTAGGTCCTTCTGTATCCTATCCCTCCCCTCCAGCGTATCTACCACTCCTCCCAGTTTAGTATCATCCACAAATTTGCTGAGAGTGCAATCCACACCATCGTCCAGATCATTTATGAAGATATTGAACAAAACCGGCCCCAGGACCGACCCCTGGGGCACTCCACTTGACACCGGCTGCCAACTAGACATGGAGCCATTGATCACTACCCGTTGAGCCCGACAATCTAGCCAACTTTCTACCCACCTTATAGTGCATTCATCCAGCCCATACTTCCTTAACTTGCTGACAAGAATACTGTGGGAGACCGTGTCAAAAGCTTTGCTAAAGTCAAGAAACAATACATCCACTGCTTTCCCTTCATCCACAGAACCAGTAATCTCATCATAAAAGGCTATTAGATTAGTCAGGCATGACCTTCCCTTGGTGAATCCATGCTGGCTGTTCCTGATCACTTTCCTCTCATGCAAGTGCTTCAGGATTGATTCTTTGAGGACCTGCTCCATGATTTTTCCAGGGACTGAGGTGAGGCTCACTGGCCTGTAGTTCCCAGGATCCTCCTTCTTCCCTTTTTTAAAGATTGGCACTACATTAGCCTTTTTCCAGTCATCTGGGACTTCCCCCGTTCGCCACGAGTTTTCAAAGATAATGGCCAATGGCTCTGCAATCACAGCCGCCAATTCCTTCAGCACTCTCGGATGCAACTCATCCGGCCCCATGGACTTGTGCACGTCCAGCTTTTCTAAATAGTCCCTAACCACCTCTATCTCCACAGAGGGCTGGCCATCTCTTCCCCATTTTGTGATGCCCAGCGCAGCAGTCTGGGAGCTGACCTTGTTAGTGAAGACAGAGGCAAAAAAAAGCATTGAGTACATTAGCTTTTTCCACATCCTCTGTCACTAGGTTGCCTCTCTCATTCAGTAAGGGGCCCACACTTTCCTTGGCTTTCTTCTTGTTGCCAACATACCTGAAGAAACCCTTCTTGTTACTCCTGACATCTCTTGCTAGCTGCAGCTCCAGGTGCGATTTGGCCCTCCTGATATCATTCCTACATGCCCGAGCAATATTTTTATACTCTTCCCTGGTCATATGTCCAACCTTCCACTTCTTGTAAGCTTCTTTTTTATGTTTAAGATCCGCTAGAATTTCATCGTTAAGCCAAGCTGGTCGCCTGCCATATTTACTATTCTTTCGACTCATTGGGATGGTTTGTCCCTGTAACCTCAACAGGGATTCCTTGAAATACAGCCAGCTCTCCTGGACTCCTTTCCCCTTCATGTTAGTCCCCCAGGGGATCCTACCCATCCATTCCCTGAGGGAGTCGAAGTCTGCTTTCCTGAAGTCCAGGGTCCGTATCCTGCTGCTTACCTTTCTTCCCTGCGTCAGGATCCTGAACTCAACCAACTCATGGTCACTGCCTCCCAGATTCCCATCCACTTTTGCTTCCCCCACTAATTCTACCCGGTTTGTGAGCAGCAGGTCAAGAAAAGCGCCCCCCCTAGTTGGCTCCTCTAGCACTTGCGCCAGGAAATTGTCCCCTACGCTTTCCAAAAACTTCCTGGATTGTCTATGCACCGCTGTATTGCTCTCCCAGCAGATATCAGGAAAATTAAAGTCACCCATGAGAATCAGGGCGTGCGATCTAGTAGCTTCCGTGAGCTGCCGGAAGAAAGCCTCATCTACCTCATCCCCCTGGTCCGGTGGTCTATAGCAGACTCCCACCACTACATCACTCTTGTTGCACACACTTCTAAACTTAATCCAGAGACACTCAGGTTTTTCTACAGTTTCGTACCGGAGCTCTGAGCAGTCATACTGCTCCCTTACATACAGTGCTACTCCCCCACCTTTTCTGCCCTGCCTGTCCTTCCTGAACAGTTTATAACCATCCATGACAGTACTCCAGTCATGTGAGTTATCCCACCAAGTCTCTGTTATTCCGATCACGTCATAGTTCCTTGACATCACCAGGACCTCCAGTTCTCCCTGCTTGTTTCCAAGGCTTTGTGCATTCGTATATAAGCACTTGAGATAACCCGTTGATCGCCCCTCATTCCCAGTATGAGGCAGGAGCCCTCCCCTCACAGACATTCCTGCCTGTGCTTCCTCCCGGTATCCCGCTTTCCCACTTACCTCAGGGCTTTGGTCTCCTTCCCCCGGTGAACCTAGTTTAAAGCCCTCCTCACTAGGTTAGCCAGCCTGCTGGCAAAGATGCTCTTCCCTCTCTTCGTAAGGTGGAGCCCGTCTCTGCCCAGCACTCCTCCTTCATGGAACACCATCCCATGGTCAAAGAATCCAAAGCCTTCTCTCCGACACCACCTGCGTAGCCATTCATTGACTTCCACGATTCGACGGTCCCTACCCAGGCCTTTTCCTTCCACGGGGAGGATGGACGAGAACACCACTTGCGCCTCAAACTCCTTTATCCTTCTTCCCAGAGCGACGTAGTCCGCAGTGATCCGCTCAAGGTCATTCTTGGCAGTATCATTGGTGCCCACGTGGAGAAGCAGGAAGGGGTAGCGATCCGAGGGCTTGATGAGTCTCGGCAGTCTCTCCGTCACATCGCGAATCTTAGCCCCTGGCAAGCAGCAGACTTCTCGGTTTTCCCGTTCAGGGCAGCAGATAGATGACTCAGTCCCCCGGAGGAGAGAGTCCCCGACCACCACCACCCGCCTCCTCCTCTTGGGAGTGGTGGTCGTGGAACCCCCCATCTCAGGACATCGCATCTCATGCCTTCCAACCAGCGGAGTCTCCTTCTGCTTTCTCCCCCCAGGCATATCATCTGGTCCACTCTCCGCAATGGTACCTGTGGAGAGAACATGAAAGCGGTTAGTTACCTGTGTCTGTGTTACTGGAACCCGGACATTCCGCTTTCTTCCTCTGGAGGTCACATGTTGCCAAGCTTCTTCACTGGCCTCTTGGCTCCTCTGTGCAACCTTCTCTATATCTTTAGAGCTTTGTGCCCCTAGAAGCATATCCTGAGTTTTGTCCAGAAAATCCTCAGTTTCTCGTATGCAACGCAGGGTCGTTATCTGTTGCTCCAGACCTTCAATCTTCTCTTCCAATATGGAGACCAGCTTGCACTTTGTACAGACAAAGTCGCTTTTGTCCTGTGGAAGAAAGACAAACATGGCACATCCAGTGCAGGTCACAACAGCTGAACCCCCACCTTCCATATCACCTACCTACTATGAGCTTCCTCAGAGCAGTTTGCAAGATGTAAGCCTCACTGGGCTCACTCCAGGCGAACTCCCAGGCAAACTCCTGCTGTGAGCTGCTCTGCTGTCCCCCGCTGCTCAGCTGCTTCGCCGGCGCTCAGCTGGTTCGCGAAGCTCTGGCTATTTTTAAACAGCCAGGCTTCCCTGACACAAACAAACAGACAGCCCTAATGCCCGCCCCCTGCAGGCTAGCAGCCAATCAGGCACTCACTCAGGCTCTCACACTGCCCTCCCAGCAAACACACGCTCGGATACTTACTCAGCAAACAAACACACACTCGGATACATATATAAAAGCCTTATATAGCTTTTGCATATGGCGGGAACCCTTTGTTTCAAAGCTTGGTTCCCAGACCAGTTTTTGGAAAAATGCTGAGATCCCAAGATGGAGTCCAGCATCATGTGGCCTGGTCACATGTCCTTGTAGAGTCATAGCAGCTATTACTTACAGGTTGTCTGTAGTGTTCTCAGGAAGGCTCACCAGGTGGGGGATAAGCTTCTCCTAAGGCCTATTGGTTTTCCTAATGGCCCATTATCCTGAATAGGCCCTTCCCCACCACCTATCTAGACTGAAAGCATCTTGTCTAGTGAGTGTTACCCAGGTGTAACTACATTTGAAGTACAGATACATAGTCAGTATTTATAATTTCAGATACTTCAGTGATCAATGGCTCCATGTTAGTGATCAATGGCTCCATGTCTAGTTGGCAGCCGGTATCAAGTGGAGTGCCGCAAGGGTCGGTTCTGGGGCCGGTTTTGTTCAATATCTTCATTAATGTTATGGAGGATGGCGTGGATTGCCCCTTTAGCAAGTTTGCAGATGACAGTAAACTGGGAGGAGTGGTAGATACGCTGGAGGGTAGTGATAGCATACAGAGGGACCTAGACAAATTGGAGGATTGGGCCAAAAGAAATCTGATGAGGTTCAACAAGGACAAGTGCAGAGTCCTGCACTTAGGACGGAAGAATCCCATGCACCGCTACAGACTAGGGACCGAATGGCTCGGCAGCAGTTCTGCAGAAAAGGACCTAGGGGTTACAGTGGACGAGAAGCTGGATATGAGTCAACAGTGTGCCCTCGTTACCAAGAAGGCCAATGGCATTTTGGCAGAGGTGAAAGTAAGCCAGTACGCCCCAGTATGGTGTACCGGCAAGAGCCGGTCCACCGTACTGTGGCAGCCTGGCTTCCCTAGGGAGCAATTTAAAGGGCCTGGGTCTCCCAGCAGTCAGGGGGCCTCTGACCCCCTCAGCCCCGCCCCTTTCACCCTAGGCCCCAACCCTTCCGGGGGCCAGAGTTGGCCCCAGTGTACCGGTAAGTCACTCGACTTATTTTCATCCCTGCATTTTGGGCTGTATAAGTAGGGGCATTGCCAGCAGATCGAGGGACGTGATCGTTCCCCTCTATTCGACATTGGTGAGGCCTCATCTGGAGTCCTGTGTCCAGTTTTGGGCCCCACACTACAAGAAGGATGTGGAAAAATTGGAAAGCATCCAGCAGAGGGCAACAAAAATGATTAGGGGACTGGAACACATGACTTATGAGGAGAGGCCGAGGGAACTGGGATTGTTTAGTCTGCGGAAGAGAAGAATGAGGGGGGATTTGATAGCTGCTTTAACTATGTGAAAGGGGATTCCAAAGAGGATGGATCTAGACTGTTCTCAGTGGTACCAGATGACAGAACGAGGAGTAATGGTCTCAAGTTGCAGTGGGGGAGATTTAGGTTGGATATCAGGAAAAACTTTTTCACTAGGAGGGTGGTGAAGCACTGGAATGTGTTACCTAGGGAGGTGGGGGAATCTCCTTCGTTAGAGGCTTTTAAGGTCAGGCTTGAGAAAGCCCTGGCTGGGATGATTTAGTTGGGGATTGGTCCTGCTTTGAGCAGGGGGTTGGACTAGATGACCTCCTGAGGTTCCTTCCAACCCTGATATTCTATGATTCTATGATACCAGAATGACACATGCATACAAATAGGATAATCATATTCAGCAAATCATAAGTTTTCCAATGACACCTCACATGACTTATTTTGCATAAAGTACACTATAATTATGCTATAATCATATCATAATAATATCATGATGAAAAATATGGGGTGTAGTGTCACAAACATCATATAGGGGAATCTTATAACTTCACAGACAATGTTGCCATGCATATTTTACTAGGACAATACTGAACAGCAAATTATGGGTTTTCAAATGATACCTTACAAGGTATATCTTGTACAAAGATTATTACAATAGTGTGCATTGTGTAAACACTGGGGTGTATTCCATCACACAGGAGTCTTTGGAGTTCATGTTGTACCTATAGTAAGTGTGCAACTCTATCTGATGCTGCAGGTACTGGAGAATCCACAGGGAAGTCTGGGTGGAAACAGGGATGAAACCCATAATTGGGGAAGAAAGGATTTTGTTGCAGTGAGGCATGAGTAGCGTTGTTCTGCGTGACTCTGCAGTTGTGATTAGGGGGTATCGTCATACGTTTGGCTGCGTGCGTGTATTTTCTCTGCATGCTGCACTGGCTCTGGCCAGATAGCCCATACAGCAGGCTCCAATCAAACTGCCCAATAAGACCACAAGACTTGGTTTAGTAGTGAAGGCACCCGGCCAGGTTTATTGCTGACGAAGCACAGTGCGAATGCCCCGGCTCAATAGTTACAGGTACACCAACATATGTACATCCGGGACAATGGACCAGCTCAGTCAGCGGCGGGACTTTCCACTGCCCCCTCGGCTGGACGAAGGGTTAAGGTGTGGGATCCCAACATTTATAGACTGAGACAAACGATCTGGGATGAACAACTTACGTATCACCGAACGCGTTTCATGACATGTTTGTTACCTCCCCTTGTACTTTCCTTCTGATGTTTCAGACAAAATATCCCTATTCATCACTTTTGTCAAAACATTTTATCATGTGATAGGTTGGGGTGTTTCTTGTGCTGGCCTGCTGGAATGTGTTTACATCATCCAGGGTGTTTTAGCAATGCCAGCAATACTGGTGCCAAGTTCGTGTACCGGAGACTGGCTTGCAGGGGAGCATCTGCTTTTGACAGGGCCTGACTGTTGCTCATAGTATAACTTCTGCTGACATTGGTTCAGACGTCAGGCCGTGCTCCAGGCCCATGTTTCAGGCTCTCTCTCTACTACAAGGGGCACCAGTCATGCTGGTGATAATTGATAAAGCAACAGAGGTATTGCTTCAGGACTAGGATGACTCTCAGTTTGTCTGTTGGTCTGTGGGTAGTAGGAGGATGAGGTGAGGGACTCTATGTCAAGAAGCTCAAGAAAGGCTTGCCAAAACCGGGAGGTAAATTGTGGCCTGCAGTCTCAGACAACGCCAGTAGGCAGACCAGGCAGACGAAAATATATGCTCTTGAAAGAGGCTGGCTGTTTCCTGGGCAGTAGGTATGGAATGGCAAGGGATAAAACGGGCCTCTTTGTCAAGGAAGTCGCCAGCTATCAGAATGACTGAGCAGCCTTGAGATCAGGGAAGCTTCACAATGAACTGTAGAGAGATGTCAAATATCAGAGGAGTAGCTGGGTTAGTCTGGATCTGTAAAAGCGGCAAAGAGTCCTGTGGCACCTTATGGACTAACAGACGTATTGGAGCATAAGCTTTCATGGGTGAATGCCCACTTTGTCAGATGCATGTAGTGGAAATTCCCAGAGGCAAGTATAAATATGCAAGCAAGAATCAGGCTAGGGATGACGAGGTTAGTTCAGTCAGGGAGGATGAGGCCCTCTTCTAGCAGCTGAGGTGTGAACACCAAGAGAGGAGAAACTGCTTTTGTAGACAACAATCCCTCACTTTCACAGGCCTTGGGAGGCAGGCCAGTCCTCGCCCACAGACAACCCGCCAACCTGAAGCATATTCTCACCAGCAACGACACACTGCACCACAGTAACTCTAACTCAGGAACCAATCCATGCAACAAACCTCGATGCCAACTCTGCCCACATATCTACACCAGCAACACCATCACAGGACCTAACCAGATCAGCCACACCAACACCGGTTCATTCACCTGCACGTCCACCAATGTAATATATGCCATCATGTGCCAGCAATGCCCCTCTGCTATGTACATCGGCCAAACTGGACAGTCTCTACGTAAAAGGATAAATGGACACAAATCAGATATTAGGAATGGCAATATACAAAAACCTGTAGGAGAACACTTCAATCTCCCTGGACACACAGTAGCAGATTTAAAGGTAGCCATCCTGCAGCAAAAAAACTTCAGGACCAGGCTTCAAAGAGAAACGGCTGAGCTTCAGTTCATTTGCAAATTGGACACCATCAGCTCAGGATGAAACAAAGACTGTGAATGGCTAGCCAACTACAAAAGCAGTTTCTCCTCCCTTGGTGTTCACACCTCAGCTGCTAGAAGAGGACCTCATCCTCCCTGATTGAACTAACCTCGTCATCCCTAGCCTGATTCTTGCTTGCATGTTTATACCTGCCTCTGGGAATTTCCACTACATACATCTGACAAAGTGGGTATTCACCCACGAAAGCTTATGCTCCAATACATTCGTTAGTCTATAAGGTGCCACAGTACTCTTTGCTGCTTTTGTAGAGAGATGGTAGCCCATGTTTCAAGCATGGGGTCTTCATCTGAGAACAAAGGTTGCAAGAGGCCACATATCACTGGATGTCAGAACAAAGACTAGGACACCAAAGGTGGTGAGAAATAAGATTATATGTCTAGAACTGTCTGAAATGACCAGTGAGCAGTGAGTCATGTCAGAATTTCAGGATAAAGAGCCTGGAGGGCCCTTCCAGAATGTAAAAGTATCCTTGCTGGTAAAGCATCCTGTTCCTTAGTTGGAACATGTTGCCTGTCTGGGTGTTAGAGATTTCTAGGGTTCTCTGGAGACAATTAGTGTAAGGGTCTTGAAGCAGTTGGGCATATGGAGTATAGCAAGAGGTTACTCCCCATTCCGTGGAAGAAATTTGATGGCCTTAGAATGATAGACAGTGGCTCAGGACCCGAAATGTGGTATTCATCTTTATGGGAGAGTGCATCGGCTTTCATGTTTTGCATTCCAGGGCAGTAGGTGACAACGAAATTGAAGCAAGAAAAGAATAGGGACCATCAGATTTGGAGCTGACTGAGATGTCGGGCTGTGCAGAGATACTTCAAGATTTTGTGGTCTGTGAGGACCTGGACTAGGAATCTGGCCCCTTCTAAGAGATGGTGCAATTCTTCAGAAGTGGCCTGGATGACTAATAGCTCCTTGTTGCATATGCTGTAGTTCCTTTCTTGAGCGATGCTCTGAAACTGCTCCCCATGAAGCCAGTCAGGACTCTGGGGAAGTCTCCTTTCTGTGAGCAGCCTGTCTTCAGGACACAAAGCTCCCACAACTTCCACCTTCCTGGGTCTGACCTCAGAGCATTCAGCATCCTCTGCCCCTCCATGCGCTTCCCACAGCGAGTCCGCTCAGGCGGGGCTCCTGGGGAAGCCAGAGGGTCCTGCACCCCAACTCCGCAGTCAGACGTGACTCTCAGCCAGCCAGTAAAACAGAAGGTTTACTAGACGACGGGAACATGGTCTAACACAGAGCTTGTTGGTGCAGAGAACAGGACCCCTCAGCTGGGTCCATTTTGGGGGCCAGTGAGCCAGACAACCACATCTGCACTTCACTTCATGTCCCAGCCAGCCCCAAACTGAAACTCCCTCCAGCCCCTCCTCCTCTGGGCTTTGGCCCTTTCCCGGGGCCAGGAGGTCACCTGATTCCTTTGTTCTCCAACCCTTTAGCTCTCACCTTGCAGGGGGGAAGGGCCAAGGCCATCAGTTGCCAGGAAACAGGGTGTTGGCCATTCTCTGTGTCCAGACCCCTGCACACACCTGCCCTCTAGGGCTCTGCAATGATCATACACCCTCACCCCACCCCCTAGATACTTAAGAACTGCCTAGGGGAAACTGAGGCACCCCCACACTATTCAGAGGAAACATTAAGAACAGTCCCACTTCCTCACAATGACTAATAGCTCCTTGTCGCATATGCTGTAGTTCCTTTCTCCTGGGTTCAGCTGATGGGAGAAGAAGGTGCACAGGTGGGTTTAGTTGTTGGGTGGGTTTTGTTGCACTAGTACCACACCAAGGGCAAAATCAGAGGCATTGAGTTCCACGGTAAATATAAAGGTGGGTTTCGGATGGACAAAGATGGGAGAAGAAAGGAAAGCTTTTTTTTAGCTGATTGAATGTGTGTTCACTGTCCATGGACCAGACAAACTGACCTCGCTTTTCGAGGAGGACTATTTGGGAGGTTACCAGGCGGAAGAACTCTTAGCTAAAGCACTGGGAAACATTGATAAGCCCCTGGACATCCCTCAGAGTGGCCCACTGTGATGGCAGAGACCTTACGCAGGTCCATGGTTAGTCTCTTTGGGGAGACTGTGTAACCCACAAACTGTGTTCCAGTCAAATTCACATTTTTCTAATTTGGCATATAAATTCTGATATAATCTTTCTAGAATGTGGCATGCATGCTGGGTCCAGTTCTCAGAGATGACTAGGATGTCGTCTAAGTAAATGACAACAAAATGGTCCAATGTATCCCTGAAAATGTTATTTACAGAATGTTGGACCATAGCGGGGGTATTACATAGCCCAAACACCATCACAGTATATTCAAAATAGCCATAACAGATGTGCAATGCATTCTTTTACTCATCTTCCGCCCTAATCCAAACAAGGCCCTGTGCAGGTCTAGTTTAGTGATCATCTTCAGAGCAAAACCTTTTAAAAAGTTTGTTGATAAGAGGCAAGGGGTAATGGTTTCAAATGGTTATCTCATTTAGAGCTCGCTAGTCAAACCACAAATGTAGGGAACTGTCTTTCTTGGTGACGAAGAAAATCGGAGCTCCGTCTGGGGCCTTGGAGGGGCAGATGAACCCTTTGCCCTGCTGTCTTGTAGGTAGTCTATAAGGGTCTGAAGTTCTGGTTCTGAAAGGGAATAAATACATCCAAATGCTATTTCTGCTCTGACCTATCTGATCTATAGGGCCGTTGTAGGGCTGATGAGGCAGCAAGATAGTGGCCTTCCCCTTGTCAAAGACATTGGACAGATCTTGGTATTTTGCATGTATAGCTGTAACAGTTGATGGGGTCTGGATGAGAATAGCAAGGCCCCCTCTGACCTCTCTTGGCCTGCCTTGACAAGGGACGCTGTGTTGGTGAGCCTTAAGTGGGCCTGACTGCATAAAAAGCCAGTCAGTTGCGAACCAGCTGAGCAGCGAACAGCAGAGCAGCTAACAAAAGGAGTTTGCCTGGGAGTTCGCCTGGGGAGAGCCCACTGAGGCCTACATCTTGCCGGATTCTCTGAGTAGTTACTACAACTCCTGAGGAAGCTCGTAGAAGGAAGGTAACATGGATGGGGGGTGTTCAGCTGTTGTGACCTGCACTGGATGTGCCATGTTTGTCTTTCTTCCACAGGACAGAAGCAACTTTATCTGTACAAAGTGCAAGCTGGTCTCCATACTGGAAGAGAAGGTTCAAGGTCCGGAGCAACAGGTATCGACCCTGCGTTGCATAAGAGAAACTGAAGATTTCCTGGACGGATGTCAGGATAGGCTTCTACGGGCACAAGGTTCTGAAGATTCAGAGCAGGCTGCACATCGGGGACAGAAGGATGGTGAAGAAATTTGGCATCATGTGACCTCCAGAAGAAAAAAGGGGAACGTCCATGTACCAGCAGGGCAGATATAGATAAGTAACTGTTTTCATGTTCTCTCCACAGGTACTAATGCGGAGAGTGGACCAGATGATACGTCTGAGGGAAGGGAGCAGAAAGAGACTCTGCCGATTGGAAGGCATGAGATGCACTGTCCTAGGGTTGGGGGTTCCATGACCACCGCTCCCAAGAGAAGGAGGCGGGTGGTGGTGGTTGGGGACTCTCTCCTCAGGGGGACTGAGTCATCTATCTGCCGCCCCGACCGGGAAAACCGAGAAGTCTGCTGCTTGCCAGGAGCTAAGATTCGCGATGTGACGGAGAGACTGCTGAGACTCATCAAGCCCTCAGATCGCTACCCCTTCCTGCTTCTCCACGTGGGCACCAATGATACTGCCAAGAATGACCTTGAGCGGATAACTGCGGACTACGTGGCTCTGGGAAGAAGGACAAAGGAGTTTGAGGTGCAAGTGGTGTTCTTGTCCATCCTCCCCGTGGAAGGAAAAGGCCTGGGTAGAGACCATCGAATCGTGGAAGTCAACAAATGGCTACGCAGGTGGTGTCGGAGAGAAGGCTTTGGATTCTTTGACCATGGGATGGTGTTCCAAGAAGGAGGAGTGCTAGGCAGAGACGGGCTCCACCTAACGAAGAGAGAGAAGAGCATCTTCGCAAGCAAGCTGGCTAACCTAGTGAGGAGGGCTTTAAACTAGGTTCACCGGGGGAAGGAGACCAAAGCCCTGAGGTAAGTGGGGAAGTGGGATACCGGGAGGAGGCACGAGCAGGAGCGCGTGAGAGGGGAGGGCTCCTGCCTCATACTGAGAAAGAGGGGCATTCAGCAGGTTACCTCAAGTGCCTATATACAAATGCACGAAGCCTGGGAAACAAGCAGGGAGAACTGGAAGTCCTGGCAAAGTCAAGTAATTATGACGTGATTGGAATAACAGAGACTTGGTGGGATAACTCACATGACTGGAGTACTGTCATGGATGGATATAAGCTGTTCAGGAAGGACAGGAAGGGCAGAAAAGGTGAGGGAGTTGCACTGTATGTAAGCGAGCAGTATGACTGCTCAGAGCTCAAGTATGAAACTGCAGAAAAACCTGAGAGTCTCTGGATTAAGTTTAGAAGTGTGAGCAACAAGGGCGATGTCATGGTGGGAGTCTGCTATAGACCACCGGACCAGGGGGATGAGGTGGACGAGGCTTTCTTCCGACAACTCGCAGAAGTTACTAGATCGCAGGCCCTGGTTCTCATGGGAGACTTCAATCACCCTGATATGAGGGGCGATCAGCAGGTTATCTCAAGTGCCTATATACAAATGCACAAAGCCTTGGAAACAAGCAGGGAGAACTCGAGGTCCTGGTGATGTCAAGGAATTATGACGTGATTGGAATAACAGAGACTTGGTGGGATAACTCATATGACTGGAGTACTGTCATGGATGGTTATAAACTGTTCAGGAAGGACAGGCAGGGCAGAAAAGGTGGGGGAGTAGCACTGTATGTAAGGGAGCAGTATGACTGCTCAGAACTCCGGTATGAAACTGCAGAAAAACCTGAGTGTCTCTGGATTAAGTTTAGAAGTGTGAGCAATAAGAGTGATGGGAGTCTGAGGTTCAATAAGGATAAGTGCAGGGTCCTGCACTTAGGACGGAAAAATCCAATGCACCACTACAGACTAGGGACCGAATGGCTAGGCAGCAGTTCTGTGGAAAAGGACCTAGGGGTGACAGTGGACGAGAAGCTGGATATGAGTCGACAGTATGCCCTTGTTGCCAAGAAGGCCAATGGCTTTTTGGGATGTATAAGTAGGGGCATAGCCAGCAGATCGAGGGACGTGATCGTTCCCCTCTATTCGACATTGGTGAGGCCTCATCTGGAGTACTGTGTCCAGTTTGGGGCCCCACACTACAAGAAGGATGTGAGAGAGTCCAGCGAAGGGCAACAAAAATGATTAGGGGTCTGGAACACATGACTTATGAGGAGAGGCTGAGGGAACTGGGATTGTTTAGTCTGCAGAAGAGAAGAATGAGGGGGGATTTGATAGCTGCTTTCAACTACCTGACAGGTGGTTCCAAAGAGGATGGTTCTAGACTATTCTCAGTGGTAGAAGATGACAGAACAAGGAGTAATGGTCTCAAGTTGCAGTGGGGGAGCTTTAGGGTTGGATATTAGGAAAAACTTTTTCACTAGGAGGGTGGTGAAACACTGGAATGCGTTACCTAGGGAGGTGGTAGAATCTCCTTCCTTGGAAGTTTTTAAGGTCAGGCTTGACAAAGCCCTGGCTGGGATGATTTGATTGGGGATTGGTCCTGCTTTGAGCAGGGGGTTGGACTAGATGACCTCCTGAGGTCCCTTCCAACCCTGATATTCTATGATTCTATGATTCTATGAAGTCTGGTCCTGAAGTTTTTTGCTGCAGGATGCCTAATACTCAGTAGATTATAAGCTTTGTAATGATACCTTACAAGAGACCATTTGCATGAAGCATATTCCAGTTTCATTATATTCACACTCATTAGCATATTTTCATAAAATCACATGGAGTGCAACATTACAGAGAGTCTGTTTGTTAAGTTTAGAGGCAAGAGCAACAAGGGTGATGTCATGGTGGGCATCTGCTATAGACCACGAGACCAGGAGGATGAGGTAGATGAGGATTTCTTCAGACAACTAACAGAAGTTTCCAGATCACAGGCCCTGGTTCTCATGGGGGACTTCAAACACTGGGACATCTGCTGAGAGAGCAATACAGCAATGCACAGACAATCCAGAAAGATTTTGGAGAGTGTTGGGGACAACTTCCTGGTACAAGTGCTGTAGGAACCAACCAGGGGTCATGCTCCTCTTGACCTGCTGCTCACAAACAGAGAAGAATTGGTAGGGGAAGTAGAAGTGGGTGGCAACCTGGGCAGCAATGACCATGAGATCATCAAGTTCAGGATCCTGACAAAAGGAAGAAAAGAGAGCAACAGAATAGGGACCCTGGACTTCAGAAAATCAGACTTTGACTCCCTCAGGGAACTGATGGCCAGGCCTGTAACTAGAGCTGATCCAGAGAATAGAAGGGTGAGCTGTCTTCCAGGTGCTAAGATACGGGATGTGGACCTGAGTTCATAGAATCATAAAATCATAGAATATCAGGGTTGGAAGGGACCTCAGGACGTCATCTAGTCCAACTCCCTGCTCAAAGCAGGACCAATCCCCAACTAAATCATCCCAGCCAGGGTTTTCTCAAGCCTAACCTTAAAAATATCTAAGGAAAGAGATTCCACCACCTCCCTAGGTAACGCATTGCAGTGTTTCACCACCCTCCTAGTGAAAAAGTTTTTCCTAATATCCAACCTAAACCTCCCCCACTGCAACTTGAGACCATTACTCCTTATTCTGTCATCTGCTACCACTTAGAACAGTCTAGATCCATCCTCTTTGGAACCCCCTTTCAGGTAGTTGAAAGCAGCTATCAAATCCCCCTTCATTCTTCTCTTCCGCAGACTAAACAATCCCAGGTCCCTCAGCCTCTCCTCATAAGTCATGCGTTCCAGTCCCCTAAACATTTTTGTTGCCCTCCGCTGGACTCTTTCCAATTTTTCCTCATCCTTCTTGTAGTGTGGGGCCTCAAACTGGACACTGTACTCCAGATGAGGCCTCACCAATGTCGAATAGAGGGGAACGATCACGTCCCTCGATCTGCTGGCAGTGCCCCTACATATACATCCCAAAATGCCATTGGCCTTCTTGGCAACAAGGGCACACTGTTGGCTCATATCCAGCTTCTCGTCCACTGTAATCCCTAGGTCCTTTTCCACAGAACTGCTGCCTAGCCATTCGGTCCCTAGTCTGTAGCGGTGCATTGGATTCTTCCGTCCTAAGTGCAGGACTCTGCACTTGTCCTTGTTGAACCTCATCAGATTTCTTTTGGCCCAATCCTCTAATTTGTCTAGGGCCCTCTGTATTCTCTCCCTGCCCTCCAGCGTATCTACCTCTCCTCCCAGTTTAGTGTCATCTGCAAACTTGCTGAGGGTGCAATCCACACCATCCTCCAGATCATTTATGAAGATATTGAATAAAACCGGCCCCAGGACCGACCCTTAGGGCACTCCACTTGATACCGGCTGCCAACTAGATATGGAGCCATTGATCACTACCCGTTGAGCCCGACAATCTAGCCAACTTTCTATCCACCTTATAGTCCATTCATCCAGCCCATACTTCTTTAACTTGCTGGCAAGAATACTGTGGGAGACCGTGTCAAAAGCTTTGAGTTTGAAAAGGATCCTAAAGGGAGCGGGAAAGAATCCACTGATTGTCCTTCACGTGGGAACAAATGATACTGGTAGATTCTCGCTGGAATGTATCAACGGAGACTATGCCAGGCTGTGGAAGACGCTTAAGGAAATCGAGGCTCAGGTGATCTTTAGCGGGATTCTGCCTATTCCTAGAGAAGGGCAACAAAGGTGTGACAAGATTATGACTATCAACAGATGGCTCAGGCAGTGGTACTATCAGGAGGGCTTTGGGATGTATGGCCACTGGGAAGCATTCATGGACAGAGGGCAGTTCTCTTGGGATGGACTTCATCTGAATAGGGAAGGAAATAGACTTCTAGGATGGAGGCTGGCACAACTGATTAAGAGAGCTTTAAACTAGGAATTTGGGGGAAATGGTTGGGAGATGTCCAGGTAATCTCCACACTGGATTTTAGCATTGAGAGGGAAGAAAACAAAGTAAGAAAGGATACAGTCGTGGGTAGGAGAATGGACAAAAGGAGGAAGGGCAGTGTGGATACCAGTCTAATTGGTCATACTGGCTGTAGAATGACCATGCCTAATCAGGTAAAGAATGTGAACGAGGCCAAACAGCACAAATTAAGATGTTTGTACACCAATGCGGGGAGCCTAGGTAACAAAATGGAGGAACTAGAGCTACTGGTGCAGGAAGTGAAACCAGATATTCTAGGGATAACAGAAACATGGTGGAATAGTAGTCACGACTGGACTGCGGGTATTGAAGGGTATGTGCTGTTTAGGAAAGACAGAAATAAAGGTAAAGGTGGTGGAGTAGCATTGTATATCAATGAAGAGGTAGAATGTAAAGAAATAAGAAGCGATGGAATGGATAAGACAGAGTCCGTCTGGGCAAAAATCACATTGGGGAAGAAAACTACTAGAGCCTTCCCTGGGATAGTGCTTGGGGTGTGCTATAGGCCGCCGGGATCTAATTTGGATATGGATAGAGCCCTCTTTAATGTTTTTAATGAAGTAAATACTGATGGGAACTGCGTGATCATGGGAGACTTTAACTTCCCAGATATAGACTGGAGGACAAGTGCTAGTAATAATAATAGGGCTCAGATTTTCCTAGATGCGATAGCTGATGGATTCCTTCATCAAGTAGTTGCTGAACCGACAAGAGGGGATGCCATTTTAGATTTGGTTTTGGTGAGTAGTGAGGACCTCACAGAAGAAATGGTTGTAGGGGATAATCTTGGTTCAAGTGATCATGAGCTAATTCAGTTCAAACTGAATGGAAGGATAAACAAAAATAAATCTGCAACTAGGGTTTTTTATTTCAAAAGGGCTGACTTTCAAAAATTAAGGAAATTAGTTAGGAAAGTGGATTGGACTGAAGAACTTATGGATCTAAAGGCAGAGGAGGCCTGGGATTACTTCAAGTCAAAGCTGCAGAAGCTATCGGAAGCCTGCATCCCAAGAAAGGGGAAAAAATTCATCGGCAGGAGCTGTAGACCAAGCTGGATGAGCAAGAATCTCAGAGAGGTGATTAAGAAAAAGCAGAAAGCATACAGGGAGTGGAAGATGGGAGGGATCAGCAAGGAAAGCTACCTTATTGAGGTAGAACATATAGGGATAAAGTGAGAAAGGCTAAAAGTCAAGTAGACTTGGACCTTGCAAAGGGAATTAAAACCAATAGTAAAAGGTTCTATAGCCATATAAATAAGAAGAAAACAAAGAAAGAAGAAGTGGGACCGCTAAACACTGAGGATGGAGTGGAGGTTAAGGATAATCTAGGCATGGCCCAATATCTAAACAAATACTTTGCCTCAGTCTTTAATGAGGCTAATGAGGATCTTAGGAATAATGGTAGCATGACAAATGGGAATGAGGATATGGAGGTAGATATTACCATATTTGAGGTAGAAGCGAAACTCAAACAGCTTAATGGGACTAAATCGGGGGTCCCAGATAATCTTCATCCAAGAATATTAAAGGAATTGGCACATGAAATTGCAAGCCCATTAGCAAGAATTTTTAATGAATCTGTAAACTCAGGTGTTGTACCATATGACTGGAGAATTGCTAACATAGTTCCTATTTTTAAGAAAGGAAAGAAAAGTGATCCAGGTAACTACAGGCCTGTTAGTTTGACATCTGTAGTATGCAAGGTCTTGGAAAAAATTTTGAAGGAGAAAGTAGTTAAGGACATTGAGGTCAATGGTAAATGGGACAAAATACAACATGGTTTTACAAAAGGTAGATCGTACCAAACCAACCTGATCTCCTTCTTTGAGAAAGTAACAGATTTTTTAGACAAAGGAAACGCAGTGGATCTAATTTATCTAGATTTCAGTAAGGCGTTTGATACCGTGCCACATGGGGAATTATTAGTTAAATTGGAAAAGATGGGGATCAATATGAAAATTGAAAAGTGGATAAGGAATTGGTTAAAAGGGAGACTACAGCGGGTCATACTGAAAGGTGAACTGTCAGGCTGGATGGAAGTTACCAGTGGAATTCCTCAGGGATCGGTTTTGGGACCAATCCTATTTAATCTTTTTATTACTGACCTCGGCACAAAAAGTGGGAGTGTGCTAATAAAGTTTGTGGATGATATAAAGCTGGGAGGTATTGCCAATTTAGAGAAGGACTGGGATATCATATAGGAGGATCTGGATGACCTTGTAAACTGGAGTAATAGTAATAGGATGAAATTTAATAGTGAGAAGTGTAAGGTCATGCATTTAGGGATTAATAACAAGAATTTTAGTTATAAGCTGGGGACGCATCAATTAGAAGTAACGGAGGAGGAGAAGGTCCTTGGAGTATTGGTTGATCACAGGATGACTATGAGCCGCCAATGTGATATGGCCATGAAAAAAGCTAATGTGGTCTTGGGATGCATCAGGCGAGGTATTTCCAGTAGAGATAGGGAGGTGTTAGTACCATTATACAAGGCACTGGTGAGACCTCGTCTGGAATACTGTGTGCAGTTCTGGTCTCCCATGTTTAAGAAGGATGAATTCAAACTTGAACAGGTACAGAGAAGGGCTACTAGGATGATCCGAGGAATGGAAAACCTGTCTTATGAAAGGAGACTCAAGGAGCTTGGCTTGTTTAGCCTAATCAAAAGAAGGTTGAGGGGAGATATGATTGCTCTCTATAAATATATCAGAGGGATAAATTCCGGAGAGGGCGAGGAATTATTTAAGCTCAGTACCAATGTGGACACAAGAACAAATGGATATAAACTGGCCATTGGGAAGTTTAGACTTGAAATTAGACGAAGTTTTCTAACCATCGGAGGAGTGAAGTTCTGGAATAGCCTTCCAAGGGAAGCAGTGGGGGCAAAAGACCTATCTGGCTTCAAGATTAAACTCAATAAGTTTATGGAGGAGATGGTATGATGGGATAACATGATTTTGTCAATTAACTGATCTTTAATTTTTCATGGTAAATAGGCCCAAGGCCTGTGATGGGATGTTAGATGGGGTGGGATCTGAGTTACTACAGAGAATTCTTTCCTGGGTATCTGGCTGGTGAATCTTGCTCACATGCTCAGGGTTCAGCTGATCACCATATTTGGAGTCGGGAAGGAATTTTCCGTCAGATTGGAAGAGGCCCTGGGGGTTTTTCACCTTCCTCTGTAGCATAGGGCACGGGTCACTTGCTCGAGGATTCTCTGCTCCTTGAAGTCTTTAAACCATGATTAGAGGACTTCAATAGCTCAGACATAGGTAAGAGGTTTATTGCAGGAGTTGATTGGCTGAGATTCTGTGGCCTGCATTGTGCAGGAGGTCAGACTAGATGATCATAATGGTCCCTTCTGACCTTAATATCTATGAATCTATGAATGAAGATGACAGAACAAGGAATAATGGTCTCAAGCTGCAGTGGGGAGGTTTAGGTTGGATATTAGGAAAAACTTTTTCACTAGGAGGGTGGTGAAGCACTGGAATGGGTTACCTAGGGAGGTGGTGGAATCTCTTTCCTTAGAAGTTTTTAAGGTCAGGCTTGACAAAGCCCTGGCTGGGACGATTTAGTTGGGGATTGGTCCTGCTTTGAGCAGGGGTTGGACTAGATGACCTCCTGAGGTTCCTTCCAACGCTGATATTCTATGATTCTATGATCCCATGGGAGGCTAATATGAGGGGGAAAGTAGTCCAGGAGAGCTGGCTGTATTTTGAAGAAGACTTATTGAGGGCAAAGGAACAAACCATCCCAATGTGCAGAAAGAATAGCAAATATGGCAGGCTACCAGCTTGGCTTAACAGAGAACTTAAACACAAAAAGGAAGCTTACAAGAAGCGGAAACTTGGACAGATGACTCGGGAGGAGTATAAAAATATTGCTCGAGCATGCAGGGGTGTAATCAGGAAGCCCAAAGCACAATTGGAGTTACAGCTAGCAATGGATGTGAAAGGTAACAAGAAGGGTTTCTACTGGTATGTTAGCAACAAGAAGAAGGTCAGGGAAAGTGTGGGACCCTTACTGAAAGGGGGAGGCAACCTAGTGAAAGATGATGTGGAAAAAGCTGACATACTCAATGCTTTTTTTGCCTCGGTCTTCACGGACAAGGTCAGCTCCCAGACTGCTGCACTGGGCAGCACAGTATGGGGAGGAGGTAAGCAGCCCTCAGTGGTGAAAGAACAGGTTAAGGACTATTTAGAAAAGCTGGACGTGCACAAGTCCATGGGGCTGGATGCAATGCATCCGAGAGTGCTGAGGGAGTTGGTGATGTGATTGCAGAGCCATTGGCTATTATCTTTGAAAACTCATGGCGATCGGGGGAGGTCCCGAACAATTGGAAAAAGGCAAATTTATTGCCCATCTTTAAAAAAGGGAAGAAAGAGAATCCGGGGAATGATGGTCCCCCACAGTATTCTTGCCAGCAAGTTAAAAAAGAATGGATTGGATGAATGGACTATAAGGTGGATAGAAAGCTGGCTAGATCTTTGGGCTCAACAGGTAGTGATTAATGGCTCGATGTCTAGTTGGCAGCCAGTATCAAGCAGAGTGCCCCTGGGGTGGTCCTGGGGCCAGTTTTGTTCAATATCTTCTTCATTAATGATCTGGATGATGAAATGATGTGATATGAAGGGTAACAAGAAGTGTTTCTACAGGTAAGTTAGCAACAAGAAGAAGGTCAGGGAAAGTGTGGGCCCCTTACTGAATGGAGGAGGCAACATAGTGACAGATGATGTGGAAAAAGCTGAAGTACTCAATGCTTTTTTTGCCTCGGTCTTCACAGACAAGGTTAGCTCACAGACTGCTGCACTGGGCAACACAGCATGGGGAGTAGGTGAGCAGCCCTCAGTGGTGAAAGAACAAGTTAAGGACTATTTAGAAAAGCTGGACATGCACAAGTCCATGGGTACAAATCTAATGCATCCAAGGGTGCTGAGGGATTTGACTGATGTGATTGCAGAGCCATTGGCCATTATCTTTGAAAATTTGTGGTGCTCGGGGGAAGACCCGGATAATTAGAAAAAGGCAAATATAGTGCCCAGATTTAAAAATGGAAAAAAGAGAATGTGGGGAACTACAGACCAGTAAGCCTCACTTCAGTCCCTGGGAAAATCATGGAGCAGGTCAAGGAATCCATTTTGAAACACTTGGAGGAGAGGAAGGTGATCAGGAACAGTCAACATGGATTCACCAAGGGCAAGTCATGCCTGACCAACCTGATTGCCTTCTGTGATGAGATAACTGGCTCTGTGGATATGGGGAAAGCGGTGGATGTGATATATCTTGACTTTAGCAAAGCTTTTGATACGATCTCCCACAGTATTCTTGCCAGCAATTTAAAAAAGTATGGATTGGATGAATGGACTATAAGGTGGTGTGACAAAGTTCCTCCTCTGCCTTGGTGGGTCCTGCGCTTATTGGCCGATTTGCTTGCCTCAGAGATTCACGGCAGCTCTCAGTTTGGCCACTTTTGCTAGTGGCTCAAACCTACCCTTCACTCAGCTAACCTCATCACTGGCCAACATGGGGAAAAGGAAGAAGAACAATCCCCACAGTCTCTGCTGGTCCACCTAGTGGGTCAGGGGACAGGCCAGGGACCTTCCCCTCTGGTGGGACCCAAAGTCCAGATCAACTCCTCCTGTATCCAATAGGGAGTTAGGCCAATGGGGGGAACCCGGGCCTGCCCTCTACTCCGGATTCCAGCCCAGGGCCCTGTGGATCACAGCTGTCTACAGTATTTCGTGTAACACCTGTGTGACAGCTACAACCCCTGGGCTACTTCCGCATGGCTTCCTCCCAACACCTTCTTTATTCTCACCACAGGACCTTCCTCCTGATGCCAGATAGCATTTGTGCTCCTCAGTCCTCCAGAAGCACGCCCCTTACTGACTGAAGTGAGGTTCTTTTTAAACCAGGTGCCCTGATTAGCCTGCCTGAATTGATTCTAGCAGCTTCTTAATTGGCTCCAGGTGTCCTAATTAGCCTGTCTGCCTTAATTGGTTCCCGCAAGTTCCTGATTGTTCTGGAATTGCCCCGTTACCTTACCCAGGGAAAAGAGACCTGCTTAACCTGGGGCTAATATATCTGCCTTCTATCACTCTCCTGTAGCCATCTGGCCCCACCCTGTCACGGTGGATAGAAAGCTGGCTAGATTGTTGGGCTCAACGGGTAGTGATCAATGGCTCCATGTCTAGTTGGCAGCCAGTATCAAGCGGAGTGCCAAGTCCTGGGGCCGGTTTTGTTCAACATCTTTATTAATTATCTGGATGATGGAATTAATTGCAGCCTCAGCAAGTTCACAGATGGCACTAGACTCGGGGAGAGGTAGATACAATGGAGGATAGGGATAGGATACAGAGTGACCTAGACAAATTGGAGGATTGGGCCAAAAGAAATATGATGAGGTTCAACAAGGACAAGTGCAGAGTCCTGCACTTAGGACAGAAGAATCCCATGTACCGCTACAGACTGGGGACCGAATGGCTCGGCAGCAGTTCTGCAGAAAAGGACCTAGGGGTTACAGTGGACGAGAAGCTGGATATGAGCCAACAGTGTGCCCTTGTTGCCAAGAAGGCCAATGGCATTTTGGGATGTATATGTAGGGGCATTGCCAGCAGATCGAGGGATGTGATCATTCCCCTCTATTCGACATTGGTGAGGCCGCACCTGAGGTATTGCTTCCAGCTTTGGGCCCCCCACTACCGAAAGGATGTGGACAAATTGGACAGAGTCCAGCAGAGGGCAACAAAAATGATTAGGGGGCTGGGGCACATGATTTACGAGGAGAGGTCTGAGGGAACTGGGCTTATTTAGTCTGCAGAAGAGAAGAGTGAGGGGAGATTTGATAGCAGCCTTCAACTAGCTGAAGGGGGGTTCCAAAGAGAATGGAGCTAGGCTGTTTTCAGTGGTGGCAGATGACAGAACAAGGAGCAATGGTCTCAAATTCCAGTGTGGGAGGTCTAGGTTAGATATTAGGAAACACTATTTCACTAGGAAGGTGGTGAAGCACTGGAATGGGTTACCTAGGGAGGTGGTGGAATGTCCCTCCATAGAGGTTTCTAAGGCCCAGCTTGACAAAGCCCTGGCTGGGATGATTTAGCTATGGTTGGTCCTGCTTTGGGCCTGGGGTTGGACTAGATGTCCTCCTGAGATCTCTTCCAACACTAATCTTCTATGATTCTATGATTCTTCTATGACTCTACAAGGACATGTGACCAGGCCACATGATGCTGGACTCCATCTTGGGATATCAGCATTTTTCCAAAAACTGGTCTGGGAACCAAGCTTTGAAACAAAGGGTTCCCGCCATATGCAAAAGCTATATAAGGCAAGGAGTGACATCATCAAGGTTCTTCACTGACTTCCCACCCAAAGAGACTCTTGGAAACACCTGAGAAATGAAGACTGATCTGGGGGAAGTGCTGGACCCAGGCTGAAGGGATTTCTAGCCTGTGAATGAAGACTTGAGAAAACCAAGCTGTAAAGCTAATGCAGCTTATGCCTTAAGAATCTGCAGCTTGCTTGTATCATTTCTCAGGGTGAGAATCTGCTAACTCATATTCAATCTATTTAGTATATTAAGCTTAGTTTGTGTTTTTTGTTTATTTGCTAGGTAATCTGCTTTGATCTGTTTGCTATCCCTTATAACCACTTAAAATCTATCTTTTGTAGTTAATACACTTGTTTTTGTTTTAATCTAAACCAGTGAGCTTTGACTGGAGTGCCTGGGGAAAATCTCGGCTTCGTTACCACAAGTGTGCATTGTTCTCTTCACACTGAGGGAGAGGCGGAACAGGTACTAAATTCATACACTGGCCAAATTTGACCAGGACAGGACAGTACTGCTCTGGGGTCCTAGGCTGGGAAGCTGGCGGTTAGATAGGCAGCTGGGTGTATCCCTACTGGTCCCTATGAATGCTGGTGAAAGTGCAAGCTGGAGGGCTTTACAGCTTGTCACAGCAGTATAGTGTGAGAGGGAGCCCAGGCTGTTGGGTCAGGGGGATCAATAGTACCCCAGTTCCAGGTGGCACCCCCGGGAACACATCTCAGAGGTGACATGGTGCCTAGGTGTAGGCATTGTAATGCCTAAATACCTTTATGAATTTAGCCCTTAGTGGAGATTCCCACAGAATAACCAGACTCTGGGAGCTGGGGCTTTAAGACAACACCAAGTAACATGAGACTTGCAATAAAATTGCAACACTGGGAACGCTGAGATCCAGTGTGGCCTAACCTGTTGTTCAATGTTATCCAGCAGGATAGTGCTTCCTAAAGTCTGATCTGGCTGGCCACTTTCCTTTTTTCCAGCTGAGAAAAGCAGAACAGATGGGGGAGAAGAGGAAATGAGGAGGAAAAGGACAGAGCGTGATTGACCTAATTCAAAAATGTCAAAACTCTTAGTGCATTAAGGGGAGCTAAAAATACCTCACTACTTTCCTGTCATGACTCTAACATTGAGCAATTGCTATAGTTGTTAAAGGAACATTATGTGATCAGCAATGAGAGGAGAGGGATCGACAAGACAATCTCTTGGTTACGATGTGGTCCCTCATATGAAAGCATCTGAGAACGACCCACCATCTAAGAGAATCCAGTCTTGTCTTTCTAATATCCTGGGACCAGCATGGCTACAACACAGTAAACAACATTTTTTTAAAAGTAAGTTTCTAACCCTCCTGGGTACAAATAAAAGCCTAAAAGCTTTGACCTGACAGCTCAGAATCCAGGTAGCAAATAAAAGCAACCACCTTTATTATTTTGTAAAAATCTTGTGTTTTTTAAGCTAATCACATAATTTTGTGGGGCCTGACTCATGATTTTCGAATACTTGGGGATGGCCATACTACTTATGACCATTCCAAGGCTCCTTTTCCTCCTTAGCCGGTTCAATAGGTCCGCTCCTGCATTGTCAGTAGGGCAGAATTACAATGCAGAATTCCACAGATCTTCAGGGATGTTATATGGCAGAAGCTAATCACAGGATACGTGGCAAGAGCTGGAACACGGAGAAAGAAAAACACAGGGAGAAACAGTCACAGCTCATTTGTTCTCTTTGAATTGTTTTGTGGGTGCAATAAGTTGCTGTATCCTTGTTTTAATTATTAACCAGCAAAACAGGCCAAACAGGGCAGACTGGGGAATTATAGCACACCCTGGCTCAGCTTAAATATGGCTTAGGTAAACACCCACACAGAGCACTGATTGCCCTGAAATGGCTGGCCTGGTTTGTCTTGACTGCACTTAGCAAATGGATTTTTGATGTGCAATTCTGCTCCAAAATGTGACATCCCTATTCATCCACATTCAGCAGGACTGCTCCAGCTCCCTGGGATATCAGTCAGATCTGCTGACATTAGTGAAAAAAATTGAGTTTTGTTGCTATTTTCCCCTAATAATTCTGCAGAACTAATACAGTTATGCGACAGGCATCTGGAATCGATATCAGCTACAGAGTTAACTGAGATCCAGTTGCAGGGCCACATTTTGCCTCAATAACACCTGTATGGTGCCATTAACACAATGGGCTTGCATAAATGTCACTTGGGCAGATTTGGCTTGAAGAGTGTTTGGCCTGGGTGCACAAAAAGAGGTAGGCATTATGGTGCTCAGGATAGGCTCTGGCTTTTGTTTTTCCCGATGGGTGCTCCACCCCTGCTTAGCCCCAAAGACCCACCCCTGCTTGGCCTCTTCCCCTGAGGCCCTGCCCTCACTTTGCCTCTTCCCACCCCTACTCTTCCCCCTCCCCCTCGATCCCCCTGCCCACCCACCACTCGCAGGGGTGGCAGGTTTGTAGAAATTTTGGTGGTGCCCAGAACCCCATCTTCCCCAAACTCCACCCCCCACCTGCCTAAGGCTCTGGGAGGGAGTTTGGGTGGGGGAGGAGGTCTGGGGTGCAGACCCTGGGCTCGGGATTAGGGTGCAGGAGGGGTTCAGGGTGCAGGCTCTGGGAGGGAGTTTTGGTGGGGGAGGGGGTCTGGGGTGCAGGCTCTGGGGTGGAGTTTGGGTGCTGGGTGCAGGCTCCGGGCTGGGGCAGGGGGTGAGGGTGCAGGAGGGGATGAGGGGTGCAGGCTCTGGGACGGAGTTTGGGTGTAGGCTCTGGGCTGGGGCAAGGGGTGGGGGTGCAGGCTCTGGGAGGGGAGTTTGGGGATAGGAGGGGGTGCAGGGGTGAGGGCTGTGGGGCTGAGGATGAGAGGTTTGGGGTGTGGGAGGGGGCTCAGGGCTGGGACAGAGGATTAGGGTGTGGGGGATGAGGGCTCTGTCTGGGGCTGGCGTTGATGGGTTTGGGGCGTTGGAGAGGCTCAGGGCTAGGGCAGAAAGGCAGGGTAAGGGCAGCCTGCCCTGCCATTAGTGGATGATTTAGTTGGGGATTGATCCTGTTTTGAGCAGGGGGTTGGACTAGATGACCTCCTGAGGTCCCTTCCAACCCTGATATTCTATGATTCTATGAATGGGGGGCACTAGGACCCTGCGGCAGCAGTTGATGCGGAGAGCCAGCAGAGCAGAGTCCCCGTGGGCTGCAGGCTCCAGGGCTGGGGAGGTGTGCGGGGGCAGCAAGTGGGGGCCAGGGGACACTCGGGGGAGGTGCAGGGGGCGGCAGGTGGGGCCAGGGGAGAGACATGACACCACGAGTGTATATCACTCGCTGTCCCTGACCACTTGCTCCTCTCGCCTAGGCTTGCCAACTGTCTAATTGCACAAACCCAAACACTCTTGCCCTGCTCCCTGACCTGCCCCTTCCCCAAGGCCCTGATCCTTCTCCGAGGCTCCGCCCCATTCACTCCAGCCCTATCTCTGCCCCGGTCCCTCCCCCAAGCACTTCCCACCAGCCACTCGCTGCTTTGCTGGCTGCCCAGGGGCTGTTGAACAGCTGATCTGCGGCCAGCCCCAGGGCCATGAAACCACTATGACTGGTGGGTGCTGCGCATCCCCTCTTTTTTTTCATGTTGTAGATGAGCCTGGGAGCACCCATGGAGCCAGCGCCTATGGTGCTCAGCATCACTGCACCTAAGTTTTTGGCATCTAGAAAATCACTGCGATTCACAAAGCCTAAGTTAGGTGCATAAGCAGCTATACAATGAATAGGGAGAGAGAGGCGCCTTAGACACTGATTCACAGAAGCCAGCATGCTAGGCAGGGAGCCGCCTAAGCTAGCTACTGGAAGATGCTGACAAAAGGGATGTGCCCCATCCCACTCACAGAAATAGGGACCTGCCTCTTCTAGTGATCCACAACTGGAAACCCTCTTTGGAGTGAGGTATCTATGTAGTGTTTTGCAAGAAGCCAGGGGAAGTCGGACTTCCCTGGTAATTTTTAGCACAGTGGTTAGGGTACCCTTTGTTCAAGTACCTCCCTCTGCCTGATGGGGGAGAATGGATATGAACATGACTCTGCCACTTCTCAAATCATAGAATCATAGAATCATAGAATATCAGGGTTGGAAGGGACCCCAGAAGGTCATCTAGTCCAACCCCCTGCTCGAAGCAGGACCAAGTCCCAGTTAAATCATCCCAGCCAGGGCTTTGTCAAGCCTGACCTTAAAAACCTCTAAGGAAGGAGATTCTACCACCTCCCTAGGTAACGCATTCCAGTGTTTCACCACCCTCTTAGTGAAAAAGTTTTTCCTAATATCCAATCTAAACCTCCCCCATTGCAACTTGAGACCATTACTCCTCGTTCTGTCATCTGCTACCATTGAGAACAGTCTAGAGCCATCCTCTTTGGAACCCCCTTTCAGGTAGTTGAAAGCAGCTGTCAAATCCCCCCTCATTCTTCTCTTCTGCAGACTAAACAATCCCAGCTCCCTCAGCCTCTCCTCATAAGTCATATGCTCTAGACCCCTAATCATTTTTGTTGCCCTTCGCTGGACTCTCTCCAATTTATCCACATCCTTCTTGTAGTGTGGGGCCCAAAACTGGACACAGTACTCCAGATGAGGCCTCACCAGTGTCGAATAGAGGGGAACGATCACGTCCCTCGATCTGCTCGCTATGCCCCTACTTATACATCCCAAAATGCCATTGGCCTTCTTGGCAACAAGGGCACACTGCTGACTCATATCCAGCTTCTCGTCCACTGTCACCCCTAGGTCCTTTTCCGCAGAACTGCTGCCTAGCCATTCGGTCCCTAGTCTGTAGCGGTGCATTGGATTCTTCCATCCTAAGTGTAGGACCCTGCACTTATCCTTATTGAACCTGATCAGATTTCTTTTGGCCCAATCCTCCAATTTGTCTAGGTCCTTCTGTATCCTATCCCTCCCCTCCAGCGTATCTACCTCTCCTCCCAGTTTAGTATCATCCGCAAATTTGCTGAGAGTGCAATCCACACCATCCTCCAGATCATTTATGAAGATATTGAACAAAACCGGCCCCAGGACCGACCCCTGGGGCACTCCACTTGACACCGGCTGCCAACTAGACATGGAGCCATTGATCACTACCCGTTGAGCCCGACAATCTAGCCAGCTTTCTACCCACCTTATAGTGCATTCATCCAGCCCATACTTCCTTAACTTGCTGACAAATGAGTGCTGTAACCACTGACCTACGGGATAGTCTGATGTGAGGCTCCCTCAGTCTCTTCCATTGAAGCCATTCCACTGTGGGTAAATAATGAAAGATTCATTGGAGCAGGAAGACTGGATCCTGGATCTCCCATACCCTGGGTGAGTGCTATAGATTCATTCTCATGCTTGTGTGCTCACTCTGCCCCACACAACTCTGTGTGTGTGTGTGTGTGTGTGTGTGTGTGTGTGTGTGTGTGTGTGTGAAAGAGAAGGAGAGAGAGAGGACTTGAAAAACACCTTTATTAACATAAAATCTCATTAAAACTATTTTAAAAGTTATAAAATTACAATATATACACAAAAAGATACGAATAAAATAAAGCTAAACATACCGTAAGCAAATATGAAACATGGATCACTAAAGCATCATCCTCACCACGTTCACTCAAATACTGGTAACACACCAAATCAACTGAAAAGTGCCCTGATTAACAGTCACATTATAAAAAGTGTGATCAATCCACAACTGGGCCACAGTCAGTGTGTGGAACAGCCCGCGCACATCACGCCGCCCGGCTCTGCCCACTCGGCTCTGGGTCTATTTCAAAATGACCAGTTTCGCCTGATCCAGCGAAAAGTTAGCAAACCCTGCATCTTACTCCAAGAGCAAACAGGAGCTTGGAGAAAACAATCCCAGACTCCTGAAATGCTGCTGCTGCAAAAAAACAAAAACTAAACCTGGATCATCACTACAAAAGGTTCCCCTCCCCTTCCCCCGCCCCCCGGCTCTCCTGCTCTGTAATAGCTCCCCTTACCTGATCACTCTCCTTACAGTGTGCCTGGTCACACCCATTGTTTCATGTTCTCTGTGTATATAAATCTCCCCCCTGTATTTTCCACTGGATGCATCCAATGAAGTGAGCTGTAGCTCACAAAAGCTTATGCTCAAATAAATTGGTTAGTCTCTAAGGTGCCACAAGTACTCCTTTTCTTTTTGCGAATACAGACTAACACGGCTGCTGCTCTGAAACGTAAACAAAAAAGGAATCGGTTGGGAGCAGTGTAGGAAAAAATTTAACAGCATGGTGAAGCCAAAAGAAGGTGCACAGCGCAGACACCTTGGGAGTATTATGGTGTACAAAATGATTGGTTGCTATGTTGCAATGCAGGACTCTCCACTGCAAGTCATGGGGATACTTAGGAAGAGGAGGATTGTATGTCTTCCAAGCTGGGGACATAGAGTCACATAGGGACAGAGGCACCCTCCAGGCTCTATCAGGGAGATCAGAGAGGGCTGCACCTTGACACACATACCAGGTGACCTGGTCACATGTCCCTGTAGTGTCAAAGCAGCCATGAGTCAGAGGCTGTTTGTAGCGTCCTCAGGAAGGCCCCCAGGTGGGAAATAAACTTCTTCTAATGCCTATCAGAATAACATGAGGGGGAAAGGAGTCCAGGAGAGCTGGCTGTATTTTAAAGAATCCTTATTGAGGTTACAGGGACAAACCATCCCGATGTGTAGAAAGAATAGTAAATATGGCAGGTGACCAGCATGGCTTAACAGTGAAATCCTTGCTGATCTTAAATACAAAAAAGAAGCTTACAAAAAGTGGAAGATTGGACAAATGACCAGGGATGAGTATAAAAATATTGCTAGGGCATGCAGGAGTGAAATCAGGAAGGCCAAATCACACCTGGAGTTGCAGCTAGCAAGAGATGTTAAGAGTAACAAGAAGGGTTTCTTCAGGTATGTTAGAAGAACAAGAAGAAAGTCAAGGAAAGTTTGGGCCCCTTACTGAATGAGGGATGCAACCTAGTGACAGAGGATGTGGAAAAAGCTAATGTACTTCATGCTTTTTTTGCCTTTGTCTTCACGAACAAGGTCAGCTCCCAGACAACTGCACTGGGCAGCACAGCATGGGGAGGAGGTGACCAGCCCTCTGTGGAGAAAGAAGTGGTTCGGGACTATTTAGAAAAGCTGGACGTGCACAAGTCCATGGGGCCGGATGAGTTGCATCCGAGAGTGCTAAAGGAGTTGGCGGATGTGATTGCAGAGCCATTGGCCATTATCTTTGAAAACTCATGGTGATCAGGGGAAGTCCTGGACGACTGGAAAAAGGCTAATGTAGTGCCCATCTTTAAAAAAGGGAAGAAGGAGGATCCTGGGAACTACGGGCCAGTCAGCCTCACCTCAGTGCCTGGAAAAATCATGGAGCAGGTCCTCAAGGAATCAATTCTGAAGCACTTACAGGAGAGGAGAGTGATCAGGAACAGTCAGCATGGATTCACCAAGGGCAAGTCATGCCTGACTAATCTAATTGCCTTCTGTGACGAGATAACTGGCTCTGTGGATGAAGGGAAAGCAGTGGACGTATTGTTCCTTGACTTTAGCAAACCTTTTGACACGGTCTCCCACAGTATTCTTGCCAGCAAGTTAAAGAAGTATGGGCTGGATGAATGGACTATAAGATGGATGGAAAGTTGGCTAGATTGTCAGGCTCAACGGGTAGTGATCAATGGCTCCAAGTCTAGTTGGCAGCCGGTATCAAGTGGAGTGCCCCAAGGGTCAATCCTCGGGCCGGTTTAGTTCTGGAGGATGATCTGGAGGATGGTGTGGATTGCACCCTCAGTAAGTTTGCAGATGACACTAAACTGGGAGGAGAGGTAGATACGCTGGAGGGTAGGGAGAGGATACAGAGGGCCCTAGACAAATTAGAGGATTGGGCCAAAAGAAATCTGATGAGGTTCAACAAGGACAAGTGCAGAGTCCTGCACTTAGGACGGAAGAATCCCATGCACCGCTACAGACTAGGGACCGAATGGCTCGGCAGCAGTTCTGCAGAAAAGGACCTAGGGGTTACAGTGGACGAGAAGCTGGATATGAGTCAACAGTGTGCTCTTGTTGCCAAGAAGGCCAATGGCATTTTGGGATGTATAAGTAGGGGCATTACCAGCAGATCGAGGGACGTGATTGTTCCCCTCTATTCGACATTGTTAAGGACTCATCTGGAGTACTGTGTCCAGTTTTGGGCCCCAAACTACAAGAAGGATGTGGAAAAATTGGAAAGAGTCCAGCAGAGGGCAACAAAAATGATTAGGGGACTGGAACACACGAGTTATGAGGAGAGGCTGAGGGAACTGGGGATGTTTAGTCTACGGAAGAGAAGAATGAGGGGGGATTTGATAGCTGCTTTCAACTACCTGAAAAGGGGTTCCAAAGAGGATGGATCTAGACTGTTCTAAGTGGTAGCAGATGACAGAACAAGGAGTAATGGTCTCAAGTTGCAGTGGGGGAGCTTTAGGTTGGATATTAGGAAAAACTTTTTCACTAGGAGGGTGGTGAAACACTGGAATGCGTTACCTAGGGAGGTGGTGGAATCTCCTTCCTTAGAAGTTTTTAAGGCCCGGCTTGACAAAGCCCTGGCTGGGATGATTTAGTTGGGGATTGGTCCTGCTTTGAGCAGGGGGTTGGACTAGATGACCTCCTGAGGTCCCTTCCAACCCTGCTATTCTATGATTCTATGATTGATTCTATTGTTCTCCCTAATAGTTCACTGACTTGAATGGGCCATTCCCAGCCAGCCATCTAGACTGAGGGTGTGTCTACACAGCTGATGTTAAAGTGCTGCCATGGCAGCGCTTTAATGTGGCTGTGTAGTCAAGGCTCCAGCACTGTAATAGAACCACCTCCGTGAGGGGAACAGACTCTCAGGCCTTGTCGACACGGCCACTGTGTAGCGCTGAAACTTTCTTGCTCAGGGGTGGGAAAAACACCCCCCTGAGTGATGCAAGTTTCAGCACTGTAACGTGGCAGTGTCGACAGTGCCCCAGCACTGGGAGCCGCACTCCCCTCGTGGGGGTGAGTTTTTACAGCGCTGGGCGAGCCCTCTCCCAGCACTGGTGCCGCGACTACACAGCCACTGAAAGTGCTGCCGCAAAGACATAGCTCAGTATCGTCCTTGGAACGGCGTTTATTTTCATACAGATTTTAAATTATTTTACAGATATCACCAAAAATACAATTTGAAAAGAAAAGACCTTCATCTGCACTGTGTCAAAAGTTATGTGTTTAGCTAATTTTTTTAAACGGGCACTGCCAAGACGAGTACGAGCTAAATTTACATTCTAAGTTACATTCTAGGGGGATACTGTGATTTGATTGTACCACTTTAAATAATGAATGACAAAGCACAATATATAAAAGTAATAATGATCATTACTCCAGGAAGGACAGGTTAGGCACTTTAGAATTCACTACTCAAAGAATTAAATTTAAGCAGACGAGAGAAATAAAATTATGAAATGCACAGACCAGTAAAAAAAAACGAAAATAACAGCACTGTAATCCTTAACGAACTTTGAAAAAATAAAATTACAGAGAATATATGTGCCTTGCGCATTTCAACAGGAAGTACTAAGACGTAAAAACAATACTACAAGTGTGTGTTCGGGGATGAGTGTGTGTTCGGGGATGAGTGTGTGTGTTGGGGAAAACGAAGTGTGTGTGTTGGGGAGGGTGAGAGACGGGGCACCATCACGAGTCTGAAGGCTGGCTCAGTCCAGCAGCAGTGGCCAGCAGCTCCCACTCCTAACCCAGAGCAGTCCAGTAGCACACGCACAGATTCCTGTCTCTCCACCCCAGCTCAGCGGAAAGTAGGTACAGGGGTGGGAGGCCGTGGACACCCCGACATCATCCCTCCCTCCCCTGCACAGCACACAGGAGGCTCCCAGGAGCAGCTTGGCCAGGAGCGGCTCCAAGCAGTGGGAGGGGGCAGTAGCAGAGACAGCCAAAGAGCAGCAGTAGGGGATGAGGAGGGACAGGACACCCCTGCTCCGGATGCACCCCCTTAGGAAGGGGTGCCCTGGGCCATTGTCCAGCCCACCCACCCCAAAAGCCAGCTGATACCAGTCAGCTCTGTGTTCTTGGGGAACCAGGGTGCAGTATCCAGCCTGTCTGACTCATGAAAGACACCCCCAGCCTCTGTTTAAACCAAACCCATCAGAGAAAAAGCTTGTAGAGAGCAATGAAGGGTGGATGGGAGACACACCTAGACCCCTCCTGACAAGGGTGACAAGATTAAGACATCTCCATTAGCATACAGAATGGAAAACGAAGACAACTCCCCTAGCCTCATCTGCATGAAAGATGGGACAGGGAGACATCTCAATTTGCATACAGAATGGAAAACAAAGAACTGCACTGAACTCTGGGACCAGAAAAGCAGGGACACACTGCATCATGGGAATCTCTGCTACAGATGTTAATGAACCTACTCCTGCACACACCCAGCTCAGCAGTTATCAGACTAATTCTAGTAATAAGTAATAAGACAAAGCCTTGGCTGGGATGATTTGATTGGGGATTGGTCCTGCTTTGAGCAGGGGGTTGGACTAGATGACCTCCTGAGGTCCCTTCCAACCCTGATATTCTATGATTCTATGATTAATAAATCCTTGACTGATATCCAAAATACTGAAGCAGCCTAGTTGCATTGTGAGCTCCCTGGAAGAAAACACCACCCATAGCCAAGAGTGATCAGCTCCTATTGTCTAGCCTAAAGAAAACCTTTGAGTCATCAGTTTACCTATAAACAAATCTAGTGTTCTCCCTGGAACTGTTGTATTTTCTCTACAAAAATCCCTACTCACCCTCCAGTCAGTGTTCTGATGCTTAGATCCAAACTATGCATCAGTTCCACTGGGACTCCATCTTCTCTGGACTGATTGTGCTGGGGGCTCTGCCGGTCTCTTATCTTCATGACCCTGAGCTACCACCATCACCTGGGAACCCTGGTCAGTTCACGCTTCACGGAGTGGTGAGATCCCCCCACCCCTCTTTCTCTGTGTTTTCCTTTCTGCCTCAGGTATTACCCTTTAATAATGGATGTTATGTTGGTTTAGTCTCTCCTTGTATGGTTATCATTATTATTCAATAAATAACCCTTATGGTTAAGTTGGGTGTTTTTCTCTCACTCTCTGAATTTTACTCGTTTGTGTCTTTAGTTTCTCCCATTTACTCTTCAGCCACGCTTCTTTTACCTAAGCTAAAAGATCCCTGTAATGCCCAAAAATACTGTGTGGTTTGCTCATCAAGTGGGTTACCACCAGAACAATTATAACGTGAAAGTGGGATAGGGACGTGCTGAACTTGGGGCACATAAGTGGGGGGCAGCGGAGAGTGCTGCTCAGCTCAGCCCTTTGAGACCAGGGGCGCTTAAGGGTACCAGCTTGAAAAGTGCTGCGTAACCCAGCTCACTGAGCACAAGGACAGATGCGGGGATCAGCTGGAGAGTGCTGATTGACCCAGTCCATTCAGACTTGCTCTGTTAGTGTGTGTGTGTGTGTGTGTGTGTGCGCAGGTTCATCTAGCTCCAGGGCTGGAGGAACCCAGCCCGGGGAACCGAGGTCCGGCAGGACAGCTCCGTTGGGAGGGGACTTGCAGAAGGAAGGAGTAGAGCTCCACATGAACACACAAGTGACATAAGCAGCGCATTAATAGAATGACAGCACCCCCCCCAAAGAGTAACCCGAATAAATGAGCATACCCCAAAGTAACGGGCACATCTGGTAACACAGCCCCGCTCTCAAGACAAGGGGAGCGGAGTGAACAAAGCACTGTACATCAGGAAACTAGGCCTCAACTTCAACTCCCCATTTCGCTTCAGTGCTACCCAAAAAAAATCACTGATCTCCTTAACTCTGTACATCTGACTGTTTGGCACATCAGGAACCAGGGAGGAGTCACAGAGATCATTGTTGCTCTCTTCATCTCTCTCCGGCTCCAGGAGTTCAGAAGAACATTGAGCCGCCACTGTAACAATTTACAAAGGAGAGAGATTCAGTGCGAGCAGTGGGCATATCCCTTTCCCCAAGCGTGGCAGGCAGTGCAGCCCCAGGCTGGGACCCAGGGTCATCATGCAGGGTCAGGGGCTTAAGGATTCACCATGGCAGGGGAAGACAGCACCCCACCCAACACAATGCCATGCTCCTTCTCAGGACACACAGCTCCATCCTCAGCCACTGCCAGCAGCTCATGGGCCTCCCGAGTCTTAGCCCTTTTGCCAGAAGCTGGGAATGGGCGACAGGGGATGGATCACATGATGATTATCTGTTCAGTTCATTCCCTCTGGAGCACCTGGCATTGGCCACAGTCAGAGGACAGGATACTGGGCTAGATGGACCTTTGGTCTGACCCAGTATGGCCGTTCTTATGTTCTTATGGTGCTTTAAAGCCAGATTCAAGGACAGTTCAGGGTTATTTAGAATAACATAAACCTGGCACCAGAATAACATAATATGTCTCACATTTGGGTTCTTTCAGCCTCACGGAATCATCCTAAAAGCAGAAAATATCTTCCCAGAATGGGCGAGAGCAGACACTATTGTCTCATTGTGAAGGAGAAGGGACACTGGAAGAAACTGCTTTTAGTAGCAGGAGTAAATAAGGAAAAAACTTGAACAAAAGACTCGTTGACCCAGAGTCCCTCCTGTACCAAACAATTCTCAGATTACTCCTGGGCCAGGGAAATCATGGTACATTTACTCATTTGAGAGGCAGATTTTAGATTAGCACAGCCAATAACCCACTAACAGCTGAAATCACTGAGAACTGTGTTAAGTGTAGGGGGGGCTTGAAGACATCTTGGCGAGTGGGCAGCTGGTGGTCAAGCACTATTAGCAGGGCAGCTGGCGGAGAGGCGTGGCAAGTGGCTAGCAGGGCGACTGGTGGAGAGGTGCGACCAGGAGGACGGCTGGCAGAGAGCTGTGACCAGGAAGGTGGTTGGCGGAGAGGTGCGACCAGCAGGGCGGCTGGCAGAGAGGTGTGACCAGCAGGGCGGCTGGCGGAGAGGTGCGACCCGAGGGCGGCTGACGGAGAGGTGCGACCAGCAGGGTGACTGGCGGAACGGTTTGGCAAGCGGCTAGCAGGGCGGCTGGCGGAGAGGTGCGACCCGGAGGTCAGCTGACAGAGAGGTGCGACCAGGAGGGCGGCTGACAGAGAGGTGCGACCAGGAGGGCGGCTGGCGGAGAGGTGCGACCCGGAGGGCGGCTGACGGAGAGGTGCGACCAGGAGGGCGGCTGACGGAGAGGTGCGACCAGGAGGGCGGCTGACGGAGAGGTGCGACCCGGAGGGCGGCTGGCGGAGAGGTGCGACCAGGAGGGCAGCTGACGGAGAGGTGCGACCCGGAGGGCGGCTGACGGAGAGGTGCGACCAGGAGGGCGGCTGACGGAGAGGTGCGACAGGAGGGCGGCTGGCAAAGAGGCGCGACCCGGAGGGAGGCTGACGGAGAGGCGCGACCCGGAGGGCGGCTGGCGGAGAGGCGCGACCAGGAGGGCGGCTGACGGAGAGGCACGACCCGGAGGGCGGCTGGCAGAGAGGCGCGACCAGGAGGGCGGCTGACGGAGAGGCACGACCCGGAGGGCGGCTGGCGGAGAGGCACGACCCGGAGGGCGGCTGGCGGAGAGGCGCGACCCGGAGGGCGGCTGGCGGAGAGGTGCGACAGGAGGGCGGCTGGCAGAGAGGCGCGACCCGGAGGGCGGCTGGCGGAGAGGCGCGACCCGGAGGGCGGCTGGCGGAGAGGTGCAACCCGGAGGGCGGCTGGCAGAGAGGCGCGACCCGGAGGGCGGCTGGCGGAGAGGTGCGACCAGGAGGGCGGCTGACGGAGAGGTGCAACCCGGAGGGCGGCTGACGGAGAGGTGCGACAGGAGGGCGGCTGGCAGAGAGGCGCGACCCGGAGGGCGGCTGGCGGAGAGGCGTGACCCGGAGGGCGGCTGGCGGAGAGGCGTGACCCGGAGGGCGGCTGGCGGAGAGGTGCGACAGGAGGGCGGCTGGCAGAGAGGCGCGACCCGGAGGGCGGCTGGCGGAGAGGCGCGACCCGGAGGGCGGCTGGCGGAGAGGTGCGACAGGAGGGCGGCTGGCGGAGAGGTGCGACAGGAGGGCGGCTGGCAGAGAGGCACGACCCGGAGGGAGGCTGACGGAGAGGCGCGACCCGGAGGGCAGCTGGCGGAGAGGCGCGACCCGGAGGGCGGCTGGCGGAGAGGCGCGACCCGGAGGGCGGCTGGCGGAGAGGCGCGACCCGGAGGTCAGCTGACAGAGAGGTGCGACCCGGAGGGCGGATGACGGAGAGGTGCGACCCGGAGGGCGGCTGCCGGAGAGGTGCGACCCGCAGGGCGGCTGACGGAGAAGCGCGACCAGGAGGGCGGCTGACGGAGAGGTGCGACCAGGAGGGCGGCTGGTGGAGAGGTGCGACCAGGAGGGCGGCTGGTGGAGAGACGTGGCAAGCGGCCAGCCGAGAAGCTGGCAGAGAGGGCCAGAGCAGAGCCCCGCAGAGGTGTGGGAAGTGGCCGTTGGGGTGACGAGCGAGTGCCCGAGCAGTGCAGCGTGTAATATGCCTCCTTACCCCCCCCCCGCCCCCCCCCCCCCACACACAGAGCGCCTTCCACAAAGGTTGGGAGGTGAACTCTGCGGATGAACTGCTGAACTCTGGGGCTGCACTGGCCAAGGACAGCAACTGTGAGTGGGGTACAGAGAAGGGAAGGGCACGTTAAAGGGACTTTTTGGTTGTTGGACTTAAGACCCTGAGGGGAAAAGGACACTGCCCAACTTACTTGCGGGTGGGTCTTTTGCTCATGGTTTGTGTTTATGGGCCCTAGTTGCAATGTTTTCCCAATTTAATGCTGAGTAAATTCCCTCCTTTTATTAATAGTTTCTGCTAAACTCAGACTCTGTGCTTGTGAGAGGGTAAATATGGTCTCTTAAAGGTGCCCAGGGGGTGGTATGTAATTGTCCCAGGTCACTGGGTGGGAGCTCGAGCCGGTTTTCTGTTGTATTGTTGAAAAGGAACCCCTAGATACCGAACCCAGCCCTTGTTGCTGCTGGCTCCACCTGGCAGAAGTGTTACATAACAAAACCAGACAAACAGAAACCCAGCTAGTGCACACAGCACATACCAAACACAGTGTCACTCTCCCCCCTGGCATGTTTCTGGCTTGCTCGGCCCCTGTCCCTGGCAGCCAAGTCCGGGCAGGGAGCGGGTCACCACTGCCTCCCAGCCAGGCTCTCTCAGGCAGAAACGGCTCCATCCCACTCCCCGCCCAGCTGCCAGGGAGAGCGGCCAAACATGCTGGGGGAGGGAGGCGAAGGGAGAGAAGGACAGAGCTTTTCTCCCGCCCCCAGCAGGCCAATCTGACCCCACATGTCCCCCTACATGTCATCTCTGCTTAAACCCCTGCTTGCCTGATACACTGCTTACCCCAGCTCCTGCCCTCTGGTTTGACCCTTGACTCTGGCTCTTGACTATAGGCTCTGACCCTAGTGCTTGGGTCCTGATGTTCACTCAGACCGATGCCCACTGCAACCTCTAGGCTAGACTGCCCTTGTCCTGGTTGTCTGAACCGCTTTATACTGCTCACTACAGCACTATCTACACATGCATTTTCAGCAGGATCTGAGCGCAGAGTGAGGCAGGAGAACATGGTTAATAATTCATCAAACACTCCACCCTGGCTACTCCACAATGCAGTGCAGCGATAGGTTGGAGGTTATTGGTTTGTCAAAAAAGATAAGTGGGGCTCTATGCTGAAGACAGGTTGTGGAGCTAGTCTCCGAGGGCTGATTGATCCCCTCCACTAATGCACCACAAGGAGATTTGTTGGGAGCTGAGGACCCCACCAGAGCTGATCCTGGGTGTATCTGCCACTGGTTGACACTTGAGCAATCAACAACTTCATGGCATGTTTGCTTCATGGTGCTGGGATAGGAGCCCCCCTTGCATTGCTGGTCACTCCTGGCTGTTTCTGGTCTGGCATAGGTACAGAGTGTCAGTTACCACAGGATCTAGGTATGAGCCAGGGAGCCAAAAAGCCAAAGATCTCATTCACACTGTTCAGTGTGTGTAACATTAGCAACCGAGGTCCTGTCTCCACTGACCCAAGTGGACATTAAAGCTCCCATGACTCTCATCCCTTTGGCCAAATTCTTCTCATCTCTCACTGTGGTTGCAGTGTGCTTTGTACTGGTTGACTGCCAGGCTGCAGTCCTGTGTGAATATAGTTTGCATAGTGATCTGGAATGGATAGTGGTCCATAAATACAAGCTATTCCTATTAGATAAGTATTCTTTAGAGTGAGTGTCCTTTACTAAGCTAGATGAAAATCAGCAGAGATTACAATGCAAGGATAAACTGCTCGTGAAAGTAACTCTGCAGCCAATGTGGTGGCTTAAGCATTTTTATTCACCTCTTCTTGTGAATACAACTTTCCTTAGCAGGCAGGAAGTTGGGAACAACTCCTTTGAGAAGCAGTAGAAACATAGAAGCCAATTGTCCTTATTTAGAATGGACAATCCAGATTTAGAAACAAACAAACAAAAAACAACATTATTCTTTTTCTTTCTGTCCCACTGAAAAGTTCACACGCTCTGCTCCATCTCAGTAGGGGCCCAAGAAGCCCTAATTCTTCCTTCCAAAAGTCCCTATTCATTATTTTGCAAACACTGCCCTCTGTGGGTGGAGAGAACAGCCTGCAGATGGAGCTGACGTCATGACTGCTGAAGAGACTCCCGGGTCTACTGGGCAAATGGGCAGATCTAACTGTTGATCCAGGGGCTCCAGGATCCTGAAAAAATGTCTTCAACATCTACTAGCCTGGAGACGTAGGCCTGGTCTATACCTAAAACTTAGGTTGACCTAGCTACGTCACTCAGGGCTGTGAAAACTGTCATGCCCTGTGTAATGTAGTTAGGTCAACCTAACACTAACTATAGGTGCAGCTAGGTTGTCAGAAGAATTCTTCCATTGACTTAGCTATTGCCTCTCAAAACGAGGTAGGGGAATGTAATAAGTCACCAGGCCCAGATGGCATTCACCTGAGAGTTCTGAAGGAACTAAAATATGAAATTGCATAACTACTAACTGTGGTATGTAACCTATTGCTTAAATCAACCTCTGTGACTAGCAGATAGCTAATGTAATGCCAATTTTTAAAAAAGACTCCAGAGGCAAACCTGGCAATTACTGGCTGGTAAGCCTGACTTCAGTGTCAGGCAAATTGGTTGAAACTATAGTAAAGAACAGAACTATCAGGCACATAGATGAACATAATTTGCTGGGGAAGAGTCAACATGGTTTTTGTAAAGGGAAATTATGCCTCACCAATCTACTAGAATTCTTTGAGGGAGTCAACAGACATGTGGACAATGGTGATCCAGTTGATATAGTGTATTTGGACTTTCAGAAAGCCTTTGACAAGGTCCCTCACCAAAGGCTCTTAAGCAAAGTAGAATCACAGAAGATCAGGGTTGGAAGGGACCTCAGGAGGTCATCTAGTCCAACCCCCTGCTCAAAGCAGTACCAATCCCCAATCAAATCATCCCTGCCAGGGCTTTGTCAAGCCTGACTTTAAAAACCTCTAAGGAAGGAAATTCCGCCACCTCCCTAGGTAACGCATTCCAGTGCTTCACCACCCTCCTAGTGAAAAAGTTTTTCCTAATATCCACTCTAAACCTCCCCCACTGCAACTTAAGACCATTACTCCTCGTTCTGTCCTCTTCTACCACTGAGAACAGTCTCGATCCATCCTCTCTGGAACCACCTCTCAGGTAGTTGAAAGCAGCTATCAAATCTCCCCTCATTCTTCTCTTCTGCAGACTAAACAATCCCAGTTCCCTCAGCCTCTCCTCATAAGTCATGTGTTCCAGACCCCTAATCATTTTTGTTGCCCTTCGCTGGACTCTCTCCAATTTATCCACATCCTTCTTGTAGTGCGGGGCCCAAAACTGGACACAGTACTCCAGATGAGGCCTCACCAGTGTCGAATAGAGGGGAACGATCACGTCCCTCGATCTGCTCGCTATGCCCCTACTTATACATCCCAAAATGCCATTGGCCTTCTTGGCAACAAGGGCACACTGCTGACTCATATCCAGCTTCTCGTCCACTGTAACCCCTAGGTCCTTTTCCGCAGAACTGCTGCCTAGCCATTCGGTCCCTAGTCTGTAGCTGTGCATTGGGTTCTTCCGTCCTAAGTGCAGGACCCTGCACTTATCCTTATTGAACCGCATCAGGTTTCTTTTGGCCCAATCCTCCAATTTGTCTAGGTCCCTCTGTATCCTATCCCTGCCCTCCAGCGTATCTACCACTCCTCCCAGTTTAGTATCATCTGCAAATTTGCTGAGAGTGCAATCCACACCATCCTCCAGATCATTTATGAAGATATTGAACAAAACCGGCCCCAGGACCGACCCAGTCATTGGATAAGAAGGAAAGATTTCTCATGAATCAGTAATTGGTTAAAAGATAGGAAACAAAGGTAGGAATAAATGGTCAGTTTTCACAGTGGAGAGGTAAAAAGTGGGGTTCCCTAAGGATCTGTACTGAGACCAGTCCTGTGCAAAATATTTATAAATGATCTGGAAAAAGGGGTAAACAGTGAGGTGGCAAAGTTTGCAGATGATTCAAAACTAGTTAAGTGCAAAACAGACTGTGAAGATTGACAACAAAACTGGGTGATTCTGTAACAAAATGGCAGATGAAATTTAAAGTTGATAAATGCAAAGTAATACACATTGGAAAACATAATTCCAACAGGTTTCAGAGTAACAGCCGTGTTAGTCTGTATTCGCAAAAAGAAAAGGAGTACTTGTGGCACCTTAGAGACTAACCAATTTATTTGAGCATAAGCTTTCGTGAGCTACAGCTCACTTCATCGGATGCATACTGTGGAAGCTGCAGAAGACATTATATACACAGAGACCATGAAACAATACCTCCTCCCGCAGGAGAGTGGGATGGGACGAGGTATTGTTTCATGTTCTCTGTGTATATAATGTCTTCTGCAGTTTCCACAGTATGCATCCGATGAAGTGAGCTGTAGCTCACGAAAGCTTATGCTCAAATAAATTGGTTAGTCTCTAAGGTGCCACAAGTACTCCTTTTCATAATTCCAACAATACATTCAAAATGATGAGGTCTAAATTAGCTGTTTCCACTGTGATACAGGAGGGCCAGGTAGCAGGGTTGAGAGGAAATATATAAACCCTAGGCTAATTAAGGCATGGTTCCCTGTAGACTAGGGAGGGTTGCTACAGGTTAATTGGAGCACCTGTAGTCAATTAAGGCCCTGTCAGAAACCTAATAAAACCCCCTGCTTCAGGCAATCAGAGGAGGAGGAGGAGGAGGAAGAGGAAGAGGAGGACGAGGACGAGGACGAGGACGAGGAGGACTGGAGCTTGGAGGTGTGAGAGAGATTTGAAAGACTGGAGAACTGAAGTAAAGGAGACCCTGCCCTGGCATGGCAGGGAGACTCCCTCCCCCAGCATCTAAGGACTGAGGGTAACCCCACCCAACAGGGAAGAGGGTAAGAAACCTGCAGGGGTTGAGAGGGGCTGGGACTCAGAGCGAGGAGCAAACCCAGACCCCCTCCCCTGCTTCCCTCCTCTATCACCTTCCTGGGCCGCTAGCAGGGCCCTTGGTGCCCAAGAGCAGGGGGCAAGGGGTGGTGTCTTTGTCCCTCTCTTTCTTCCCCCCCCCCCCCCCCGCCCCCCAAGAAAAGTGCAGGACCCACCATACAAACATTGGTCATCTTGTCACACCACTCAGAAAAGAGATCTTGGTGTCACTGTGCATAGTTCTTTGAAAACATCCACTCAATGTACAGCAGCAGTCAAAAATGCTAACAGAATATTAGGAACCATTAGGCAATTGCTAGATAATAAGACAGACCATATCATAATGCCACTATATAAATCCATGGTATGCCCACACCTTGAATACTGTGTGTAGTTCTGGTTGCCTCATCTCTAAAAAGATATATTAAAATAGGAAAAGGTGCAGAGAAGGGCAACAAAAATGATTGAGGTTTGAATCAGCTTCCATCTGAAGAGAGATTAAAAAACTGAAACAGTTCATCTTAGAAAACAGATGACTAAGGGAGGATATGATAGAGGTCTATAAAATTATGAATGGTCTGGAGAAAGTGAATAAGGAAGTGTTAGTTAACTCTTTGCAAAACACAAGAACCCGAGGTTACCTGATTAAAATTAATAGTCAGCAGGTTGAAAACAGACAAAAGGAAGTACTTATTCACACAACGCACAGTCAGCTTGTGGAACTCATTCCCAGGGGATGTTGTGAAGGCCAACAGTATAAGAGGGTTCAAAAAAGAATTAGATAAATTCATGGAGGATAGGCCCATAAATGGCTATTAGCCAAGAGGGTCAGGGATGCAAGCCCATGCTCTGCACTTCTGGCTACCAGAAACTGGGAGTGGACAACGGGATGGCTCACTCGAAATTATCCTGTTCTGTTCATTCCTTCTGAAGCATCTGGCTCTGGACAGTCAGAGACAGGATACTGGGCTAGATGGACCATTGCTCTGACCCAGTGTGGCCATTCATCTGAGGGCTGTGATGGATGAAAATAGCCTGCTGCACAAAGCTGGCCAGGGTCCAATAGGTGCAAATAAGCAAATTACGCTTGCTACAAGATGACTTGCCTGCAGCCAGAAGAAAACACTGACACCTGTAGTGCTGGTTGACCTGCCGTGACTGACGTGACAACGGCCTTTTGGTGTGGCTGTGTGTGCACCACTCTCCAGTGCGCCAGGCCCATGCCAGTCATGAGCCAACCCGGGTATACCAGGGCTGACGGCCACGTCTTCACAGCACAGCAGTAACTCTGGGCTCAAGAGACAGACATTCACCATGTTGGTGAATTTCAGAAGCCCTAACTTAATTCAACTACCTGGCTGCACCTTGGGATGAAGATCCTGGCTGAGGCTTAACGGGCTGCTGACTGGAAAGGCAATGCAGAAATGTAGCTTAGTCCAGTCTTCCCAGAGTGACTGCGGGCCAGTGGTGCAGACAGTCCCATGTGTGGTGGGGAGTACGCAATTAGAAGAGTGGACTGCCAGGGGTTCCCTCTAATTTTTTACGTCCATGTGTGGAATTAATTGTGTTATGTGCACTAATATGGTGGTGATGTATGACACATAACAAAATCCATGTGGTGGGGGTGGGGCCGAGGGGTTTGCAGTATGGGAGGGGGCTCAGGGCTGGGGCAGAGGATTGAGGTGTGGGGGAAGGAGGGCTCTGGCTGGGGGTGCGGGCTTGGGGGCTGGGGATGATGGATTTGGAGTGCAGGAGGAGGCTCAGGGCTGGGGAAGAGGGTTGGGGTGCAGGGGGTGGGCTCTGGGGTGGGGCCAGGGATGAGGGGTTTGGGGTGCACGCTGCCCCGGGGCTGTGGTGCGGAGAGATGACTCCCCCCAGCCCTCTCTCCCTGCAGCAGCTTGGGGCTGGGAGAGAGGTGCCTCTCCAAGACCATGGCAGCTCCGGCGGGCCTGGGCCGAGCAGAGGGAGGGGCGCCTCCCTATCCGAGGCAGGTGCACACTTGGGCCAGGCCAAGGGAGGGACGCCTCTCCCCTAGCCGCGGCAGTCCACGCTGGGACCGGTGCAGAAGGGTGCATCTCCCCACCTGAGCCCCTGCGCGGGGCTTAATGGGCAGCTGCGCGGCTGCACAGCCACGCAGCTTAGAGGGCACTTAGACTGCAGCACCCTGCTACCCTTGATGATACAGCAATTAGATGCCTGAACAATCTAGTTATTGACTTGTGAGACATATGAAAGAAGAAGGTTGGAGACAGACTGAAATCACAGATCTAGAGATTGATTGTTCAGTGTGTGGGGGGGTGCTCACAATTGGGGCCTGCATGGGTTTGCAAGAGCATTTAAAGCTAGGGGTCACTTCTGGGCAAGCTGACCCCTTTCCCCCTCCGTCCCCAGCAGTGAAGTGCAGAAAGGTTACCAGACAGATCAGTTCTTTACTGATCAATGTAATGTGGGCTATCAGTGGGAAAACTACTTGCATCAATGTAGCTAAATTGGTGTAAGAAGAAGGAGGGAGGGATAGCTCAGTGGTTTGAGAATTGGCCTGCTAAACCAAGGGTTGTGAGTTCAATCCTTGAGGGGGCCATTTGGGATCTGGGGCAAAAACTGGGGATTGGTCCTGCTTTGAGCAGGGGGTTGGACTAGATGACCTCCTGAGGTCCCTTCCAACCCTGATATTCTATGATTCAATGACCCAGAGAGAGAGACAAAAGATTCCCACCTCATGCCAAAGCTATATAAGGGGGTGGAACAGAACAAAGGGGGCTGCAATCATGAGAAATCTCCTAGCTACCACCTGAGCTGGAACAAGGGCTGTACCAGGGGAAAGGATTGTGCCCAGACTAGGAAGGTGTCCAGTCTGTGATAGAAGCTTATTGCAACATCTGAGGGTGAGGTTTTATCTGCATTCAGTTTTCTTACCGTATTAGGCACAGACTTGTGTGTTTTATTTTATTTTGCTTGGTAATTCACTTTGTTCTGTCTGTTATTACTTGGAACCACTTAAACCCTATTTCTTGTAGTTAATAAAAATAACTTTTTACTTATTAATGCACACTCTGGGTTAATTAATACCTGGGGCGGGGGGGCAAACAGCTGTGCATATCTATCAGCGTTCTAGAGGGCGAACAATTTATGAGTTTACCCTTTATAAGTGTTATACAGGGTAAAATGGATTTATCTGGGGTTTGGTCCCCATTGGGAGCTGGCATCTGAGTGTTAGAGACAGGAACACTTCTTAAGCCGTTTTCAATTAAGCCTGCAGCTGTTAGGGGACATGAACCGGCTCTGGGTTTGCAGCCGGCTAGTGTGTCTGGCTCAAACGAAGCAGGGCACTGAAGTCCCAAGCTGCCAGGGGAAAACAGACTTAGAAGTAGTCTCAGCACATCAGTTGGCAGTTCCCTAGGGGTTTTCTGTGATCCAACCCATCATAGTGGTGTTATCACTAAATCAGTTTAAAATCATAACTTTTGTTAAATGTTGCAACTTTGAGTGTAGACCAGATCTCTCCCTCAAATGCAGTGTATGAACATGGTAGGGTGTGGGTCGAAAATGGGTATGGCTGTGGAGACCAGGCCTGGCCTTGAATATTTGGCAAGTATGGCTTTTCCCCAGCTGAATCTTATGCTGAAGCAGGGTGCTGGCTCAGCCTGATGGCTCTTGGGAAATAGGCCTGGAGGAGTCCTGAGCATTCGCCAGCTCTCCAGAGAGCTGCAACACCCTTTCATCCCCCTTTATCATTGCCTTCAACTCACATTTCCAACCCTGTCCCTTGAGCTCTTTTTTGTTTTGCCTTTTCCATGATGTGTGATGCCAACAGCCTCCCATGCAGTTCTATGGGCTGACCTGGCTAGAGCTTCTTCAGCTGGTCACTGGCCTGTCCTGGCTCAGTCACCCCCTCAGCTCAGGTGCCTCCCCTCGCCCTTCCACCTCCGAGCTGTGCAGCTAGTACTACACCCCCTGTTGTCTTGGTAAGCTACACAAGTGTGTGTTTCATAAGCATGTAAATACCTGCACCTCCTCACTCTCTATCAATGGCTAAACGTTTAAAATGAAAGTACAAAATCACATTTATGCCATTACATTCCATATTCCTTATGAAAATATGCTTATGATATGGATATGACATAACTGAGATGTACTTTATGCAAGATGGGTCTTGTAAGGTATCATTGGAAAGGTTATGATTTCTGGAGTGTGATTATCCAATTTGTATGCCTGTATCATTTCTGTATCTGAAGTTAGGAATATTGACTATGTATCTGTATTTCTAATGGGTTACTTTGGGTGTCACCCTCCAACTAGCCCTTCAGGTACAACAGTGAGAAAGCCAGACAGTGCTAAAGGCCCATTAGTAAAGACAATTGTCTGTAAAAGAGCTTAGTTTTCCTGTGGATGCTCGAGACAGCCTATGAGCAATGGCTGCCACAGCCCTGCAGAGACATGGGTCCAAGTCACCTGGTATTGGACACCCCTCCTCCCCTTTTGGAATGCTAGTGTTTTTCCACTGGAAGACAAAGGGTTTCCGCCTTACACAAGAGCTATATAAGACAGGAAAGTGACATCATCATGGTTCTCCTCTGCCTCCCCACCCAAAGAGACACTGAAAAACACCTGGAAGCAAGAACTGAACGGGGGAAGGGTGGAGCCCAAGCTGGATGGGCATGTAGCTTGTGAATAATAATACCTGGTCTCAAGCTGGAGACCAGTGCAGCTGCTTTTCAAGACTTTCTGTAATCTGTCTGCAACAATATCTAGGGTAAGAAATCACTATTGGTAACCAGTTTCTTTAGTGAAACAAGATTAGTTTGCATGTTTTGTTTTGTTTGCTTAGTAATCTGCTTTGTTCTGTTTGCTGCCTCTTTAACCACTTAAAATTCACCTTTTTAGTTAATAAACTTATTTCTTGTTTATAATATAACTCCGTTGGTGCAGGTAAGAGGCTGTGCATATTTTCCTCCACATTGAGGGAGGAGGCAGATTTTATAAAATACCTTTGGGTCTGCACTCCAAGGGAGGTGGACACCTGAGTGCTGGTGCAAGTTCCTTAAGCCAGGGGCTCTCAAATAGCGGGTCAGGACCTCAGGGTCACAAGGTTATTACAGAGGGGGTTGTGAGCTGTCAGCCTCCATCCCAAACCCTGCTTTGCTGCCAGCATTTATAATGGTGTTAAATATATTTTAAAGTGTTTTTAATTTATAAGAAGGGTCGCACTCAGGGGCTTGCTATGTGAAAGGGGTCGCCAGTACGAAAGTTTGAGAACCACCAGCTTAAGCTGTCTTCCCAGAGCTGACCTCAGCGTCTGTGTCGTTCTGCAGTTGGGGCGTGGCCCTGCCTGTGTGCACGCTGGAGGAGGCGTAATAGCCTGGCTCAGCAAGACAGGTAAAAAGGGGGCCCAGGCTGGCAGAACAGGTGGGCTCAGTGATATCTCAGCACATCAGGTGGCTTCTTAAAGGGGGGAAACCCAACACAACATTGTTCAAAGGGGGTAGGAGGGGTGTAACTACCTTCCTGGACTTGATCTCTAATCACTTCATGATATTTATTAAATAAATAGGGTTGCTCAGCAGAGAGGATGGGGTAGAGAGTAAGGGAAACCTAGGTAGGGCCCCAAAACTAAATGAACACTTTGTCTCAGTCTTCAATAAAAAAGATGATGCAGCTGACAGAGGCAAAGGCAGGATGGCTGATGGAAATGAGTGTATAGAAATGGAAATAGCCACATCTGCGATAGAAACAAAGCTCACACAGTTTGATGTGTGCACATCAAGGGGACCACAATCTCCACTGCAAAATACTGAAAGAACTGGCATATGAAAGTGCAAATAGGGGCAGAGCTCTTCTTGACCTGCTGCTCACAAACCGGGAAGAATTAGGAGGGGAAGCTAAAGTGGATGGGAACCTGGGAGGCAGTGACCATGAGATGGTCGAGTTCAGGATCCTGACACAGGGAAGAAAGAAGAGCAGCAGAATACGGACCCTGGACTTCAGAAAAGCAGACTCTGACTCCCTCAGGGAACTGATGGGCAGGATCCCCTGGGAGAATAACAGGAGGGAGAAAGGAGTCCAAGAGAGCTGGCTGTATTTTAAAGAATCCTTATTGAGGTTACAGGGACAAACCATCCCAATGTGTAGAAAGAATAGTAAATATGGCAGGCAACCAGCTTGGCTTAACAGTGAAATCGTTGCTGATCTTAAACACAAAAAAGAAGCTTAAAAGAAGTGGAAGATCGGACAAATGACCAGGGAAGAGTATAAAAATATTGCTCGAGCATGCAGGAGTGAAATCAGGAAGGCCAAATCACACCTGGAGTTGCAGCTAGCAAGAGATGTTAAGAGTAACAAGAAGGGTTTCTTCAGGTATGTTAGCAAGAAGAAGAAAGTCAAGGAAAGTGTGGGCCCCTTACTGAATGAGGGAGGCAACCTAGTGACAGAGGATGTGGAAAAAGCTAATGTACTCAATGCTTTTTTTGCCTTTGTCTTCATGAACAAGGCTACTGCACTAGGCAACACAGCATGGGGAGGAAGTGACCAGCTCTCTGTGGAGAAAGAAGTGGTTCGGGACTATTTAGAAAAGCTGGATGAGCACAGGTCCATGGGGCCGGATGCGCTGCACCCGAGAGTGCTAAAGGAGCTGGTGGATGTGACTGCAGAGCCATTGGCCATTATCTTTGAAAACTCATGTGTTAGGGGGCTTATTCCTTCACCCACTTACTTCCCTGGTCCTTCTCGCATGAACAGAGAGCAACAATACCCGAAGTCCAAAGGTACAAACAATTCGATGTTTATTGGGGTGAACTTCCAGCAAGCATGATTCCAGTTTCCTTCCTTAGTATCCTCCTTCCCAGCTCTAACACCAAAGAGCCTTACACCTGTGTCCCTGTTCCCATTCCTGCCCTTAGCCAAACATGATTCCAATTTCCTTACTCCCATTCCCTGTTCCCATTTCCCCCACCCCCACCCCCCCTCTTCCTGATTGACTGCAGACTATATAGTAAAACTTGAGGTCTGCTTAGCTATACCTTAACCAATCACTTTCCTGAAATTCAACAATCCTAACATACTGTAACATGATTATGTAACCAATTATATCCCACCACCTTAATTAGTTTACACCCAGCAAAATTAATTATACAGCAGACAGGAACAATCACAGAACCAGACAGAGATTATACAGACAAACAATAGCAAAGTGGGAACTATAATGACAAAACAATACAGAAGTGAGGATTTCACATCCCAGCTATTGATAAGTGAGTTCTTGCCAGACAGGATGCTATCAAACTAAGTTTCCTTTTACATTTTCTAGGCACTTCTCTTTCTCTGGAGGCGATAGGCATTATCAGGACAGGATTGTATCCTAACAGCCCAATAGCACCTTCTTTCAATGTGACTAGTTTGGAATGTGAGGAGGTGACCGGTCGCTTCCCAGTTTATGGCTGCCTCTGCTGCTTAGCCAAAGGCCTTGGCCTAAGAACAGGGCCTCAGACTGTCACAGTAAGAGAAGGACCTTACACCGGCAGACAGTGATTTTGATTCTTTCTTTTATACCTCTGTAACTAGCCAAGTGATAAGAATACACCTAGATTCTTAAAGTACAGGCCTTTGCAGACAGGCCTGAACATCTATATCCTAACATCATGGTGAGCGGGGGAGGTCCCGGATGACTGGAAAAAGGCTAATGTAGTGCCCATCTTTAAAAAAGGGAAGGAGGAGGATCCTGGGAACTACAGGCCAGTCAGCCTCACCTCAGTCCCTGGAAAAATGGAGCAGGTCATCAAGGAATCAATTCTGAAGCACTTGCATGAGAGGAAAGTGATCAGGAACAGTCAGCATGGATTCACCAAGGGCAAGTCATGCCTGACTAATCTAATTGCCTTCTATGATGAGATAACTGGCTCTGTGAATGAGGGGAAAGCGGTGGACGTGTTGTTCCTTGACTTTAGCAAAGCTTTTGACACGGTCTCCCACAGTATTCTTGCCAGCAAGTTAAAGAAGTATGGGCTGGATGAATGGACTATAAGATGGATGGAAAGTTGGCTAGATTGTCGGGCTCAACGGGTAGTGATCAATGGCTCCAAGTCTAGTTGGCAGCCGGTATCAAGTGGAGTGCCCCAAGGGTCAATCCTCAGGCCGGTTTAGTTCTGGAGGATGATCTGGAGGATGGTGTGGATTGCACCCTCAGTAAGTTTGCAGATGACACTAAACTGGGAGGAGAGGTAGATACGCTGGAGGGTAGGGATAGGATACAGAGGGCCCTAGACAAATTAGAGGATTGGGCCAAAAGAAATCTGATGAGGTTCAACAAGGACAAGTGCAGAGTCCTGCACTTAGGATGGAAGAATCCCATGCACCGCTACAGACTAGGGACCGAATGGCTCGGCAGCAGTTCTGCAGAAAAGGACCTAGGGGTTACAGTGGACGAGAAGCTGGATATGAGTCAGCAGTGTGCCCTTGTTGCCAAGAAGGCCAATGGCATTTTGGGATGTATACGTAGGGGCATTGCCAGCAGATTGAGGGACGTGATCGTTCCCCTCTATTCGACATTGGTGAGGCCTCATCTGGAGTACTGTGTCCAGTTTTGGGCCCCACACTACAAGAAGGATGTGGAAAAATTGGAAAACGTCCAGCGGAGGGCAACAAAAATGATTAGGGGACTGGAACACATGGCTTATGAGGAGAGGCTGAGGGAACTGGGGATGTTTAGACTGCGGAAGAGAAGAATGAGGGCGGATTGGATAGCTGCTTTCAACTACCTGAAAGGGGGTTCCAAAGAGGATTGATCTAGACTGTTCTCAGTGGTAGCAGATGACAGAACAAGGAGCAATGGTCTCAAGTTGCAGTGGGGGAGGTTTAGGTTGGATATTAGGAAAAACTTTTTCACTAGGAGGGTGGTGAAACAGTGGAATGCATTACCTAGGCAGGTGGTGGAATCTCCTTCCTTAGATATCTTTAAGGTCAGGCTTGACAAAGCCCTGGCTGGGATGATTTAGTTGGGGATTGGTCCTGCTTTGAGCAGGGGGTTGGACTAGATGACCTCCTGAGGTCCCTTCCAACCCTGATATTCTAGGATTCTATGAAATCCAGTAGCAGGTATTTGTAATCCCTGGAGGACAGCAGCTGGCTCACTTGACAATTGCCCTGTTCTGTTCATTTGCTCTGAAACTGCTGGCACCAGGCGCTGTCAGAAGACAGGTTACATGGACCATTGGTCTGATCCAGTGTGGCGGTTCTTATGTAATAAATTATCTAATTGTGGGATAGTACTGTGTGACTGAAGAAAAGCAAATATAGGGCCCATACTGAAGCAGTGGGAAGTAATCCAGGAAACTACAGACCCATTTGCGTGACCCCTAGTACTAGACTTTAGAACAACTTTTGAAGGAAAGACTGAAAGACATGGTGGAAAATAGGATAAAATGCAACATGACTCTCTGTATGACTGCCTTATCCCCGTTTACCACTATACCAATCTTTGTGTTATTCAAGTTTTATCAGCAATGATTTTGTATTTATTTCATTACCTCACTGATAAAAATATTGAATAGCAGCAGGCCAAGTACCGAATCCTGTAGAACCCCACTAGAAACACCCAGAGTTGAGGATTCCTTGCTGACTACTTCTGGAGATCTGCGAGTTAGTCACTTCTTAATTAATTTAATGTATTCTTTATTAATATTAAATATTGCTAATTTTTTAAATCAGCATGCAATGCAGTACCAAGTCAAATGCATCACAAACATCTAAATATATCAGATGTATACATTTATCTTTATCACCCAAACGTGTAATGAGGCTGAGTTTGTCCTAGAGCACGTAAGCAGATATTTTCTCAAAGTTAAAAGGATGAGTCTAAAAACCCCATGGCTGCTCTGCAAACCTCAAGCTAAATTTGGAGCACCAAGCCCACAGTTCAGTCAATGACTTCAAATAGCACACACCCTTCCTAGTTTAACCTGAATGACACAGCAACCTGGAAACACTATAGTTGCACCTCCTTAATCCTGCCCAGTCACTGAGTCAGCTAGCACTTTCAGAATGATTTGGTTTTCCTTTGATTTAGAAAGTTCATGAAGTTTACCACAGAAATATAATCAGAAGTCCATGTAGCAGTGTTCTCTCTCTGAAATCTTACCCTACAATCCCCAAACCCAGGACAAAGCAGCTGGTTTGTCAGCAGCCCCTTGCTGACCATTTCTTTATTATTCAGATATGTCATGCTGTTTTCTTTTTCTTTTAACTCACAGAGTCCACTGCTTTCACATGCATCAGGCTAATGAAGTTTTAAAAAGACGATTCTTCATGATGCATTTTTAGCTAAAACAAACGCATTTCAAGTCCCTCTCACCAAGAGCTAACTTTTGTAATTATCTGGTCTATACCAAGGATCATATTTGCTGACACTCAGTTTCCAATTTTTTTTCCTTGTACAGCAGTGGTTCTCAAACTTTTGTACTAGTGAGTCCTTTCACATAGCAAGCCTCTGAGTGCGACTCCCCTTATAAATTTAAAACACTTTTTAATATATTTAACACCATTATAAATGCTGGAGGCAAAGCAGGGTTTGGGGTGAAGGCTGACAGCTCGAGACCCCCCATGTAATAACCTCATGACCCCCTGAGGGGTCCCAACCCCCAGTTTGAGAACCCCTACTGTACAGTATGTTAAGAACTTGACTTTTGTATTAAGGCAGCATGTTCTAATTTTAAGCAAGTTTCATAATCACATTTCTGGAAAGACCTTAATAAACTTCTCAGCTAAGTCTTAATCAAATGTACTTGCAGTATGACCAGTCAGTCTACAGCAAGCAATAATAACTTGCAAAAATGTATACTTTACTGTCCTCCCTCTTTAGTCTCTACAGACAAAAGACAATACAAACATCATACTGAGAAACATGGAATAAATTTAATTAAACATGAATATTGATTATAGCAGTTCAAGTACATTTACTTTTTTGCAATTTGACTATAGATTTTATCTTACACAGGAAATACCCTCATATTTCCTGAAAAATGAAACCTCCACAGCAGTGCCAGCCCAGGCCATCTTTCATTGCCAGGCCATGAACAATTCAAACTGTAAATGCAAGTGGGAAAGTAATCCTTTAAAAGGAGGGAGAAAGCTGCCCTGGCTGTAAACTTTTACATGCGGCATGAAGGGTAAACCCTGTAGTCCAAAATATAGTGAGAAACCACTAAAACTGAATAAAATGCCTGAGAAAATGGGCAAAGTTCTGTCTACCTAGCTGTCCTCTCAAAGGTGCAGTTCTGAGTTTGTTCCTCCCTTTTGAAGAAAGCTTGTTCACTGAAATCGCAATGTTCCATATTCCAGTCAAAATTTAAATTAAAAAACAAACCATGAGTTTCTGTGGGAAAAACATCCGGTGACAGGAGTTATGCTCACATTTTACACTTCAGGAACCAAGATGAGACTGTCCATGAGTTAGGACTAAAAATCAGAAATGGGAAGACTGTGGAATCGCCATCCCCATGTTACAATGGGAAGAAGGACCAGATGAAGCCGAAATGCACTGAATGTAATAATTGCCTATTGCTTTAAATAAGCTATTAAGATGAATCCGGTGCCTCTGGCTTCATGTTGGTACATGTTAAGAGCCGTGGAATGGTTGTACTGAGGAATCCTGGCTGCCAGCTGGGATAGCCTCACAGAGAGTCTGAGCTCCACTCAGGATGCTACTCATGAGAAACACGGTCCAAGGCTATGTAGAAGCTCTTCTTATCATCTAGGCAGTGCCAGCCAATTGGCCCGATCTCACAGTCTGCGCATATGAGGAACTTTACATTCCCAACGTCCTTGGTGAACCCAATATTCTCAAAGGAAAACATGTCATCTACAAGCCAGTGATCCTGGAGCACGTCCCCATCCGGAGAGCTGCTGGCAAGCAGGGCTGTCTTCTTCTTCATGGAGGGAAGGAAAAGCTGTCAAGGAACAAAACATGGCATGAGCCATTTGTACACAGGAGCCATTTACAAACACCAGCGATCACCTGTACAGGCTCAGCTCCAATGCAGCCAGAGCTGCAGAGCAGACTGGAAGGACAAGAGACAGCCCTGCCTCACAAGCAGGCACAGATTAAGAGACATGCCGCAGAGACACACAGAGATAAATATAAGAAAAAAGCCCGCACGGGGCTGGGGGCAGCACAAGGAAACGAGGAGCCAAGCCTGGTCACGATGCTCCGCAGTGGTCTGGGGACACCAACAGGCTCCTCAGTCAGGGGCGTTGTGAGCGGGGTCTGAAGGACGAGGACGTGTCTGAAAAAGGACAATGAAGCAGGAAGGGGGCGCCGGTGGGGCTGGGGACTAGAGCCAGGGGCTGATCAGGAATCGCTGCGGATACCAGGTGATCGGGGGCTGCCCGGGCACGGCCGGCAGACAGGCAGGGTGGAGCCCGCCCCGGAAGGGAGAAAGCTGCAGGCGGGGAGCGGCGCTGCGGGCCGGGCCAGGCCGGGGGGAGGCGCTGCGGGCCGGGCCGGGGGAGGGGGGCGGCGCTGCGGGCCGGGCTGGGGCCGAGCCGAGGGGAGGGGAGCGGCGGGCCGGGCCGGGCCGGGGGAGGGGAGCGGCGCTGCGGGCCGGGCTGGGGCCGAGCCGAGGGGAGGGGAGCGGCGGGCCGGGCCGGGCCGGGGGAGGGGAGCGGCGCTGCGGGCCGGGCCGGGCCGGGCCGGGCCGAGGCGCTGCGGGCCGGGCCGGGGGAGGGGAGGGGCGCTGCGGGCCGGCCGGGCCGGGGGGGGGGGGGGCACACCTCTCTGCGCGCGAAGGTGGCGGCGCCGGGCAGCAGCACGCGCGAGCCGCAGCGCTGGCACAGCACGGCCTTGCGGTTGCGGCCCCGCGCGCAAACCAGCTCCCCCGCGCCCGGCTCCATCTCCGCGCAGGGCGCCGCCATGGCCGCGCAGGCGCATTAGTGCCGCCTCGGCGCGCGCAGCAGGGGCCCGGGGCGGGGCGAAGGTTCCACGCGGGGGGGTTGCTCCCGGAGCAGGGCTGAGTGGTGACGTCAAAGCCACACGGGGGGGCTACACGCTGGGTGACCATATTTCCCAAAGGGAAAACGGGACACAGCGTGGAGCCCCCCCCCGGCTTCCCTCCCGCCCCCCACGGAGCTGGCCCGGGCCCCCCACCTGGCTACCCCCCAGGTCCCCGCCCCTCGGCTAGCCCCAGCCCCCCCCGTGGTTGGCCCCAGTCCCTCCCCACCTGGCTATACCCTCTGCCCCCCCGCGGGGCTCTCCCAAGCGCCCCCCCCCCGGCTTCCCTCCTGCCCCCCACGGAGCTGGCCCGAGGCCCCTCCCCCAAGCCCTCCTCTCCCCTGGGTGGGGCTGGCCCGAGTCACTGGCTCGAGCCCTCCCGCACCCCTGCATGGGGCTGGTGTCCTGCTCACCCCAGCCCGGCCTGCCCCCTGCCTTGCCCCCGTGGGGGATGGCCTCGCTGCTCACCCCCCCACCCCACCCCACTTCTTTGACCAAAGTGGGCCTTTGTCCTGTTTGCTCTTGCCCAGTGATCAAGTTGGCAAACAGGACAAATGCCCACCTTTGCCAAAACAGTCAGGTCGGCTGGGACAGGGTTTAAAAAAGGGAGTGTCCCGGCCAAAACGGGACATATGGTCACTAGCTCTAGGGCTACAAGTGGAATGAGGTCAAAGAGGGGGGCTGAGCTATGGCATAGGATCACGGGCATGCAGCTATGGGGTAAGGATAGGTGACATGTGATGGGTGGTTCCAGGGCAGGGCCAGGGCCAGCAGTGGGTGGGTCAGTTGGGATTCGGTTAGTTTGAGAGCTGCCTATCCGTATCCATATCCAGCCTCTCTCAGGGGGCAGAGCAGGGCACCTGTTCTGTCCTGTTCTTGGCGATGCCTGGGGCACGTGGGCTCAGCCGTGGGGCTGTGTGGAAGGGGATGCTCTGGGTCTTTCCTTTTGTCTGAAGGTTTGTACTTATTTTCTATTTACTAAAATCTAGTTGAGACACAGCTTAATCAAGAGGTTTGTGAGGTGATTTGGCTGGGCAGCACCGACTAGTGACTGGAGCCCAGCAGTGGGAATTGAGAGTGCTGGACTCAGTTCCCAGAAGTTTCTTTTCCAGACAAGTCCCAGAAGTGAAGGCACAGTGCTAGGCCTATCTTTGGGCTGGCAGGCACAGCTTTGGGTGCATGCACTGATTATCCTCCTGAGGGAATTCTATACTAAAAAAAAAATGCTGCATACAATATTCTGAAATTCTGAATATTTTATTTGTCAATAATAAATGTGGAGGCTTCCACATGGGAGTGTAGAGCACATGCCACTGGCTGCACAGAGGTGGGCAATCACCCCCGTCCCCCCAGGACATGGATTCAGCACCTGACCCTGACACAGCGCAAGGGAAACGCCTGCCGACCTGCTCCTCCGCACCAGCTGCGCCAAGCTAGAAAGCAAGAAGGACAGAGTCTCACACACACATCCACCCTGGCCCCAAACCAGGCATGGGCAGGCAGACTCAGCCTGGCAGGATCCAAGTGTGGAGGGGATTAGTATGGGGGGACCTGGGTGTGGGGTGAGAGGGCTCTGTGTGGGGATATAGGGTGCCGCATTCTTTGAAGGGCCCAGATGCAGTGCGGATCTGGGTGCACAGGGGCTCACGGGGGGGAGGGGGGTGTTCTGGCTCCAGTGGCAATGGGACTCTGCAGGAGGGTTCAGGTGAAGGAGGTTGGGACTCATCTGAGGGGGTCTGGGGGGGGGGGGGGGGGGCTCAGCAAGGGGCAGTCTGGGTGCTGAAGAAGTGAGGCTTGGTGGAGTGGGCGTCTAGGTTCAGCTGGTTAGGGCTTAGTAGGGTGGCAGTCCAGGTGCAGGAGGCTCATCAGGGTGATCCAGGTGTGGGGTGAGGGTGGGAATCATCAGGGTTGGGGTTTGTGTGGGGCTCTGTGGGGGGGGGAGGGGGCAAGAGTGAAGGGTCTGGATGTGGGGGGGGGGGGGGAGAGGGGCTTGGCAGGGATCCGGATGCGGGGGGGGGGGGGAAATAAGGCTCAGCAGGGTGGGGGTTTGGGTGCAGGGGGGGCTCAGCTGGGAGTTCTGGGGGTCCAGATGCACAGGGGCTGGGTGGAAGGGGCAGCAGCTCCCTGTACAGTCACCCCTTTGCCCTGCAGCTGATGAGCAATGGGGGCAGGAAGCAGGGGGAGGCATACAGAGCTTCCTGCAGCCGGGGCAGGTTTCTGGGGGGGTGGGTCTGACTCAACTTCAGCCCTGGCCATTCCTTGCAGGGGAAGAGGAAGTCTCATCCTCCCCCAGCCCAGCTGGGATTAGCAGCTGAGCCCAGTGCAGGGTAGGAGCAACCGGCTGGGGTGTCCCCAGCCCTGCAGTGATTTACCTCTCTGCTGGCTGCTCCAGGCAACTGAAATGATGCACCCGCACTTCTAGGGAGGGGCACGAGACCGCTTTTGCAGCTTCCCTTTGCTTCCCTGTGAGAATTCATTTTTCTGTGGGGAAGCAAAGAAATCTGCTGGGGACATGAATTCTGCACATGCACAGTGGCACAGAATTCCCCCAGAGTATGATTGCCTTCTGTTGCTTTATCTCACCACTTCAATCAAAACAATTAAACTGCTTTTTAATCACCTTTACTCTTTCAGCCTGGGATAAACTGGTGTAAGGGCCATGTGGATGCATCATAATACTGCTATAACCCTCCCAGGCCTCCTAAAGTGGTGGTACAGCACAAAATGATGTGAGTGGCAAGGGGGAAAAAGTGCAGTAGATTTAATCTTCCTGCATTTCTCTAAAGCATTTAATACAGTTCCACATGGGAAATTATTAAATTGGAAAAGAGGGGGATCAATATGAGAATCAAAAGGTGGGTAAGGAACTGGTTAAAGGGGAGACTACAATGGGTCATGCTGAAAGGTGAAGTGTCAGCCTGGAGGGAGGTTATTAGTGGAGTTCCTGAAGAATTGGGCGTGGCATCAATCTTATGTAACATTTTCATTAATGAGACAAGGTGGGTGAAGTAACATCTCTTGTTTGACCAACTTCTGTTTCTGAAAGAGGCAAGCTTTTGAGCTACATAGAGCTAATAAAATGTGCTGATGACACGAAGTTGGAGGTATAACCAATATAGAGGACCAGAATATCCTACAAGGAGATTTGGCTGACCTTGAAAAAATGGCGTTATAGAAATGGGAGGAAATTTAGTAGTGCAAAGTGCAAGATCATGCACTAGGAGACTAGCAACAAGAGTTTTTGCTGTAAGCTGGGGACTTATCAGTTGGAAGCAGCAGAGGAGGAGAGAGAGGATGACTATGAGATGCTAATGTGACGTGGCCGTGAAAAAGGCTAATGCAATCCTAGGATGCATCAGGCAAGGTATTTCCAGTAGAGATGGATAATTGTTGTTATTGTACAAGGCCTCATCCGGAATACTGTGTGCAATTCTGATCTCCCATGTTTAAGAAAGATGAATTCAAACTGGAGTAGGTGCAGAGAAGGGCTACTAGGATGATCAGAGGAATGGAGAACCTATCTTACGAGAAGAGACTTAAGGAGCTTGGCTTGTTTAGCCTAACAAAATGAAGGCTGAAGGGAGATAACTCTTCTCCCTCCCTGGTGTTTGTCCCTCTGATGTATTTATAGAGAGCAAAGATAAGGGTCAATGCTGGCACAAGAACAAAAGGATATAAACTGGTCATCAACAAGTTTAGGCTTGAAATTATAAGGTTTCTAACTATTAGGGGTGAAGTTCTGGAACAGTTTTCCAAGAGGAGTAGTGGAGGCAAAAATACTAATTTGTTTGAAGACTGAGCTTGACAAGTTTATGGAGAGTATGGTATGATGAGGTTGCCTACAATGGCGTAGGCCCATCTGCAACTGCTATTAGCAAATATCTCCAGTGGCCAGAGATGGGGACACTAGATAGGGAGGGCTCTAAGTTACTGTAGAGAATTCTTTCCCAAGTGTCCAGGTGATGGGTCTTGCACACATGCTCAGGGTCTAACTGATCACCATATTGGGGGGGGGGGAGGGAGGGAGGGTTCACCTTCCTCTGTAGCGTGGGGCATGGGTCACCTGCTTGTTTATTCTAGTTCAAACCATGGAGTCTCTGTAACTTGAAATCTTTAAATCAAGATTTCAGGACTTCAGTAACTCAGCCAGAGGCCTGCGATGTGCAGGAGGTCAGACTAGATAATCATGATGGTCCCTTCTGGTCTTAAAGTCTATGAATCTGAGACTTTTCATGATTTTTCACTTCCCTTCTCCCCACCTCAAAAATAAATAAGTAAAGGAGCTATAAGTTGGTAATGGTACATTATCGTGCAGGATCCCTCTTTTGGAGGAACTGATGAAAAACATCTTGCCATATCCAAGGGGATTTCAGACTGAGACCATATATAAGGAAAATAATTCCAAAGTGGAGAGGAAAAAAACGTGAAAGCAACATTTTCTGTGTTGCCATTGTGCCCACTTTTACAATAATAAGTAATGTTGTGGTTCTGTGGCAGTTCACACAGCATCCTATGCCCCAGACAAGGAAAACAGATACGAGCCAAACTACACATCTGTAATGTGCCTTGCACCTACCTGCAAGAGCACTGTCTATTTGGACACTGTACTTGTGATGACTGGGAGGCAGCAGATGAGGGACTGCTTCTGTCTGGCTTTGTAAGGGGAGGCACTGTTGTTAAAGGAAGTTCTAGCTAATTGGTGCACTTCACTGTTTATTTAAAAAAAAATAAAAAACAATGCTACTTAATGGCTTTCTTAGAAAGAGCCATTGAACTTCTGAAGGAAGCAACAGGATGGGATCATGAGCACCATGTTTTCCTTGGGGGATGGTTTGCTTTATTTGAATTTGACCCTATCTTCCATGGGCAGCAGGTATAGTAGGTCAGGGGAGGCACAGCCTTCCCTAGTGCAGCTGCTGCTGCAGGGCCCCTGTTGCGGTTTGGCAGGGGAAATATTTGCTTTTTATTATGCTCCATGCAGGTTCCAGGGCGGCTGAGGAGATGGTATGTGCTATTCAGCTTCCTGGGTTCTCAGTAATCTCCCTGGACTCCCAAGAGAATACTGATGAACCTGGGAAGCTGAGTAACACATACTACCTCCTCAGCTGGCCTGGAACCTGCACGGGGCATATCAGAAGCTTAGGGTCTGCGGCAGGGAGGCGTGGCTGTGGGGGCTCCAGCCAGCCCGGGGCTCCTCTGAACGGGTTGGGGGGAGAGCTCCGGCTGCTCGGGGGCTCCTCTGGCCACGGGGGGGGAGGTAGGGGGTCTCAGGCTTTGGCTAGGGGTGGGGCAGGCGGAAGGGGTGGTGCCAGGGGCTAGCCTCTCCAAAGTGAGGCTCCACCTGTTGCCTTCTCAAATATTTTGATAAGGAACTCTGAAGACACAGCTTTTTAGAATAGTGATAAACATACATCTCACACTCTTCGCCAAAAGCACATTTGTCCCTCTATAAATAGTGCTCAGCAGTTTGTCCAGCCTCAGATATCATCTCTGCTGCTGACTGCAGCCCTCTCTCCAACATTACACGGTCTCCTGCCATCCAATGCCTCAACTCATGCTACTATCCAGGTTGGAAAGAGTTTAGAGATACCCAGATGAAGCTGGCTATTGTATAAACTTGACGTTTTGGATGGTTAATGATGATGATTTCTCTTGTGCTGTTTGCAGTGCTGCCAAACGGCTCCCAGCCCTTCACCAACACGCAAGTCATCTGGGACATGGGAGCAGGTCACGCTCCAAGAGAACTGAGTCCCTCTTTAACAGCCGCAGTGATACATGGGGGGTTGGTCCTCGGGTTTCTGAGCTCCCAGCCAGAGGGTAAGTAAAAAGAAATGAAACATCTTTTGCTTTATGCTGCAACCTGGGTGGGCTCTTAGCAGAGATTGAGGGGGGAGCACTCCAGAAGACAGGCCTCCCGTCTCTCTCATTGGGCCTCAGCAAGACAGGCAGAAGTTGAATCCACAGCACTCGGAGCTGCCAGAGCAGAGTCTTTCACAGAGGCGGGGCTGGCAGGCTCCCTACCCAGCTCCACGTGGCTCCTGGAAGTGGCCAACATGTCCCTGCAGTCCCTAGGCAGAGGCGCAGCCAGGGTGGCTCTGCACACTGCCCCTGGCCCGAGTGCCTGCTCCACAGCTTCCATTGGCCAGGAACTGTGGCCAATGGGAGCTGCGGGGGCAGCACCTGTGGGCGGAGGCAGTGCACGGAGCCACCTGGCCAAGCCTCTGCCTAGGAACCGGACATGGTGACCGCTTCTGGGGAGTGCCCCCCGAGGTAAGCGCCACTCAGAGCCCTCACTCCCTCCCGCATTCCAATCCCCTGCCCCAGCCCTGAGCCACGCCCAAACTCCCGCTGCTGCTGGAGGTGGGAGGGGGCTCAGGGCTGCAACTGCACCTGCCACTACAGAAGTCCCAGAATCTGTGACTTTCGTGACCTCCGTGACAAACTTAAAGCCTTAACGATAAGGCCATTGGGGAGAAATTAATTAATTCTTTGCATCAGACTTCACAGTTGAGGATGTGAGGGAGATTCCCAAAGCTGAGCCATTCTTTTTTGGTGACAAATCTGAGGAACTGTCCCAGATTGAGGTGTCATTAGAGGAGGTTTTGGGACAAATTGATAAATTAAACAGTAATGAGTCACCAGGACAAGATGGTATTCACCCAAGAGTTCTGAAGTAACTCAAATGTGAAATTACAGAACCACTAACTGGTTTGTAACCTATCATTTAAATCAGCTTCTGTACCAAATGACTGGAGGATAGCTAATGTGACACCAATTTTTAAAAAAGCACTTCAGTGGTGATCCTGGCAATTACAGGCTACTAAGCCTGACTTCAGTACCAAGCAAACTGGTTGAAACTATAGTAAAGAACAGAATTGTCCGACACGTAGATGAACATAATTTGTTGGGGAAGAATCAACAAGGGAAATCATGCCTCACCAATCTACTAGAATTCTTTGAGGGGGGTCAACAAGCATGTGGACAAGGGGGAATCCAGTGGATACAGTGTACTTAGATTTTCAGAAAGCCTTCGACAAGGTTCCCACCAAAGGCTCTTAAGCAAAGTAACTGGTTAAAAGATAGGAAACAAAGGTTAGTGTGACGGGGTTCGACTTAGCACCGCTGGCATCTCCTGCCGGTCGCTCCGGGAATTAGTTCTTGACCGCTGTGGAGCGCCCTCGACGCGTGGTGTTGGGCCCATCATTTGCTCTGCTGCCCTTGGACCCACGTTGCTCCCTGCTCAGCAGTGTCCTCTTCCGGACAGTCCTCGACTGCTTCAGAACACTGCCCTCCAGCAGTACCCACCGCTTCAGTCTCACCCTCTTCCGGGCTGGGGGGCATGGGGGTGTTGTTAACAGCAGTCCTTCTGTCTGCACCTGCCTCGGTGGCAAACCACAACCCTGTAGTCTAGCCTCTTATCTCAGGGGCCAGTTGCGGTCTGTCTCAGCCTCTCTCCTCAATGGCCAGGTGCAGTGCAAAGGGGGGGGGGGCAGGCCCACCTGCCCGCTACTCTGGACCCTGACCCAGGGACCCTCTAGCGGCAGCCTCTCTCTGCCCTTCTTCCTTCCCCTCTTGCCCGCTCAGTTTCCCTGGGCCACTTCCCCTTTGGCCCTATGCAGCCTGGCAGGTAGTGGGCTGGAGCCCCTATCTGCTCCCCGAAGCCTGCCCAGCACTGCTCTGTCCAAGGTGCTGCTCCTTGCCTCAGGAGCCAGTCCTTGTCCCTTGCTGGCTGGGGCGTGACTGCCTTCTCCCTAGCTGGGCAGCCTTTATATAGGACCTAGCCTGGTGCTGATTGGCTCTCCCCAGGCCTTCACTGATTGGCTGCTGATCCGCACAGCCTCTCAGGCCTTGTTCAGCCCTTTTTCTCCGGGGGTGGGGCTCTGTCCCACCACAGTTAGGAATAAATTGTCAGTTTTCAGAATGGAGAGAGGTAAATAGTGGTGTCCCCCAGGGGGTCTGTTCTGGGACCAGTCCTATTCAACATATTCATAAATGATCTGGAAAAAGGGGTTAACAGTGAGGTGGCAAAATTTGTGGAGGACACAAAACTACTCAAGATAGTTAAGTCACAGGCAGACTGCGAAGAGCTACAAAAGAATCGCTCAAAACTGAGTGACTGGGCAACAAAATGGCAGATGAAATTCAGCGTTGATAAATGCAAAGCAATGCACATTGGAAAACAACATCCCAACTATACATATAAAACGATGGGGTCTAAATTAGCTGTTACCGCTCAAGAAAGAGATTTTGGAGTCATTGTGGATAGTTCTCTGAAAACATCCACTCAATGTGCAGCGACCATCAAAAAAGCAAACAGAATGTTGGGAATCATTAAGAAAGGGATAGATAAGACAGAAAATAGCATATTGCCTTTAAATAAATCCATGGTACTCCCACATCTTGAATACTGTGTGCAGATGTGGTCGCCCCATCTCAAAAAAGATATAATGGAGTTGGAAACGGTTCAGAAAAGGGCAACAAAAATGATTCGGGGTATGGAACGGCTTCTGTATGAGGCGAGATTAATAAGATTGGGACGTTTAAGCTTGGAAAAGAGATGAGTAAGGGGGATATGATGGAGATCTAAAAAATCATGACTGGTGTGGATAAGGTAAATAAGGAAGTGTTTATTTCTTCTCACAACACAAGAACTAGGGTTCACCAAATGAAATTAATAGGCAGCAGGTTTAAAACAAAGAAAAGGAAGTATTTCTTCACACAACACACAGTCAACCTTGCCAGAGGATGTTCTGAAGGCCAAGACTATAACAGGGTTCAAAAAAGAACTAGATAAGTTAATGGAGGATAGGTCCATCAATGGCTATTAGCCAGCATGGGCAAGGATGGTGTCCCTAGCCTCTGTTTGCCAGAAGCTGGGAATGGGAGACAAGGGATGGATCACTCGATGATTACCTGTTCTGTTCATTTCCTCTGAAGCACCTGCCATTGGTCACTGTCGGAAGACAGGTGTGACGTTGCACCCCATAAGGCTTCATGGAAATATGCTTACGAATGTATATATGACATAACTGGAATATATTTCATGCTACATATGCCATGTAACACACCTCTGTAAAGATTATGATCTACTGAATCTATTCATCCTATTTGTATGCATGTATCATTTTTGTATTCAAAGTTATGAAATTTGGCTGTGTACTTGCTTGACTTTTAAGTAGCGTTAGTAAAGCATTTGGTCAGCTTCTTGAGAAAGGAATGTGCAAATTAAGTGCCCAATCAAGAAACACTTAATGAACATTGGATCTTGGATGGCTTCAATCCACATAAGAAGTCTTCCTGGAGACATTCAAGATAGCATGTGGGCAATGGCTGCTGCCTGTAAAAACGGAGTCATGCTAATGTAACGCCAATATTTAAGAGGGGCTCTAGAGATGATCCTGGCAATTACAGACCGGGAAGTTGAAACAATAGTAAAGAATAAAATTGTCAGACACATAGAAGAACATATATTGTTCCGCAAAAGTCAATATGGTTTCTGTAAAGGGAGATCATGTCTTACTAATCTATTAGAGTTCTTTGAGGAGGTCAACAAACATGTGGACATAGTCTACTTAGATTTCCAGAAAGCCTTTGACAAAGTCCCTCACCAAAGGCTCTTAGGTAAATTAAGTTGTCATGGGATAAAAGGGAAGATCCTTTCATGGATTGAGAACTGGTTAAAAGACAAGGGACAAAGGGTAGGAATAAATGGTAAATTTTCAGAATGGAGAGGGGTAACTAGTGGTGTTCCCTAAGGGTCAATCCTAGGACCAATCCTATTCAACTTATTCATAAATGATCTGGAGAAAGGGGTAAACAGCGAGGTGGCAAAGTTTGCAGATGATACTAAACTGCAAGGTGCAAGATAGTTAAGACTAAAGCAGACTGTGAAGAACTTCAAAAAGATCTCACAAAACTACGTGATTGGGCAACAAAATGGCAAATGAAATTTAATGTGGATAAATGTAAAGTAATGCACATTGGAAGAAATAACCCCAACTATAAATACAATATGATGGGGGCTAATTTAGCTACAACTAATCAGGAGAAAGATCTTGGAGTCATCGTGGATAGTTCTCTGAAGACGTCCACGCAGTATGCAGCGGCAGTCAAAAAAGCAAATGGGATGTTAGGAATAATTAAAAAAGGGATAGAGAAGAAGATGGAGAATATTTTATTGCCCTTATATAAATACACGGTACGCCCACACCTTGAATACTGTGTACAGATGTGGTCCACTCATCTCAAAAAAGATATACCGGCATTAGAAAAGGTTCAGAGAAGGGCAACTAAAATGATTAGGGGTTTGGAACGGATCCCATACGAGGAGAGATTAAAGAAGCTAGGATTTTTCAGCTTGGAAAAGAGGAGACTAAGGGGGGATATGATAGAGGTCTATAAAATCATGAGTAGTGTGGAGAAAGTGAATAAGGAAAAGTTATTTACCTGTTCCCATAATATAAGAACTAGGGACCACCAAATGAAATTAATGGGCAGCAGGTTTAAAACAAATAAAAGGAAGTTCTTCTTCACACAGCGCACAGTCAACCTGTGGAACTCCTTGCCTGAGGAGGTTGTGAAGGCTAGGACTATAACAGGGTTTAAAAGAGAACTGGATAAATTCATGGAGATTAAGTCCATAAATGGCTATTACTCAGGATGGGTAAGGAATGGCGTCCCTAGCCTCTATTTGTCGGAGGGTGGAAATGGATGGCAGGAGAGAGATCACTTATGTTATGGACCTGTGACTTGCCCGTGTTACTCCAAAACACCATCTTGGGGCTGGACTTTGCATAGGAGAGAGGAGGAGGTATCCACCCACAAGAGAAAGTCTGTTTAAGACAGTGAGAGACTCCTCCATTTTGTCTTCAGCTGGCTCAAGAGATAGCTTCTCCACCCCAAAGGATACCTGAAAGAAACTGGAACAAAGGACAGTAACCACAGGAGGTGTGAGTGGTTGCTGGACCCAGACTAGAAGAGACTGGTCTGTAAAAGGAACACCTCCGAGGGTGAGGGTTTATCTGTGTTCAGTTTTCTTACTGTATTAGGCACAGACTTGTGTGTTTTATTTTATTTTGTTTGGTAATTCACTTTGTTCTGTCTGCTATTACCTGGAACCGCTTAAATCCTACTTTCTGTATTTAATAAAATCACTTTTTACATATTACTTAACCCAGAGTATGTATTAATATCTGGGGGGGAGGAGGGGCAAATAGCTGTGCATATCTCTCTATCAGTGTTATAGATGGCGAAAAATTTATGAGTAAAACGGATTTATTTGGGGTTTGGACCCCACTGGGAGTTGGGCATCGGAGTGTTAAAGACAGGAACATTTCTTAAACTGCTTTCAATTAAGCCTACAGCTATTAGGGGACGTGGTTCAGACTTGGGTCTGGGTTTGCAGCAGGCTAGCGGGTCTGAACCAGGCAGGGCACTGAAGTCCCAAGTTGCCAGAGCAGGAAAAGTAGTAGTCCTGGCACATCAGTGGGCAGCCCCAAGGGGATTTCTGTGATCCAACCTGTCACAACAGGATACTGGGCTAGATGGATCTTTGGTCTGAGCCAGTATGGCCATTCTTATGTAATGGTGGTGTCCCACCCTGAATCGGAGAAATTTCCGGTGAGCTGGATGAATGTTGATGTGGATGTATGCATCCTTCTTGTTGAGTGCCGGGCACCAGATTTCCTGGGAGATGGAGGGGCTAATGAAAGCGAATGTCACCACATAGAATTTGGATTTCCTGATAAAGGCATGGTGAGCAGGTGGCATGCCCCTTCAGGGAGGCTAGCCCCATAGCCCCGCCCCTTCTGCACAAGGCCCTGTCCTCTGCGTCAGGAGCCCTGAACCCACTTGACCCTCCCTCCCATGGCTGGAGAAGCCCCGGGTTGGTCTGAACCCCCACCCCAAGATAGCCCCAATCCTGGGACGGCCCCAGCCGGCCAACCCACCCAAGCCCCAGCCCGGCCGGCCAGAGCAACCCCAGCAACGCTGGGCTGGCTTGAGGAGTCCCAGCCCTCCATCCCACGGCAGCAGCTCCAGCCAGAGAAGGCAGAGCCTTCCCTGGCCTATTATATCTGCTGCCCCTGGATAAAGATGTTGAGCACCAACAGGTCCAGAATGGGATGTCACCCTCTGCCCTTCTTCAGAATGAGGAAATATGGGAAGTAAACCCTCTGCCCCCTAAAGTGAAGTGGGACAGGTCTATGGCACCCTTCAGGAGAAGAGCGTCAGCCTCTTGTTGGAGGATGCATGGTGGGATGAGTCCCTGTGAGAAATCCAAGTTGGGCAATGAGGCAGAAACAAGAGGAATTTTATGGAGTATCCATGATGGATGATCTCCAGTACCCAACTGTCCATCATGATCTTGCCCCAATTTTGGATGAACAGGGCAAGACAGCCCCCAAAGACTGCTGCTGGGAAAGGCTTGAGGTGACTGTGGTGAAGGCCCCTGCGACCGGTGTCATCTGTGTGACAGCTCCTGATGGCATTGGTAGTATGCCAGGTAGGAGGTGTGGGGTCAGGGATGGAATGATTGGTTCTGCTCTCTGCATCTTGGGGCTGGGGTGTAGATGCCAAGGGACCTGAGTGTGGCTTGAGAGTCTTTCAGAGAGTGGAGGGACTCATCTGTTTTTCTCCTTGAACAGTTTTTGTGTGTCGAAGGGGAGGTCATCAATGGTGGTATGGACCTCCTTGGGGAAACTGGATGACTGCAGCCAGGAATCCCTGAGGAACACGACCCCAGTTGTTAGAGAACGAGAGGTCGTGTTGGCCGCATCCATAGCAGCCTGGAGTCCCACCTTGGCCACCAGTCTTTCCTCATCCAACAGCACTTGGAACTGCTGCTATCTGTCTGGTGACAGATGGTCTTTGAACTCAGCCAGTTTGGTGTAATTGTGAAAGTCATGTTTTGCCAGCAGAGATTGATAGTTGACTATATGAAATTGGAGCCCGACTGAGGAGGAGGCTTTCCTGCCTGTCCACCTTCTTTGCCGCTCTGTCCAGGGAGTGGATTTCTGTGGGTGATGGCGGGCCCACTCTGCCACTGCGTGGACCACCAGAGGGTTGGGAGATGGGTGGGTAAAGAGAAAGTCTGTATTTCCTCTGCCTGTGACAGGGTCCCCAGAGTGAAACCTGGACTGTGGGAGGGCTGAGCCCTTCAAACTCACCAGCCTGGGCTGTCCCTCACTTTGGGATGCTATTGTCAAGCTACAAACCTCTGACAGGCCCTGCATTTACACAGCCATTCACAGGCAGGGACACTCGAATGATCTCCCAGCCACTCATGAACCAACAATAGGGAGGCTCCAACCAATTCCCCCAGCTCCCCAGTACTGTCCTGTCTTGCATGCTCAGAAGCCTGGCCAGGATAAGCTCATTACCTAGTTCGCCAATCTGACAACAGGGTAGTAGGCGTGCAACACCCCTGTTAGCTGGAGCTGAGATTCCCCCAGGCACTTGCACTGAAACATGCTGCCTTAGGTAAAATATCAAACAGGTTTATTAACCACAGACATTGATTGTGAGTATAAGTGGGAGGCATAAAGGTCAGGGATAGTTACCTTAAGAAAATAAAAAGTAAATGCATTCTAAATCCTAAACTTTTAGTCTAAGCAAGAGTTGAATCATACAGCCTTTCTCACCCTGACAGATGGTCCAAGCAAGTTACAGTTCCTCAGTACACAGGCTGGGACACCCTTCCAGTCTCAGATTTTCCAGGTGTTTGGGGAGGAGGGGAGAAAGAACAGAAGGAGGCCAAGTGATGATGTCACTTCCCGTTTTTTATACTTTCTTTCAGCTTGCTGGAAAGATCTTTCCTGTGCCATGGGGGTCAGGCAGTTCCCACTGGTCAAGCAGTCTCCATTGCACACGTGCCTTCTCTAAGGAATCTTTGGGATAGTGAATTACTTTCTTGATGGGTGTTGATGAGCCAGTAACACTGTCTGGCTACTGATGGCTACTCCTTTGTTGTAACTGAAAGATTGGTTGTGGGTCTTCCCAACCTCACAACATATATCAGTAACACATATTGCAATACTTCATAACTTCACATACAATGACAGTACATACAATCCAACAGGTTATTATTGTTCAGTAGATCAAGCCTTACAAAATGATACCTCACTTTGTACAAAACATATCATAGTAATATCACCATGGGGGTTCCAGGTTGCTACTTTGAGGTACAGAGTGTCACACTGCCCTCTTGGGAGTGGGGGCACAGGAGCGTGACACATAGTGCTTAATTGCTTTGGCACCTCTGGGCCCGGCAGGTCAGAGCCCTGGCATCTCTGGGCTTGCTGCACCACTTATGAATATAAAAAAACTGCTTGAACCCTGGCATCTGATTGCTTGAGCCCCAACTCCTCTTTCATTACAATTTAAGCAGTGGTGCCACACTGTTCTCTCTAGTTTTCCCACCCATGTGTGGAATGAATTTTATGTGCACCAATATGGAGGTGACGCGTCACTCATCACCTCCATATTGGTGCACATAACAAAATTCATGTGGCGGGGTGGGGCTGAGGGGTTCGGAGGGCCGGGAGAGGGATCAGGGCTGGGGCAGAGGTTTGGGTGGGGAGGGGTGAGGGCTCTGGCTGGGGGTGGGGGCTCTGGGGTGGGGTCGGGGATGAGGCTCAGGGCTGGGGCAGAAGGTTGGAGTCTGGGGCTGGGCCACGGGATAGGCGCCCCTCCCCCAGCCATGGCAGGTCTGGGGTGGGACTGGGGCACCTCTCCCCTAGTCGCGGCAGGTCTGGGGCTGGTCTGGGTTGGGGCCTCTCTCCCAGCCGCAGTAGGTCCGTGGCTGGGGGAAAGGCATCTCTCCCCACTGCAGCCCTGAGCGCCTGCGCAGCACTTAATAGGCTGCCACATGGCTGCGCAGCTGAGAAGGACCTTAGGTGCCACACCAGCTGTGCCAATTGTGAAATGGCCTCGTTTATGGGAAGAGTCGTCTGAGAGGGTCCCTGGGGTTGGAGTCTGTCCCGGAGCGGATGCTGTGTGTCCTGGACTTCCTCTAGCAGGATCCCCAGATCCGCCGCCAGCTGCTGTGGCCGTTCTGGTTACTGGCAGTGGCCATCCAGCCGAGAGCGCGAGGCAGGAATACGCGCCTTGTCCGGAGATGAGGAGGCAGCAGTGCGGACCAGGGGAACCAGCAGTACCGGTTCCATCTTTTCTTCCTCCTGCTCATAGAGGGTGCTGGAGGGTGGACGGGATGGTTGATAAGAGGCCTGTGCCCAGTGGCCTTGGTACAGATCCCAGGGAGGCCAATAGGGCCAAAAGAAAGGGTGTCTCTGGGCATTTGTGGGTCCCACAGGTAATGATACCAGGCCGCCATGGCAGGGTCGTAAGCTGGGGGGGTATGTCACTCTGCAGCGTGAGTCCGGGCTCCAAGGTGGGGCGGGGGAAAACGAAGGCTCCGGCTCTGAGAAGCCCTCAGACTCCAAGGGTGGCTCTGGGAAGGGCGGCGCCGACAGTGCCAGAGGCCATAGTGGGCAAAGGGACATCTCGCGCCGGCGGCACCAAAAACAGTTTGCTCACTGGAGAAAGGCGGATGGTGGCGAGTGGAGGTGCAGAGACCACGGGGTCGGGAAGAGCAGCTCCTCCGTCAGCAGCAGCGGTTCCAGGTGCCCAGGAGTGCAAGGAGTTTGGGACAATGCGGAGGGTCCAGTTGGTGTCAGCGAAGCCAGGGGGATGGGCGCCACCTTGGTTATCGGGGTAGTCGGCAGTACCACTGGATCTCACTTCTGCTGTACCTTACCCTCTACTCTGGGAAGCGTGGGCAGAGGGCTGGCTAGATCCACCCGCGACTTCCCACCCAACCGGCTCGGGGAGGAAATGCTGTGTTTCTGAGTAGTCCTGGACAGGGATCTGCTCTTATGCCCCTGTCCATATTTCTTTCCCTCATTGTGGGGCTTGTCCAGCGGTCTTGGTGCTCTCAGATCTGGTGCCTGGGAGGTGCTCGGAGGTGTGTTCACCACCAGTGATGGGTGGTGCACGGCTAGTTCTATTGATCCTGGATCTGAATGCACCCGCGGGCACATGGCCTCCTCCATTAAGAGCTTGCGGAGGTGAAGTTCTCGAGCCTCCTGCATTTGGGGTGGGACGTACAAATGGCGCAGCGGGCCGTGATGTGGGTCTCACCAAGGCAGTACAGGCAATGCTGCTGCTCGTCGCTCACGGAAAACGAGCGTGGGCAAGCGTCACAGTTCTTGAAGCCTGGAATCTAGGGCATAGGTCCTGGGGATGGAGGAGTTTCCCCAAATGAGGGAAAAACTAGACTAAACTAAACTAAGAACTATATAATACTAACAACAACTATCTACAAGAAAAATGGACAGTAAATCACTCCCTTAGCAAAGCTAAGAGTATGAAGGAACAGGGATTCCAACTCCAGCCATGTGGCTGTAAGAGGGAACTGGAGTGGTGTTGACCTGCGCGGCCTATTATAACCTTGGCTGTAAACACAAGGGGGACACACAGTGCACGTGCGCATCAATGGACACGGCCCACCCATGTTTGGAATCCATATAGGGATCATCACTCAAAGAAGAACTAGTTCTTTTTTGAACCGCCATTATAGTTTTTGGCTTACACAACATCCCCTGGCAAGGAGTTTCACAGGATGACTGTGCATTGTGTGAAGAAATACTTCCTTTTGTTTGTGTTAAACCTGCTGCTTATTAATTTCACTGAGTGAACCATGGGTTTTGTGTTATGAGGAGTAAAAAACTGTTCCCTGGTCACTTTCTCCACATCAGTCATGATTTTATAGACCTCTACCATATCCCCCCTTAGTCACTCTCCGGCAAATACGATCAACTATATTTCTGTAAAGCCATCACACATTTAATTGCCTGCCAAAGGCCTGGACTAGAGCCAACTTCTCCCCATGCTGTGTGGGTTTCATGTGAGAGTCACCTGCTGCTGCCAGATCTCCTGAAACTGGGGCACCCGTAGCTTTGCGACAGAACATTTTAGTGCAGTGTGAAATCACAGCACATGCATCAAAATATCAGCTGTTCAGGCAACTCTGTGAGATAGGAAAGAGACAAGTTGGTTCAGACCATTTCCTGGTCCCTCCTTGGGGAGAGCAGCGTTGGCTCCATACAAGAACAGCATTAGGCCAGACATTCCCACATGAAATAAAAATTTCTGCATTAGCTGATATTTAAAAATTGGCAGTGGACTCTGTTTGTTTGGCTACCATATGGCGGCTGTTGAGGAGAACAGATGTCCTCTGTGCAGGATCCTTCAATCTCTTGGGTTGGGTCTACTCTGGCTAGGAAACTCATGCCTCAATCTCTGCTTGGCAAACAGGTGTTGCTATAAGAATTTTACAATCTGTGGCTAGATCAGTGTCTTTAGCGCAGGTGCTGCTGAACTGGTGCAATGAACAGCTCCACTCAACCTCCTTGTTAAGAGCTGGTGTAAAATGCTGTCTACAGGAAGCTGGTTTTAATGCAAAATAAGTTATATTTGTCCTACAAAGCCCAAGAATTAAGCTCCATGTTCTACTTTACCCATTAGCCGTTGACCTACCCACAGATACCGAGCACTCCAGTAACACTCCCAACTCTAGCGCACAGGACAGTGGCTCAGGTTTCACAGTAATTACACTGTCATTCCAAGACAGCGGGATCTTACTGGGATATCATGACTAGCACTTGCTGCTGCACCCGAGCATGAGTATCTGCTCCCGAGAGATTGTGTTCATCCGTGGGGTAGCTCCCTGCCTCCCCGGCTTTAGCTTCCTGCAGCATCTGCTCTGGTGATGGAGCTAGGAGCGGGTCTGTGGCATAAGTGCTCTGATCCAGCATCTGAAGTGACAAAATATCCGAGGCAGAAACGGCCCTCGATCATCAGCAGGGCCACACAGCAAGGGGCGGGGGAGACCTGCTGCTCTGGGAAGCGACCAGAGTGCTAGGCCGTGGTCACAGGGTGAAGTCACTGAAGGTTTGAACAGTGACGGCACCCCCAGAGTTAGCCAATCCCCCACCTCTCCCACGAGGCACTGAGCTTCATCGTGGGGAGCCGGCCTGGGCCTGGCCTGCTTGCTGAGAGGCTGAGGCCGCTGGCATGCTGTGGAGCTGCTCTCAGGGCAGCGGGAGGTTCCTGCAGGCAGAGACAGGCTCTCTGCGCATCACATGCTGGGTTCTACACAACTGTGCTGCATCTATTCTTTGTTTTACTGGATGCTTGAGGGCTGAGTGGGTTTCTTCAGACCCCAAGAACAGCCATTACTGGGTGCTGCCATTGTTAATGGCATGTCTGACAAGGATTGAGAACCCAGGAACTCATGCCCTTATTAGCAGGGGGGCAAAACTGCAGCCAGAGAACAGAATTCCCTTGAGCTGCTAATTCTAAACTTGTTTCCTTCCCCTGCTGAGAATCGAGCTTCCAGACCCCATTAGGAGTCCCAAACTGCTCCTCCCATGCTGGGAACCCCTCCCCCACTCATGAGGACCCACACATGGGCAAGTTACAAATATTAAGTAAGAAACACGTGTTGTTCACCAGACCAAGGCCTGGTGGACTGTGCTCAAGGGAGCAGCATGACAAAGTAGCAGCTCTTCTCACACTAGCTATTCTGCACTGACCTCTCAGCTTTCCCACCTGGCTGCAGGCCACACAAGCCAGCAAAATGGGAGACAAATGACTAGAACAGCACTAGGTTGTGTTGAGCATCCCACCATAACTGAGCAATTATCAGCTTTTATCTGTAACACCTGATTCAGGACACACTCACTGTATGACTTAAAGAAACAATTTTATAAAAACAAATGACATTATATACAAGCACAAGTGATTGCTGTGCGTGTTCGACTAGAACAATTCACATACACCTATTGCTATTGTTGGTGAATGTTAGCAGCATGTGAGGGAGCATAATGAAGATAACGTCAGTTTCCATAAGTAGATTTTTATTCCACACCCCTACAAACCTATCTATGTAATGTGGAGGGAAACGTCATACATGCAGGGGAAAGTATCTTTAAAGGGGAAGGAACAGGGTGACCCACACGGCTTTCACAGCTGGGTGTACGTGCAGCTGTTGTGTTTAATCTCCTGAAGGGTGGAGTGCCTTGCGTGCTGCTGCAGCCCTGGAAGATACATGTGGGTGGGTGGGTGGGTGGGTGCGTGTGGGGGGCGGAGTATAGGGTGGTCCTGAAATGCTGTTTCTTTTCTAATTAAGTTTTGCATGATTGGAGAACGTTTCAGCCAGAATGAAAACACAAATATCCTCCTCAAGAGAAGTAAACCCCTTTTCTTTAATGAATAATCTACAGGCGTACAAAAATTGTACCAATTTCCCACTCTTCATCAGTAATTTAATCCTGCACAGTTTACATCTATATGAAAAAGTGAATGCCAGTGGTATCTTTGTTTCTTCCTTAAAACCATGACAGCTTTTCCTATAGTCTGAGGTTAAGCACCCTGACCCCCACCCTGACTGCTCCCCCCAAAAGCTCCTCACCCTTATACTACTACCCTGGCTGCTCCCATCCATATACCACAACCCTGACCCCAGCCCCCATATTTCCCCACAGCCCTCACCCCGACTGCTCCCTCACCTGCGTATCAGCTCTCTGACCCCAGCTCCCTCCTTGTAGAAGCACATGCCTGCCGATCTGCACCAGAGCGACTATTTGTCTCCCTTGTCTTCTGCTATGCTTGCTGCAGCTTTTTGGCTTTTTACTCAGCACAGCTGTCCCCCTGTTATAGCCCTTCTCCTCCATGCCCCAAACAAGTTTCTGCAGCTGGAGCAGAGCTGGGCCTCCTCTGCCCCCAGACCCAGGGGATCCACCACCTCCTGCGTTCTCCAGGCAGGAGCAGGCTTGTCCTACACGCCCAGCAACAGGAAGAGCAAGTTCAAAACTTCCTGGGGCTTTAAAAGGGGAGGGGTACATGCCTGGGCACCTGGCTGCAGGCAGCGACCTTCAAAACGTGACCCTAGCAATCACAATGGACCGTGTGGGACACTTCCTAGAGGCCACTTAGGGCAATGGAAGCAATGCAGCATCTACACTGACGCTGCGTCGCTCTACCTACATCACCCATTATGCCTCTCGTCAAGGTGATTTTATTATGTTGGCGCAGCAGGAGCACCCCAGCCTATACACCTACCTTACGTTGACTTAACTTTGTAGCGTAGACAAAACCCTCCGTTTCTTACACAATATATCCTTAAGAGGCAGTTCTGACTCCTCACACGCAACAGGGTTTTTTGCTCCTCACACCTATCCAGAAAGGGGGACTCTGCAACCCCACATTGGAACATTAGCAATCCAGGAGATGCTGAGTTAAGGGCTGCCCACACACTTCCACTGATAGCCGAGGAGGGGGGACACTTACAAAAACCAGGAATGCAGAGTTAAGGTGACACTTCCCATATGTCCTTAACTCTGTCTCCTTCGAGCCCTGCCTTGAAGAATCCCTCAGGAAGACCACAGTACTGCACCCCTCCCTTCATCCTGGAGTTGTGCTGGGCACAGAGATAATGGAAGGTTTGGTTAAGGAGGACTAAGGCATTGTTATATTGCCAGTTTCTATTTCCCTCCCCTGCGTGGAATGCTGGGACAGAACAACACACGCACACCTACCCAGAAGAGGTGCAGCACAACAGACAACTGGATTCAGCCAGATTGCAGAATGGCTTTGAAAGCCAGTGCACTGCAGAGACCAGCCCGAGCAGTTCAGCAGCATTTTCATGCCATTCTCTGAAGAAAACTGTGCCCTTGATTTCACAAATGTGCAATACGCAACATGTTGAAATAAAAGTATTTAGCCACTATTCTACTCTTGCTAAGGCAGTAGTTGAATCAATGTCTGACCTGGCTGCGGTTTTATTAGTCAAGGGGAAAAAGGCCAGGGCATGGAAGTTCTGATTTTCCAGAGCTCAGCACCTGAAACTAGGGCCTGACTGTCAAATGGAAGCTGAGCTCTGGGCCAGTTTAGCGAAAGTGCTCACCTCCTACTGTGACCTCAGCTATCACCCAACATGCTGAGTTCTGAAAACCTGGCCCCTGGGGTTTGTGGCTCTGTTGCAACTCAATTAACTACCAATTAATGCAAGTTAACTAATAGGACTGTAAATGCTAGTCTAGATACTTCACAAAGGTCTGTTGCAGGAGTCAAAAGTTTGAGGTTTGGCCTGGGGGTCTGTGATAAAGATGCTAGCACAAAATACAGCACAAAGGTGGCTTTTAAAAATCAAATTAACTCGTCTGATTGGGTTAATGTGACTTGACACATCCCTTCCCATATTAGCTTTGTCCTGACTAGGATTTAAAGGTGTGATGATCGCATGCCTTAGCTGATGTCTCCTAACACCCACCCTACACTCCGGTGGAAACAGGGCAGTGTGGATTTCAGCATGCACCACACTGGGCAATTGATGTTTGGCTCCCCCAGGCTCCAATATACACTATTTAGCATCTATGTAGTAAAACTTATCCTGTCTACACTGGAGTGTAAAAATGTTTGTTAGAAGTTATTAGCTAACGTGATTCAGAAAAACACCTTTTATCCTGGTCTAGACATACCAGAGATTAGCCTCTACAGTGGTATCACTGCCAAGTTTTGTTCATCTTCATGTGGAACATCTCATGTAAATGTAATACACTAATTTGCATATGTGAAAATAATTTGCATATAACCATAATTTCACCTTTACAAAAATGGCCTAGATTTAGTGCTGGTGAAGGCATCACCTATTTGACAGCACTGTTGAACGAAGCCCTCATTCTTCTCCATGCTGTCAAGCCAGCAGGCCTCACTGCTAATCTGGAGATGGATGGTGTTTCTGCTAACGGGGTAGCGAGGAGATGGGTGGTAATAGACAGCCCATTGGATGATTATTTTTTCAGAACTATAACGTAGCCAGTTTGTCAGCTAGATAGTTTTTACGCAGTGTTGGTGTAACTGTGGTGGGCCCAGGATATTGGAGAGACAAGATGGGGGAGGTGATATCTTTTATTGGGCTAACTTCTGTTGTACACAGAGACCTTCTTTCAAGCTTACACAGAGACCTTCTTCACCAAGAAGAGCGTTGTGTAAGCTCAAAAGCTTGTCCCTCTCACCAACAGATGTTCAACAAAAGATATCACCTCACCCACCATGTTCAGCTAGTTTTTAATCCATTTAGTATATGCTGCTTTGATTTTGTACAGTGCTATTTTTAAATCAGAATTCCATACAGTAGCCAGTCAAAAACATGAGTCTAAATATATCACACTTATCTTTATCAACCATATTTGTAATTTCATCAAAAAACAGTATCAAGTTTGCTTGGCAAGATCTATTTTGCACAAAACCATACTGAATGCTGCCATTCTTTAATTGTTTACTGACTCCATCCAACCTCAGCCTTTCCATTATTTTACAAGGGATCGATGTTAGGCTAATCATATTAGAGTTACCTGGGTTGTCCCATTTACCCTTTTTAAAGCCTGATACTACATTGCCCCCTCCCCCCTTTTTTTTTAAAGCAGTCCTCTGAAACTTCCGGAACAGTGCAAGATTTTAAAAATTCCACATCAATGGTTAAGAGAACTCCTCAGCCAATTCTCTTAAAACTCTTGGGTGCAAGTTATCCAGTTTGCTGATTTAAGAATACTTAACTTTAACAGCTGCTGTTTAACATCCTCCCTTGTTGCTGTTGGAACAGAGTATTTCATTATCACTGTAAGATGTGAATACATCATCTAGCTTCTTTCGAAACACAGAAGAAATATTTATTGAGCACTTCTGCCTTTTCTGAATCAATATATACAATTTTACCATCTCTATCACTAATCAACCTAGACTATTGTTAGGATTTCTTTTGTTTGTGATATATTTAGCAATGACATCCCCCTCCAGCAAATACCACCTTTACAATACAGCTCTTCCTAGAAAGGTCTCCATGGTCCTGTGGACAGGGCCAAGCACTGCTATAACCTGGTTTAGGCCCTGTTATTTCATTTGCTGGACCACCATCACTGGAGGGTGGATGGACAATAGGGAAACTGGAGGTGGAAGCCTGGGGCCTGATGTTAGAAAACAGCACAAAAAGGTCTCTGCATGGAAGCTGACCCAAGAAAGGTCAGAGGAGCTGCTGCCTGCTTCGAGCGTAGACCACCACACCCCTTTGCTATGCTTATAGCCTGGGAACTCTCAGGAGTCTCTCTCCTTATGCCAATAACTCACAGGAGGTTTGGGTTAGGTCATTTCCTATTTACTGCCCTGGGGTCCTGCATGCAGTTATGGAAATAGTTAGTGCTTCCTAGTGAGTACTGGATAGGGCTCCTGTTTGGATCTTATCCCGACATGGGAGCTCACAGTTCATCAGCAAGGCAGTTCCTCATACACTCGTGTCTTAGGAAGAGGGCTAGAGAGTGGTCCAGCCAGTGCCCCTGCCCTCCCCTTGATGCAGAGAGGGTCAGCACTATAGGAAACCTGCATGTTTAAAATCCAGAAAACATGAGGAGAGGATGCTTGCAAGGGGACTAAGTGACAAGCTAGGGGATTGCAAGAGCACTCTCAACCCAGGACCAGGATCACTGAAGGATTTGGTGAGGGTGGGGAGGGAAATATGGAGGGTATTTTTCAATTACACCATTGGCAAGAAAGCAAATACGAGCTATTTTCAGGCTCTACAGGAAATACAACACACAACAAGCTGTGCCTCACCCCACTAACTCAAAAGTAACACATTTCGCAATCTCCATCTAGACTGGATGTTCCACGAACCACTTAAATGTCCAATCCTTTCCTGAATCCTCCTAAATTGGCCTCAAATCGATTTGGCAGCAGCACATTCTTCTAGATCTCCTATTCCCAAAAGATGTTTGTAACGCTGACCACAATGGACAGGACACATCTATTAAGAACCACCTACCTTGGCCTGTGTACTGCAGGTCAAAAAGTCACAGCTAAAGAGAACTTCAACATGGATGACTAACTGGTCTAATGAGGGTCTTTTAAGGCAACTACACAGGTGTATTCCCAACATAGCCCTTAAATCCATGACTAGAGGGCATAGGACAAACTCCTACGGATACTTTATTTTTGATACTTTCACTAAAAAAATACATAGGAAATGAAACACAAAACGTGATAGGAACCAATGGAGAAATTCAGAGTGTTGGCTGAAAGTGCATCATTAACTCCTTCTACTGTGTCCCTGATCCCACCCCATCCCCAAAGCACAGAATCAACAGCACACAAAAAGAGCAGCACCACCCAAAACGCAGGCATTGTGGGAGGCTTGGCAGGCTTCTGATCCTTGAGAGCAGAGAGCACCGGAGATGTAAGACGGGCTGAAGGGGAGGCAGTCTACCAAGCCAATGGATGAACCTGCAGCTTCAGCTGTGGCGCTTGGACTGTATGTTTTGCACACAGGATTACGGGCGTGAGAAGATGAGGTGTTAGGAGCCAAGGAAGTAAACAGCTGAGAGTAAAGGCATGAAAGGGGTTTGACGTGCCAGTTCTAGCTGCCTTGTGTCTCGAGGCAGGGAATGGTTCTTATTCAGTAGTATGTGTACATTCTAAATTGATCCCAAGTCCTGTCCACCCTCCCATTTCTCAGTCACCAAGGGACCTGCTGGTTCCACTGTTCTGCAAGATGACAAACACTCTCAGGGTTGTGGTGAGCAGCAGAGTGAAGTTTCTGCTGCCAGAAAAAGCTCTCTCTCCCACGGCAAGTCCATCAAGCTTCTTGAAGAAAATGCGACCGTGTTAAACACATTATTCTCCTCACCTCTTCCAATCTGTTTCCAGTAGGCAGACTGGGATACTGCAGTCTTCCCAACACCCCAATCTCCGTTTCTTCCTCCTCCACTATTAATTACCTGGAGTGCCAGACCCTTCTCCTCCTCTGCCGCACCTGAGTCTCAGTAGTTGAAAGCATTAGTGTGCGATTTCTGTCCTTTGTACACAGGTCAACGTATAACATGCAGATGTAGCTCCAGTGTAGTGCACACTGGCAATCATCTGTACGGAAGTGCACTTGGTACATGGAACACTGAGCTTTAAACATTTAGTTTGTATGAGAATCTGAAGCTGGCACATCAAGAACAGTTTGGATTCCACCCTCAAACACGCAGGTAGCTCAGAGCTGCCAGTGACCCTGCAAGGGCTGCACGTGCAGAGGTGACTGTCAGATCAGCTGTAAGTTCATATCTTCCTAAGCATTCATTAGGCTGGCTGACCAGCCAAAGCCAGAAGTCCAAGCATATCTGCTGTGTTGATAAAGTTAGCGGTTGGCAGAGGATGCAATTTCTCCTGATCCACCCAAGTACCTTTTTCTAGCTTCACACAGAGCTCTTGCTTTCCAGTAGCTGCTGGGGTGATGTGTTTGTCCATGCAACGTATTTCAAAGCAGCGCAGAAAGAATGCTGCACTGGTGCCTGCAGTCCCTGCATCCCCAGCTATCAGGAACAGTCCCTGCAAACCATGTGAGACTCTCCTCTTTCAGGCTGTCCTTCTCAAGGAGTCTCTCTCACCTGGGCTTCTCCAAAGTCACTTCTCTCGAAGGACACAAACACCAGCATCACAACGCTGTGTCCCCAGTGAGGTCACCACTTCCCAGCTGTCAATGATGGGATCATAGCACTCAATGCTGCTCAGCAGCGAGTTGCCATCATACCTGCAAATGACAGAGGGATACAGGTGAGCAATGATTTCTGAGAGGGAGAGAGGGGAGTACGGAGCCCTGGATGGGAGCTTGAGGAGTTACCCTGGGCATTCGAAGACGCAAAATGCTGCTATAGCTGTGTGCACAAGGAAGGAGGGCTGAATTAAGATCAGCACAGCAGTTCCAGAACGCCGCTCAGCAGTGTTGCAGCAGGTGGCACTGCTTGTGTAATTCACTATGGCGACACCATGGCCTTTCATTCTTTGGGAGCCAAAAGGGAAATGCATGGAGAGCCCCTGTTTTGAAGCTCTACTGCAGGATCTGCAGCCATTACACTAAACTCACTTGTATGCTGGCTATTAGTTTGCTTAGTGACAACAAGCCATCCCCCCCCACAACAGCCTGGGTTGGACACTCCCTGCCAATACGTTTTAAACATGGCTGTCCTTGTCTGCACTAAGGATTAAGTCTTGTTTAGCAGCATATCAGAGGACTCCTTTCCTACCACCAAGCAAGTTCCCAGTGTAGACAGCCCCTCAAAGAGCAGCAAGGCCCACCCTTCTTACCCAGCTATTGCATATAGCCGTCCCCTCAGCACGGTGGCACCCACGTAGCAACGAGGCGTTGTCATACTCGTCACAGTAGTCCAGGAATCAGTGCGAACGTTATAGGCTTCCACAGAGGAGAGATGTGCTGTCCCATCAAACCCACCAACAACGTAAATGTGATCGTTCAACAACGCTACTCCTGCTCCTGGAAGGGGAAGGGGAGTTATGCTGAGCAACAGAAACCAGCACATGATTATCACTGCAGCTAGGCTGTGTGTGGAAGGTCTAAGAGGGATGGGGTAAAGGAATTCCACCTCCAGCTTGGTGCAGAGCAGTTGCATTCTCCCCACTTCAGCCAATTTGGCTGAATAGCAGCTAGAGATGAATGCATTCACTCTGCAGGGGTTAGGCCTATGTGTGCATATTAATGGATCCGCTCATTTGTACTGCCACCAAACTGCTCCTCTGTACTTAGTCCCCCAGCATGGCCTCCTACACACACTCAGTAGCACCATGGAAGTTCCATTGGGTTTAAACCTTTCTGCACCCTTGAGTTGGGTGAGTGTGTTTAGAGCTATTGCTTCAGCTCTGTCTGAATACAGACAGACCCATAATCGCAGCTCTATGGCAGGGATGCTGCTGCACTTACAGGGACGGAAAGGACATTTCTTACTTGCTTCAACTTTCTGCAAAATAGCTTGTTAGGGCTGAAGTGTTTCCTGATCATTCTTACCCCAAAGGAGACACTTTGGTGAAAGTTTGGTAAACTTTGTGGTTTTCATTCATCCATCCAACTGAAAAACAACTGGATTTCCCTGCTTTTAGTGGACAGTTTGGGCAATATGCATGGGGAGGGGGCAGGGCACTGGGCTCAGGCTGCAGACAGAGCTGAAGCAATAGCTCTAAACACACTCACCCAGCTCAAGGGTGCAGAAAGGTTTAAACCCAATGGAACTGCCATGGTTCTACTGAGTGTGTGTGGGAGGCCATGCTGGGGGACTAAGTACAGAGGAGCAGTTTGGTGGCAGTACAAATGAGCGGATCCATTAATATGCACACATAGGCCTAACCCCTGCAGAGTGAATGCATTCATCTCTAGCTGCTACTCAGCCAAATTGGCTGAAGTGGGGAGAATGCAACTGCTCTGCACCAAGCTGGAGGTGGAATTCCTTTACCCCATCCCTCTTAGACCTTCCACACACAGCCAGGCAATATCTGGCTCTAAGGACATGAAGGCTGCTGTCAGTGATGCGGTGGCACTGAAGCACAGCGGAATTAAAATGTCAGTGTGAGCAGGTGCTGTTCCCACCTTGCTCCAAAATGACCATACTTACCGTATGAGGGCAAAGTTACCTTTTCCCTGGGGCATGGTTTTCTGGTAACTCAAACAACAGAAAATAAACCTCACCCTAATCTCTTTCCCAGCCTGACTGTTCCTAGCCACACGACCTTTCAGATCTGGTGCAGCTGTGAAGCATCTAGCACACTGAGCCAGCAGAATGTGCTCAGTAGCTTTATGCAGGGTTTTAAATCTTGCTAACAGTGTAGGTTAACAGCCGAGCCCTCGATAGATTCACAGATTCCAAGGCCAGAAGGGACCACTGTGATCATCTAGTCTGACCTTCTGTAGAACACAGGCCAGAGACCTTCCCCAAAAGAATTCCTACAGAAGATCAGTTAAAAACATCACTTCTTGATTTAAAAATTGTCAGTGATGGAGAATCTACCATGACCCTTGGTCAGTTGTTCCAATGGTTAATTACCTTGTAAAAATGTATATCTTATTTCCAGTCTGAATGTGTATCTCTAGTCAGGGTTGTAAATATTGCCACCTTGTTACAGTCAACACTATTAACTATTTTACTGCTGATCATCTTCACAGAAACATCCAGCTACCCTGGGATTCTATTCTATACTCACCACCATAGTATCCGAGAGCCTTCCAGTAATGCATTAAGCCATGTGACTATAGATCTGTCACATATTGTTTGTTCTCTCATTTTCTCCGCAGATGGAGAAGCACATGAAAGGGGGTATCTTGGGTTGGTAGCATCTATTGTTTTTAAATATAGGTATACCTGTTGCTCTGTGTTTATAGTAGAGAAAGCAAGGGGAAAGAACTGTGCAGAAAGTGGTGAGGTTTTTGATAGTCCTTAGTTCCTGGGGGAGTTTGTTCCATAGTCTCAGGCTACCCCAGACAAGAGTTCTGTCTCCTCCAGAGATGAGCTTTGCTCTTATTGTTGAAAGTTCAATTGTGCCAGACCATTGTGTGGGAGAGTAAAAAATGGTCACCTACCTTTCTTAACTGTTGTTCTTCGAGATGTGTTGCTCATGTCCATTTTAGGTGTGTGCACGCCCACATGCACAGTTGTCGGAGATTTCTGCCTTAGCGATATCCATAGGGCCGGCTGTGGTGCCCCCTGGAGTGGCACTCCCATGCTGCGGTATATTAGGTGCTGCCAGCCCCGCGCCCTCTCAGTTCCTTCTTGCCGGCAACTCCGACAGAGGGGTTGGAGGGAGGGGGGGAAATGGAATGGACATAATCAACACATCTCGAAGAACAACAGTTATGAAAGGAAAGTAACTGTTTTTTCTTCTTTGAGTGCTTGCTCATGTCGATTCCATGGTAGGTGACTCACAAGCAGTATCAATGGAGGTGGGCTCAGAGTTCACAGCTTAGCATCTTGCAGTACTGCCCTAACGAAGTCAGCATTGTCTCAGGCCTGCTGGGTCAGCGCACAGTGGGACAAGAAAGGGTGGACAGATGACCATGTGGCTGCTCTACAGATGCCCTGGATAGGCACATGGGCAGAACGGCTGCCGAAGAAGCCTGTGTCCTGGTAGAGTGGGCGGTGACCATCGCCGGGGGTGGCACCTTCACTTGGTCATAGCAGAAGCGAATGCAGGCAGTGATGCAAGAAGAAATTCTGAGTGGATACTGGGCGACCTTTCATCCTGTCAGCCCCTGCAATGAACAACTGCATCGACTTACGGAATGACTTAGTCCTATCCACATAGAAGGCCAGAGCCCTCCTAATGTCCCGGGCATGTAGCCTGCGCTCCCCTTCTGACTTACCGGTCTTCTTTCCAAAGCCACATGAGTAAATGTCCTTGTTTCAATGAAACTGAGAGACTACTTTAGGAAGAAAAGCCGGGCGCGGCCTTAGCTGGACATTGCCCTTGTAGAAGACCGTGTACTGCGGCTCCGAGGTGAGCGCCTGAATCTCGGATACCCAGCGGGCTGACATCACTGCAACCAGGAACATGACATTCCAGGAAAGGAGGAGAGAACAGGAAACCAAGGGCTCAAAGGGAGGACCCGTGAGCTGAGACAGCACCAGATTCAAGACTCACGGAGGGACAGGGTCTTTGACTTGTGAGTAGAGGCGCTCCAGGCCTTTAAGGAATCTGGCCACGATATCCTGAGCAAAAACAGACCTACCCTGGAAAGGCGGGTGGAAGGCCGAGATGGCTGCTAGATGGACCTTGATCGATGAGAGGGACAAGTCCTGGAGCTTGAGATGTGGGAGGCAGTCCAGAATAAGCGGCAGTGAAGCCCGCTCAGGACAAAACAGCTTTGTCCGCAATCCAACAGGGGAACCATCTCCACTTGGCCATGTAGGTCGCTCTGGTGGAGGGCTTTCTGCTTCCCAACAGAACGTGCTGAACCTCCACCGAGCACGGCTGCTCCTGCGCGTTTAACCACGCAGCAGCCAGGCTGTCAGATGTAGTGCCGCCAGGTTGGGGTGTGGAAGACTGACATGGTCTGGGACAACAGGTCTGACCTGAGCAGTAGCTGGAAAAGGGTTGCAACCAAGAGGTCCAGGAGGGTGCTCAACCAGCGTTGGTGCGGCCACACCAATGCCGTGAGGATGATCCTTGCCCTGTCCTGTTTGATCTTCATGAGGATCCTGGGAAGCAACGTTACTGGAGGTGTACATCAAAGCCCCCGACCATGAGAGCAGAAAGACATCAGACAGGGCTCCTCTGTCCATGCCCCCAATTGAGCAGAAGATGTGGTACTTCCTGTTTTGTCTGGAAGCAAACAAGCCCATCCGGGGAGTTCCCCACCTGTGGAAGATGGAGCTGACCAACTCTGGATGAAAAGACCCCTCGTGGCAAGACAAGAACGTTGTGCTGAGGCGATACTGTACTGTAGACAGAAGTTGCAGAGCCAGAGGGCTTCCTGGCAAAGGGCAGACGACCTAGCTCCGCCCTGCCTGTTGATATAGAAGACTGTAGCCATGTTGTCCATCAGGACCTGTACCACCCTATCTTGTATATGAGGTAGAAAGGCCTGGCAGGCCAGTCAGACCGCCCTGAGTTCCCCAACACTGATATGAAGGGAACGATCTTGACTGGACCAATGGCTGAGTGTCGAGATCACCGAGGTGGGCTCCCCAGCCCAGGTCCGAGGCATCGGAGACAAGGGTCACCAATGAGGATGGGGCCGCAAAAGGGAACACCTTCCAACACTGATGCGGGATCCTGCCACCAGATGAGGGACGCCAGGATGCTGTCCGGAATCCTGACCACCCGGTTCATGCTGTTGGGGACGCAGACCGACACCAGCCATGCTGACCAGGTCTGAGGCGGAGTTGTGAGAGCCAGACCGTGTAAGTACATACTACCATGTGGCCCAGCAGCCTCAGGCACGTGTGGGTGGCGGTGAGTGGGTGGGCCTGCAAGCCTGCGATAAGATCCAACATGGCCTGGAACCGAGTCTTGGGGAGGAAAGCCCTGGCCCGAGTGGAGTCAAGGACCGCTCCGATGAACTCTATGTGTTATACCGGGTTAAGGTTTACTTTGTTTAGTTTATTATAAACCCCAGGTCGCGACAGTTGGAACAGACCAGGCCTTTTCCAATGCCCCCAGGCAAAGGAAGTCTTTGACCTCCTGAATGAGGAGCTGCTCGTGAGAAGGGTCCCTGAAGAGGGACAGGGGAGAAGTGGGAGGGGTGGTCCGCTGTAAACGGCAGGGTATAGCCAGAAAAAAATGCATCTAGCACCCAGTGGTCCAAGGTGACACAGGACCAGGCTGACCGGAAAGGGCGGAGGCGGTTGACGAAAGGGAGGGTTTGGATCCAGTACATCCTTGAGCGCACCCTCAGAATGACTGCTTCTGGCCTCCCTGACTTCTGGGAGAGTCAGGTTGAGCAGCCGGACAGGAAGAGGATGGGTAGCGTCTCTTAGGTGCTTTGTCCTTGTTCTTTCTCCTGTAGGAGCCAGATCTGGGAGCTGGGGGCCTAGACTGCGTCTGAGGAGGAGGCAGAGGGCAGAACGGCTTCTTGGGCTGCTGAGGGGTGTGCAGACCCAGGGAATGGAGGATGGCTTGGGAGCCTAGAGTCAGTCAGGCTCAACAATGCGGCTAACTCTTGGGCACAATCCTGTGGGAGGCCTCCCGTGAACTTCTTAAGGGAGTCCCACAAGTTAAAGGTTTCAGAGTAGCAGCTGTGTTAGTCTGTATCCACAAAAAGAAAAGGAGTACTTGTGGCACCTTAGAGACTAACAAATTTATTTGAGCATAAGCTTTCGTGAGCTACAGCTCACGAAAGCTTATGCTCAAATAAATTTGTTAGTCTCTAAGGTGCCACAAGTACTCCTTTTCTTTCCACAGGTTAAAGTTATAACATCCCAGCAGGGCCTGATGGTTAGAGACCCTAAACTGTAAGCTGGCTGTCAAATAAACTTTTCTCCCAAATAAGTTGAGTCTCTTGGCCTCTTTATTTTTGGGGTTCTGCTGGGGTGGCCCTGTCTGTTCCTTTGATTCACCGCAGACACAACTAATGATGCTGTGGCAGGATGAGTATACAGATACTCAAAGCCCTTAGCAGGGACACAGTATTTCTTTTCCACTTTTTAGGATGTGGCAGAATAGATGAGGGCATTTGCCACACCAATTTGGCTAATTTTGAGCACCCCTGGGTGGACGGGCAATGCAATTTTTGCTGGTGTGGTGGCCAAGATGACACTTCAGCAACCTCTTCAATTTGCAAGCCCAGATTCTTTGTCACCTGTTTAAGGAGGGCCTGGTGCTTCTTAAAATTGTCCAGGGGACTGCCGGTGCGGGAAGGTCTGATCACTGCCTTGTACAGGGACAACGATGATGACTGAGTGGCCTGAGGGATAGTGTCACCCCCTTCTTTATTGGGGGAGGGCTCCCTTGGCGCCAGAGTACGGGGTGCGGGTTCCACCTCTGTCACGGTGCTCTGATTGTGGCACCAGCTGCACCTTGGCCGGTTTGTCCCATGTGGCAATGGAGGGATGGGAGTACTGGACCGGCATCCCCCATGGATTCCAGGACTGCCACTGCGGAGGGGGTGGGGGACACGGCCCCTGCTGCGTTGGCACCACAGCCGGTGCCACCTCAGTCTCCTGCATCGGAGGGGAGTCACCCCGCCTTGGTGATGGGCTGAGAAGTCACGGTCCGATCCAACCACTGCCCCTCCGGTGACCATGGCGAAGCTGTTGAGGCCTGAGTCTGCCTACAGACCCTGGTAGGCAAACGGTGGTGCGACAGGGAATTGTGCCACCTGCCGGAGGAGTGGTACTGAGGTGAGTGTGAGCGACATCCAGACCCCGAGTGAGCCCTCCAGGATGGGGACCGACAACAAGGAGACCTTCGGGGGGGGGGGGGGGGTATGCGGCGTATAGGTGATCTATGGCTGGACGGTCGTCAGTACTGCTGGTACGGGGAGCAGCGCCATGAGTCCAGAGTCCCCTGCCTTATAAGAGGGGATCTCAATGGAGATCTCAGCCGTCTGGCTGGGGAGGTAGGGTACGGTGCGGGTCCTGAGGTCGCAGCGAGGGGGACTTGCATCTGCAATCCGGGGTGTTCCGCCAGTCTAGGCTGCAGCACCCTGGTGGCCTTCCCCTTTGGTGCCACAAGCAGAGCCGTAATCGGTCACCTGGCACGGCACCTGCGGAGTCAGCTGGCCTTGTTCCTTGGCCGCTGAGACCACTTTGGGCACTGCGGGCCCCATCACAAACTGAGAACTCTTGCAGCTGCCCGGGGTGGGTCCTTGGTGGGGCTGGTGGGTCCAACCTCTGCAGTATCTCTGTGACTTCCCGTAGCAGGTGCTTGGCCTGACACCGGTCCTTTGCCTGATGCTCCTCTGTCCTTCAGTGCTGAAGGGCTCCGTTTCCTCAGCTGCTTCTTCAGCGTGGTGCCGGCGGCGCACTGAGGCCAAAGTGCTGGGCTTAGGTGCTGCGGTGGAGAGTTCCAACACCGGATGAAGAGCAGCCTCCATCAATAACGCCCTCAAGCAGATATCCTGCTCTTTCTGAGGCCGCAGGTGAAAGTTCTTACAGATGCAGCACCTGTCCTTGCGATGTCCCTCTTCCAGACACTTAAGATAGCTATCGTGCGGACAGCTGACTGGCATCGGCCTGCAGCATGATACAGATGGCTTAAAGCTGGGGGAGCGGGGCTCGGAGTAAAGTCCCAACGGGGGAATCTCTTGACTAACTAACACTATTAGCTAAAGAACTATGAAACTCTGTACAACCACAACTAGCAAGTCAATGGATAAACCGCTACTGTTCTTGCAAAGCAAGACAAGGCGCTCAACCAACCTCATGGGCGCTAAGAAGGAACTGAGAGGGCACAGGGCTGGCGGTGCTCGATATATCGCCGCATGGGAGCGCCACTCCAGGGGGCGCCACAGCTGGCCCTATGGATACCACTAAAGCAGAAATCTATGACAACTGTGTACGTAGATGCATGCACACCTAAAATGGAATCGACATAAGCAAGCACTTGAAGAAGAATCAGTATTCCCTTCCAAGCTATCCCATAGTTGAGCAAATTATACTTGATACTAGGGCTGTCGCACAATTAAAAAAAAAATCGCATTGTTAAATAATAGAATACCATTTAATTTTTTTGATGTTTTCTACATTTTAAAATATACTGATTTCAATTACAACACAGAATACAAAGTGTACAGTGCTCACTTTATATTTATTTTTTATTACAAGTACTTGCACTGTAAAAAAACAAAAGAAATAGTATTTTTCAATTCACCTAATACAAGTACTGTAGTGCAATCTCTATCATGAAAGTTGAACTTACAAATGTAGAATTATGTATAAAAAATAACAGCATTCAAAAATAAAACAATGTAAAGCTTTAGCGCCTGCAAGTCCACTCAGTCCTACTTCTCATTCAGCCAATCGCTCAGACAAACAAGTTTGTTTACATTTACAGGAGATAATGCCGCCCGCTTCTTGTTTACATCACCTGAAAATGAGAACAGGCGTTCTCATTGCACTATTGTAGCCAGCATTGCAAGATATTTATGTGCCAGATGTGCTGAAGATTCATATATCCCTTCATGCTTCAATCACCATTCCAGGGGACATGCGTACACGCTGATGACGGGTTCTGCTCAATAACAATCCAAAGCAGTGCGGACCGAGGCATGTTCATTTTCATGATCTGAGTCGGATGCCACAAGCAGAAGATTGATTTTCTTTTTTGGGGTTCTGTAGTTTCCGCATTGGAGTGCTGATCTTTTAAGACTTCTAAAAGCATGCTCCACACGCCTCAACCTCTCAGATTTTGGAAGGCACTTCAGATTCTTAAACCTTGGGTGGAGTGATGTAGCTATCTTTTGAAATCTCACTTTGGTACCTTCTTTGCGTTTTGTCAAATCTGCAGTGAAAGTGTTCTTAAAATGAACAACATGTACTGGGTCATCATCCGAGTCTGCTATAACAAGAAATATATGGCGGAATGCGGGTAAAACAGACCAGAGGAGATACAATTTTCCCCCAAGGAGTTCAGTCACAACTTTAATGAACGCATTATTTTTTTAACGAGCATCATCAGCATGGAAGCATGTCCTCTGGAATGGTGGCCGAAGCATGAAGGGACATACGAATGTTTAGTATACCTGGCACATAAATACCTTGCAATGCCAGCTATAAAAGTGCCATGCAATGCCTGTTCTCACTTTCTATTGACATTGTAAATAAGAAGAGGGCAGCACTATCTCTTGTAAATGTAAACAAACTTGTTTGTCTTAGCGATTGGTTGAACAAGAAGTAGGACTGACTGGACTTGTAGGCGCTGAAGTTTACATGGTTTTGTTTTTGACTGCAATTATGTAACAACAAAAAAATCTACATTTGTAAGTTGCACTTTCACCACACAGAAATTGCAATACAGTAGTTGTATGAGGTGAATTGAAAAATACTATTTCTTTTGTTTATCTTTTACAGTGCAAATATTTGTAATCAAGAATAATATACGCTTTGATTTCAATTACAACACAGAATACAATATATATATGAAATGTAGAAAAAACATCCAAAATATTTCATACATTTCAATTGGTATTCTATTGTTTAACAATGCGATTAAAACTGTGATTAATTTTTTTAAGTTAATTGTGTGAGTTAACTGCGATTAATTGACAGCCCTACTTGATACATTAAGGGTATTTTGGGGTGGTCTCAAAACAGAAAGCTGCCTAATAAATAGTGATCTCTTGTACAAGATTTCACTTTATATATTAGTTACCCAATAATACAATAATTAACAATAGACTCCAGTAAGTTACATTTAATGTTGCTAAGAGCAGTTCAAAAGAAGATATATCATTAAGCACATCTGTAAATACTTTAACATGTTAAAACATGTGGAAATTGTAAGTTAAAATTATATAAACAATTCTGATACCAACTGTAACACCCAGTCTGGAAACAAAAATGTGACCAGCACCCAAACTTTTACTCTGCCCCAAGCTTTGTGTTCATTAACATTTTATAGTCAGATCCAAATTCCACTGAAATCAATGGTAGTTTTTCCTTTCACTTTAATGACAGCTGAACCTGGACATCACATGCCCTTTTAACATGCTCTATTTGGATAACTGATCATATATGTATATTGTTTGTTCTGTCTGAGCAATTTGGCTCATTCACTGAGACATGAATAGCTCCTGCGTAATGGACACATTTTATGATTTGGTGTAAGAATAAATTTTAATGTATGTTCATCCAGTAGCTTTGTCTCTAATGATCATTTTCTAAATATGGGAACATAGAATTATTTCCCTCAGTAGGGAATGATTTCTACTATGAAGGATGCTATTAAAACCTAAGGCATGCAAATGGTCTTGAATAGCTAGTTTGATTTTGTAGACTGTATACGGCCAAATGAAAAGACAGGCTTTTTATAAACTTTGCACGAATAAAAGTAATGTGTTAAAATGTTTAGGTGTAATTTTGAGAGAATCTATGCACTGAATGGATGATGTTTATTTATTTTATTAGAGGCAGAGTTCTGGTTGTTTTGAAGCTCCTCACAGCGAAGGTTTCTGTTTAACAGTCTGTATGCATGAACTGGGCAGTAAAGCTGGGGGCAGGACTGTTTATGGAACATTGGCTTGAGATCTTCTTGCTTTGTAAGGGTTATTTTGTTAAAGTAGTACCTACTGGTATATCAGTTCTTAATTTTTCACTTCACAAGCTTATGTGTCACTTGACCAAAGGTTCTGGCTATTTCGTTTCCTAGACTTTATAGAAAATATTTTATAATGCTCTTTTTGGGTATGACGACAAACTGGAGGGAGTTCAAAGAAAAGCAGCAACATGATTGGGGGCTGGAGGGATAAATATACTAGGAATGATTAGAAGAGCTAGAACTGTCTAATCTGACTAAGTAGGGAGAACACAATCACATGGTAATAATCTACGCATATTCATAGAGTGTAAGTACCAAGAGGAGGAATGATTTCAGTGCCAAATGAACTGTTTTCAAAAAATGAGAAGGGAAGTTGAATGGATGCAGGAATACATCCTGAACTCTAGAGTGCGCTACCATACAACTAATGTAGCTAGGGCCCACATTAAACTCAGCAGCCCAGCTGTTCAACAACACAGGCCACTAGGAACACATCTCTATGATACACTGCTTCCTGCACTGGCTCCTCATTGAATACAGACTGCAAGGTCACTGTCCTGATTCTCTGCATGGAACTGGCCCAAGTATCTGTCTCTCTGTGACCATGACACCCTCCAATGGCTACATTGAACTGGACAATAAAATGGTCAGCCACTGCGGAGGGTTAGTGACTATGGAAGACAGAATCTTCATAGCAGATGGAGAAAAACTATGGAAACTTACTACAAGATGAAATCAGAACTACTAACCTCATCGCATTCAAAGCTGAATGCGATCCCCGTTTTCACTCAGGTTCTGCCACACTAGCACCTTTGTGGTCACTTTAAAAAAAGTGAAAGGCAAACCAAATATAAAACCCATCAGACCCCTAAGATTCCCTTTTGGTGACCAGAAAGGAAGAAAGTGCACTGCTGATCTTTTTAATTCACAGGAGGCATTCTGATGTGAGGGTGCTGAGTGCCTAATAGAGACAGAGGAGCACTGCTGGCTAGGGCATATCCTGACGCATCGTTTGGGAACAACACTGTCCCGTTGGCTCCAGGGCTATCGTGGAAACAGCAAAAGACTTAGCTTTGTGGAGCTAAGTCAACGGTCACCCAAGGCTGCGTAAAGACTGCTGCTAGGATTGCTGTGCATCTATAACAGGGGTCAGCAACCTATGGCACATGTGCCAAAGACCGTATGTGAGCCGATTTTTAATGGCATGCTGCTGCCTGCCGGGTCCCAGCCGCTGGCCCCGCTCAGTCAGCTGCCGAACCCAGGCCGGGACCCCGGCAGGCAGCAGCGTGCCATTAAAAATCCTGCCCGCCCTGGCCCGCTCCCCCCTCAGTCGGGGCAGGGTGAAGAAGTTTGGCCCTGCCGGAGGGCAGGCAAGCTCCTCCCTCTCCCGCCTCTTCCCCCAGCATGCTGGGTTCCTGCCCCTCCTCCCCTCCCTCCCTGCCACCAATCAGCTGATGGCCCTTGTGAAGGAGAGGGAGAAGCAGAGCCCAGCTCACTGCTCCGGGGAGGAGGCAAAGAAGAGGTGGGAACGGGGCCTTGGGGAAAGGGGGTGGAATCAGGGCATATCCCCTCCAGCCCCCTGCTGTGAGCCACTCTGGGCAAGGGGCTGGGAGCATGCCCACGATCATAGCCCACACTCCCAGCACCCTGCCCTGACCCCTACACCTCCCCACACACTCCCAGCCCTCTGCCCTGACCCCTGCACCCCCCTCACACACACCCAGCCCTCTACCCTGACCCCTGCACCCCCCCAACGACCCCAGCCCTGACTCCAGCACCTCCCACACCCCAACTCTTGCACCCCCCACATTACCACCCCCACCCTGAGCACCAACCTGGAGCACCAGCACCCCTCGCACCAAATGGGAGCTGCCCAGGTAAGCACTCCACACCCAAACCTCCTGCCCCAACCCTGAGCCCCCTCCCTCATTCTAACTCCTGGCCAGACCCTGCACCCCAACCCCCAGCCTGCTCCTTCACCCCCAGCCCTGTGCTCAGTGCACTCCCACCCTCAGCTCAGTGCAGAGAGAGAGGAAGAGAATAGGCTAGAACCAGGGAGAAGGTAGGCTGGGCAGCCGGGACCCTTGCTGGCAGGAGCCGGCGGCTGGAACTCCAGACCGGCAGCGGGCTGAGTGGCAGCAGGCTGAGCGGCTCAGCCCACTGCCAGTCTGGTGTCCCGGCCGCTGGCCCAGCTCAGCCAGCTGCCGGTCTGGGGTTCTGGCTGCTGGTCCCTTGCCAGCCGGGGTCCCGGCCGCAGGCCCCGCTCAGCCTGCTACCAGCCTAGATGAACGGAACCCCAGGCTGGCAGGGGGCTGGCGGCATAAGAGCAGCATTTTTAATTTAATTTTAAACGAAGCTTCTTAAACATTTTGAAAACCTTGTTTACTTTACATACGACAATAGTTTAGTTATATAATGTATAGACTTACAGAGAGAGACCTTCTAAAAATGTTAAAATGTATTACTGGCACACGAAACTTTAAATTAAAGTGAATAAATGAAGACTCGGCACACCACTTCTGAAAGGTTGCCGACCCCTGATCTATAACAATGCTAAGTCCCACAGGCCAGCAGATGTATGATGGCCTCCAGGATATGAAGGCAGGCCAGAAATCATTGCTCTATTCAATTTAGCAGTGCACCCTTCATATCAGAGTTCTCACCTGAGCGCTTGGTGGCCATTGGGGTGACATTTGTCCAGTGTCCAGCGTGAGGGTCATACCTCTCTACAGAGTTCAAGATGTTCAGCCCATCATAGCCACCTGAAACAACATGGGAACCAACAGCGGGATCAACACTGATCACTGTTTCTGCAAAGAGAACATTGCAATGCCTGTGTCTGTTCCATCTCAGATGGCTCTGGCTTAGTGACTCCTTGGCAGCTTGAGCAACACTACTCACAGCGCGTGGCAAGGCTGAACAAAAGCAAACACAGAATCTAGTCCAGGGATCTCACACTCCAATCACCAGGAGGGCCACATGAGGACTAGTACATTGGCCCCGCAACACTGACACCCTGCACCCCAGCTGCCCCCACTCCATCCCTTCCATGAGGCCCCGCCCCTGCCCCGCCTCTTCCCACCCCTTCCCTGCCCCCATTCCAATCCCTTCCCCGAAGTCCCCACCCCAACTCTGCTCCCTCCCTGTCCCTATTCCAACTCCTTCCCCAAATCCCCGCCTCCTCCCCTGAGCATGTGGCTCTCTGTTCCTCCCCCTTCCCTCCTGGAAAGCACCTGGAGGTAGGCAGAGGAGCAGGGACGCGGTGCGCTGGGGGGAGGGGGAGCTTGGCGGGCTGCAGGAAATAAGACCCCTGATCTAGCCTGCAGCAGGCAGGGACTGAAGTTCTGGAGGCCACAGACAGCAGGAGCTGGGGATGACCTGAGGTGGAAGGCAAAGGCAGCCATTGCAACTTTTTCAGGAAATTGTACACAGAGTGGCCATGTCACACTGCCTCAGCAGGGGAAGAACACTGTGCTACCAGCCCAGAGGGCAAGGAGAAGAAGGGAGCAAGGGAAGGTTGGGGAACCTAGGATGGAGCAGTAAGTGAAAATGTAGTGTGAGACACGAGACTCCCCTAGAATAGGACCATGATGAGGGTGGTCAGAAAACAAAACTATGGCACTGCCTTGACCAACGGCCCTGGAGAAGCATCCAAAGAATGAGCTCATTTAAGAGTTTAAGACCATTCTCCATCTGGGACTCACAACATTCAGTGTGGGCAGCTGGGGCCTTCCAGCCTCAGAGAGAGGAGCTGGAACACAAGCAGTTCAGAACAGGCCACTCCAGCCTTTCCATGTTCCAATGGCACCAATAGACAAAGCTACTCCCAGGTACTAGTTATCCCGCAGCTTGCACATTCCAGCCAGCACACAGCCCCGCAACTTCCTCATATTTCAGCTGGCACGTGGCCCAGCACTCCTCCCATGGCTCCAGTACAAGCCATCAAAATGTCTCCTCGGCAGTGACTATGCAAGAAGTCTGTATGCTGACTGAGCTACCCACTATCTCAGGAGAGTGAAGTATACAACAACTGGGATTCTCTTTTAGGCTGTATTCTGCACATCCCAGGAGCCCGTTATAGATGGTGTCGGCCCTGAATTCTGGGTGGGACACTAATACTTGCAGAATGCTGATGGATCCTAAGGTCACCTACCAAGGCAGTAGATAACACCATTAGCTACAACCAGTCCTGCTCCTTCCCGAGCTGTTTGCATGTCTCCCAGCATACTCCACTGATCAATATTTGGGTCATATCTCTCCATACTGGTGTGACGCCGACTTCCATCAAAACCACCTGAAACGTAGATCATATCTGCAACATAATACAGGAAGCAGATTCAGAGAGACATGAATACACACACAAGCCCTTCCCTCTCCCGCACTTCCCACCCTTTATATTATTTCATGCACACCATGTGTGTGTGTCCCTGTGCATAGAAGAGGCCTAGGGTCACTTGGACACTGCCATTCATTGATGTTACATCAGCACTTCCTTAGAATGAATATTTAAAAGATGCAACACACTATGCTTGAAACCTGCTGCATAAATCCCAGCCCAAAGGCCTTCCTTAGCTATACTCCCCCATACGGGTCTATTGAAAAATATCTATTTGTTATATTCAAATTGTTCACTGCAAATGACATTTCATCGACTGTTTTAAAAGATGTTAAACTGCAACAAATGAACCAATACAGGCCCCTGAAGGCACTCCCAGCCAAGAGAGGGGGAACGGGACTGATCTGTTAGAACAGGTCCCAGCAGCGACTTCCAGCTGGGACACACAGAAGTTGATCACTGGGAGCAGCATGTTTCTAACAACTGCCTGGGAGATGAATTCTGAACTTCAGGGTATAAAATGGAAGATTCCCACTCTCTGGAACTAGAAACACACACTCTTAGGACAAAGAAGAGGAAGAGCTGCTCTTATGGTTAATGGGCAAGTGATTTTCTTTCTCAAACTCCAAATGCTGAGAGATACAATCTCTAATCAGTTACTCCTCTCCCCTTATCAGCCACCTGCCCTCGGAAGGCGCTGACACACTGTATTTCATGCTGGCTGGCCCCTGTGACAAGTGCTGATCAGTGTGTACCTCCTAGGGTAGTGGCCCCTGCCAGGCCTCGACGAACATTCATTGGAGCCACTGAGTACCAGATGCCATCCTCATCCGACGTATAATCCAAGCACTCCACAGAGCTGAGACGGGAGCGGCCGTCGTATCCCCCGATCACATAAATCCGATCATGCAGGGACACCGTGGCAACATAGCGCCTCTTACGGGTGATACTCTAACACATTTGAAGAAGTGTCAAAGACAGAAAATGACACCAATACATTGAGAACTATCAGAGTCTCTCTAAATTATTCCATCCCTTTTTGCTGTTACACTGAAAGGGACCCGTTTATATAGCCAAAGTCCTCAATTCTATATGGCATACTGGGTGAAAATTATATGTAGAATCTGTGTGTATGGATCCCCTTCCCTATGGTCTCCCCCTCAGCGCGCCCTCCTCCCAGTCCAATATCCCTTGCACTATTTATTTTGCAATTAAATTCAGTTTCCTTTCTGTTGCCCCCAAAACATTCCGGAGATGTCTGCATTCCCACCACTTGTCAGCACTGTAGTAACTGTCAAGAGGGAAAACTGGAAAGTTTGGCAGACGTATAGGGAACATCCGGGGGTGGGAGGGGGGAGAGTTCACCCCCAGAGCAGAATGGGATTTGGGAATTCATGGCATCCAGGCTCTTCTGGGAAGGAAATGCAGTTTCTCCCTCCCTTCTCCCACCTCCCCCCACCAGGGGTGGGGGTGGCTTTACATTTGGGGAGTAGTGTTCCTCATTCTCCATCTCAGGAGCCACTAGCTCCTCTAATGTCCTCTCTCCACTATCTCCCATTACATTCAGCAACAACAAACATGTATGTTAGCAAGGTGTCTCTGTTAAAATATCAGTGGTGAAATAGTTACTGTTCACATTTAAATGATCATCAATAAGCTTCACAGTTTTAAGACCCCACTGAGATGAATGGGGCAAGCCACACTCTCATGGAGCTATAGTTTCAGTGTCTCTGCACACTCAGTTAATGAAATAATAGTAATAATTAGTCTTCAAACAGAGCTTTATCATCAGCAGATCACAGAGTGCTTTAAAAAAGAAGAAGGTATCACTATGCCCATTTCAGATAATCAAACTGAGGCACAGAGAGGTGGCCAAAGTCCAGAGAGTCCCAGTAGAAGGGCTGGGGACAGAATTCAGGTCTCCTGAGTCCTGGCACCTCCAAAACATCACTGCATGGCTCACATCCCATTCATAGTTTGATTTTTTTTCCTGGACCACATGAGACTTAATGGTGACCTGCAAAGGAAAGAATAGGGCTAGAGCCTTTTTTTAAAAAAATTCTTTACAATGGATAAAAGAAGAACGTGAATGGTTTTTTGTAAGTTTTTTCCCTTGTTTCTTTTCCTATATTAGAAATTCAGGTTCTGTCTAGGCTCTGAGGGTGTGTCTACACACCAAAGAAAACCCTGTGGCTGGCCTGCGCCAGCTCACTCGGACTCCTGGGGCTCAGGCTGTTTCATTGCTGTGTCAATGTCCAGGCTTGGGCTTGAGCCCTAGATCTGGGACCCTCCCACCCCACAGGGTCCTGAGCCCAGACACCCGAGCCACGGGTGTCTAGTGGCTGTGTAAACACACTCTATGGTGACTGCAGACTTAGTGATATGATGACATCACAAGAAACCAAGAGGTATAGTAATTGAGAGAAGGGATTTTTAATCCCATAAAAATTTAAAAAAACCCCAAACAGCTATTTAACTTCAACAACATATTAATATTTTGGAGAAAGGATGTATTTGTTAAAAATTCCCCAACCTCATACCTGCAATTAAGGTGGGAAAGCAGATAGTGCACATGCTCTGAGACACTCAGCAAAACCAGGGCAGATCAGAGTTGACACTCCTGATAGATACTTCTGAGGTAAAAAAAAAATAAAAAAATTTTAAAGCCAGAAACAAACAAAAGCCCTTCCATTCCTTTTTTTATCCATCTTAAAAGGAGCAAAAAGGTCAGAAGCCCATTTTGATAAAGTCCTTTGCAGGTTTAAATATATATATATATATATATTTTTGGGTGCAGAGCTTATGAAGCAACTTAAAACAAATTGGCAATGATGCAGCCATTTATATAGCCCTGTAATCACATCACACACAGGGTTTTGATTTAATATTGCAGGAGAGACAGCATACTTCCACCACTCTTCTCCTGCCCTGGAATTTCCCTCTTCAGTCCCTAATTTCTCCCCCTTACCTTTTCTCTTCCTCCCTCTCCCCACACTCCCTTCTCCTTTTCTGATCTTGGAGAACATCTGTAATCCTCTAGCTCACAGAAAATAGTAGCAAGCAGGAATGGCACTTCCCTGGATAATGAAACTGGCTTCTCTACCGTAATCCTTTACTAATCTCTATGGCTAAAATATCAAGACTCCGATATAATCCTTTCCTGTGATTTAAAAAAGCCCTACTCTCAAGTACATAAGGAACTGCAGCTGTCCATCACATTAGGAGTTCTTTACATTTTCCACAACCGAGAACAAGGAAGACAAAAATAAGGAAGATTCACTTGTGTGGGGGGAAGGGGGGGAGAAGAAGGGGGACGTCACATTAGAACACAGCCCATTTTGATTAAGCAGCACACAAAAATCTGGAATCCAACACTTTTCCCGGAACTCAAAAAAAAAAAACAAACAAACTTTGCCTACCCTATAGTAAACATTGAAATTTACAACCAAATCAGTTGCTCCAATCAGTCGTTAGAGAGAGGTTGGATACGGGCTTAAAATGGAAATCTAGATCAACTTAAGCTCTGCAGAGGCAAAACACACGTGTTTCCACCAAAAGGAAGAGTGCTCTACAGTATTTATGTTCTGAGTTCTTAGTGTACTTCAATAAAGTAAATTATATTTACATTCTAACTATCTCACAGGTTTCTTTAGCTAGTCAACTCATAAGGAAGTTTCAGAAGTTGTGCATCACATCCTAACTAAACCACGTTTCCATATAGAATCATAGAATACCAGGGTTGGAAGGGACCTCAGGAGGTCATCCAGTCCAACCCCCTGCTCACAGCAGGACCAATCCCCAGTTTTTGCCCCAGATCCCAAATGGCCCCCTCAAGGATTGAACTCACAACCCTGGGTTTAGCAGGCCAATGCTCAAACCACTGAGCTACCCCTCCCCTCCTAATATCTTTGTTGCTCTAGGGTATAGCTGGAAAGAACACTTTACTAGATGCCCCAAAAGCCACAATCCCTCAATCAAGGAAAAATGCCATATTAGGAAAAAAAAAGAAAGGGAAAAAAAAGTAGGGCTGTTGCATGATTACAAAAAATGAATCACACAATTAAAAAAATGAATTGCGTGATTAATCGCACTGTTAAAAATAGAATACCATTTATTTAAATATTTTTGGATGTTTTCCACATTTTCAAATATATTGATTTCAATTACACCACAGAATACAAGTGTTCAGTGCTTATTTTATATTATTGTTTTTATTTCAAATATTTGCACTGTAAAAAACAAAAGAAATAGTATTTTTCAATTCACCTAATACAAGTACTGTAGTGCAATCTCTTTATCATGAAAGTTGAACTTACAAATGTAGAATTATGGACAGAAAATAACTGCATTCAAAAATAAAACAATGTAAAACTTTATAGAGTTTACAAGTCCACTCAGTCCTACTTCAGCCAATCGCTCAGACAAAACAAGTTTGGTTACAATTTGCAGGAGATAACCGCCCACTTCTTGTTTACACTGTCACCTGAAAGTAAGAACAGGTGTTCTCATGGTACTGTTGTAGCCGGCGTCGCATGATATTTACGTGCCAGATGTGCTAAAGATTCATATGTCCCTTCATGCTTCAATCAACATTCCAGAGGACATGCGTCCATGCTGAAGATGGGCTCTGCTCGATAATGATCCAAAGCAGAGTGGACTGATGCATGCATGCGCTACACTCATCCCCCTCAGATTTTGGATGGCACTTCAGCTATTTAAACCTTGGGTCGAGCGCTGTAGCTAATTTTACAAATCTCACATTGGTACCTTCTTTGCGTTTTGTCAAATCTGCTGTGAAAGTTTTCTTAAAATGAACATGTGCTGGGTCATCATCCGAGCCTGCTATAACATGAAATATATGGCAGAATGCGGGTAAAACAGAGCAGGGGACATAACAATTCTCCCCCAAGAAGTTCAGTCACAACTTTAATTATTATTATTATTTTTTTAAACAAGCATCATCTGCATGGAAGCATGTCCTCTAGAATGATGGCCGAAGTATGAAGGGACATACTAATGTTTAGCATATCTGGCACGGAAATACCTTGCAACGCCAGCTACAAAAGTGCCATGCAAACGCCTGTTCTCACTTTCTGGTGACATAATAAATAAGAAGTAGGCAGCAGTATCTCCCGTAAATGTAAACAAACTTGTTTGTCTTAGCGACCGGCTGAACAAGAAGTAGGACCGAGTGGACTTGTCGTCTCTAAAGTTTTACATTGTTTTATTTTTGAGCGCAGTTATGTAATAAATAAATAAAATAATCTACATTTGTAAGTTACACTTTCATGATAAAGAGACTGTACTACAGTACTTGTACGAGATTAATTGAAAAGTACTATTTCTTTTGTTTAACATTTTTTACAGTGCAAATATTTGTAATAAAAATAATATAAAGTGAGCACTGTACACTTTGTATTCTGTGCTGTAATAGAAATCAATATATTTGAAAACGGAGAAAAACACTGAAAATATATAATACATTTCAATTGGTATCCTATTGTTTAACAGTGCGATTAATCCTGATTAACTTTTTAATCACGATTAATTTTTTTGAGTTAGTCGTGTGAGTTAACTGCGATTAATCGACAGTCCTAAAAAAAAAAAGAAAAACTTAGTGGGGAAGTGAAGGCACTTATAAATAAATATATATACATAATATATGGAACAAATGGAAGAAAGGGGAAGTTGATAGTAATGAATATAAATCAGAAGTAAGGAAACATAGAAAATTGATAAGGGAAGCAAAGGGACACAAGGAGAAAACTATGGCCAGCAGAGTTAAGGAGGACAAGTTTTTAAGTATATTAGGAACAAAAAGAAATCTAACAATATTTGTCCATTGCTAGATGGAAATGGTGGAATTATCAATAATAATGCAGAAAAGACATTAGCGTTCACAAAATATTTGTGTTCTATCTTAGGGAAAAACACAGATGATATATTTCAGAAAGCTTACGCTCTAATAAATTTGTTAGTCTCTAAGGTGCCACAAGTACTCCTGTTCTTTTTACAGATGATATAGTCATATATGACAAAAGGAAAAAAGGAGAGCAGCAGAATATAGACCCTGGACTTCAGAAAAGCAGACTGACTCCCGCAGGGAACTGATGGGCAGGATCCCCTGGGAGGCGAACATGAGGGGGAAAGGAGTCCAGGAGAGCTAGCTGTATTTTAAAGAAGCCTTTTTGAGAGTGCAGGAACAAACCACCCCGATGCATAGGCACAGACCCCATGGGTGCTCTGGGGCTGGAGCACCCAGGGGAAAAATTAGTGAGTGCTCTGCACCCACTGGAAGCCAAGCTCCCCCCCCCACGCACCGCGTCCCCGCTCCTCTATCTACCTCCCAGTGCTTCCTGTCTGGCCACCACCAAACAGCTGTCTGGTGGTGTACTGGGAGGGAGGGGGAGGAGCAGGAACATGGCGCGCTCAGTGGAAGAGGCGGGACCGGGGCAGGGATTTGGGAAAGGAGTTGGAATTGGGGCAGGAAGGGGGCAGAGCCTCGTGGAAGGGGTGTAGTGGGGGTGGGGCTGGGGGCAGAGGGGGGTCAAGCACCCACCGGCAGGAGCAGAAGTCGGTGCCTACGATCCGATGCATGGAAAGAATACGGCGGGTGACCAGCCTGGCTTAACAGACAAATCTTCGGGGACCTTAAACACAAAAAGGAAGTTTACAAGAAGTGGAAACTCGGACAGATGACTGAGGAGGAGTATAAAAATATTGCTCGAGCATGCAGGGATGTAATCAGGAAGGCCACAGCACAATTGGAGTTGTTATCCTTCACATCTCTTGCTAGCTACAAGAAGGGTTTCTACAGGTATGTTAGCAACAAGAAGGTCAGGGAAAGTGTGGGACCCTTACTGAAAGGGGGAGGCAACCTAGTGACAAATGATGTGGAAAAACCTGAAGTACTCAATGCTTTTTTTGCCTTGGTCTTCACAGACAAGGTCAGCTCCCAGACTGCTGCACTGGGCAGCACAGTATGGGAAGGAGGTAAGCGGTCCTTGGTGGTAAAAGAACAGGTTAAGGACTATTTAGAAAAGCTGGACACACACAAGTCCATAGGGGCGGATGCAACGCATCCAAGGGTGCTGAGGAAGTTGGCTGATGTGATTGCAGGGCCACTGGCCATTATCTTTGAAAATTCATGGTGATCGGGGGAGGTCCTGGACAACTGGAAAAAGGCAAATGTAGTGCCCATCTTTTTAAAAGGGAAGAAGGAGAATCTGGGGAACTACAGACTGGTCAGCCACACCTCAGTCCCTGGCAAAATCATGGAGCAGGTCCTCAAGGAATCCATTTTGAAGCGCGTGGAAGAGAAGGTGGTGATCAGGAACAGTCAACATGGATTCACCAAAGGAAAGTCTTGCCTGATCAACCTGATTGCCTTCTATGATGAGATAACTGGCTCTGTGGATATGGGGAAAGTGGTGGAAGTGATATATCTTGACTTCAGCAAAGCTTTTGATATGGTCTCCCACAGTATTCTTGCCAGCAAGTTAAAGAAGTATGGGCTGGATGGATGGACTATAAGGTGGACAGAAAGCTGGCTAGATCGTTGGGCTCAATGGATAGTGATCAACTGCTCGATGTCTAGTTGGCAGCCAGTATCAAGTGGAGTGCCCCAGGGGTCAGGTTTGTTCAACATGGAATCACAGACTATCAGGGTTGGAAGGGATCTCAGGAGGTATCTAGTCCAACCCCCTGCTCAAAGCAGGACCACCCCAACTAAATCATCCCAACATCTTCATCAATGATCTGGATGATGGGATGGATTGCACCCTCAGCACGTTCGCAGATGACACTAAGATGGGGGAAGAGGTAGATACGCTGGAGGGTAGGGATAGGGTCCAGAGTGACCTACACAAATTGGAGGATTGGGCCAGAAGAAATCTGATGAGGTTCAACAAGCACAAGTGCAGAGTCCTGCACTTAGGACAGAAGAATCCCATGCACCGCTACAGACTAGGGACCGAGCGACTAGGCAGCAGTTCGGCAGAAAAGGAGCTAGGGGTTACAGTGGACGAGAAGCTGGATATGAATCAACAGTGTTCCCTTGTTGCCAAGAAGGCCAACAGCATTTTGAGCTGTATAAGTAGGGGCATAGCCAGCAGATCAAGGGACGTGATCATTCCCCTACAGTCAACATTGGTGAGGCCTCATCTGGAGTACTGTCTCCAGTTTTGGGCCCCACACTACAAGAAGGATGTGGAAAAATTGGAAAGAGTCCAGTGGAGGGCAACAAAAATGATCAGGGGGCTGGAGCACAAGACTTATGAGGAGAGGCTGAGGGAACTGGGATTGTTTAGTCTGCAGAAGAGATGAATGAGGGGGGATTTGATAGCAGCCTTCAACTACCTGAAGAGTGGCTCCAAACAGGATGGAGCTAGGCTGTTCTCAGTGGTGGCAAATGACAGAACAAGGAGCAATGGGGGAGATCTAGGTTGGATATTAGAAAAAACTATTTCACTAGGAGGGTGGTGAAGCACTGGAATGGTTACCTAGGGAGGTGGTGGAATCTCCATCCTTAGAGGTTTTTAAGGCCTGGATTGACAAAGCCCGGCCTGGGATGATTTAGTTGGATTTGAGCAGGGAGTTGGACTAGATGGCCTCCTGAGGTCTCTTCCACCCCAATCTATGATTCTATGGTAACACTCTTTCCATTCCAGTAGTATCTCAGGTGGATGTTAAAAAGCAGATACTAAAGTTAGATATTTTAAAATCAGCATGTCCAGATCATTTCTACTGAAGAGTTTCAGAAGAGCTGGCTGAAGGAGCTTGCTGGACCATTAATGTTAATTTTCATGCTGGGGAAGTTCCCAAAGGCTGGAAAGAAGCTAATGTTGTAGCAGTATATGAAAAGGGAAAAGGGCATGACCTTGGTTATTATAGGTCTGTGAGTCTGTCATCGATCCCGAGTAAGACAATGGAGCAACTGATACGCAACTTGATTCATAAATAATTAAAGGAGGAAAATGTAATTAATGTCAATCAGTATGGGTCTACATAGTGGAACATTGAAAGCAACTTGTGACTATCACCATGCGAAAGAATAATAAGAATATGGATTTATACAACATAGATCCTGTCAAACTAACTTGGTATCTTTTTTTTTTTTTAAATCAATCAAACCTGTAATCTCATTAAAGTTAATAGTGCTGATGTAATAATATACAGAGATTTCTGTAAGGCGTTTGATCTGGTACCACATGACATTTTGATTAAAATTCTAGAAAGATTTTCAACTAGTAATGATCACGCCTCGGATTAACCTCATTGGCTATGATACAGTAACATGGCATGGATTAAAAGATGGCTAACTGATAGGTTTCAAAGTGTAACTAAATGGGGAATTCATCATCAAGCAGTTGTGTTTCCTTTGGGGATCCTACCGGGATCGTTTCTTGGATCTATGCTATTTAACATTTTTATCAATGACATGGAAGAAAAAAAATGTTAACTAACCTTCCATAAATATTGTTCTTTGAGATGTGTTGCTCATGGCCATTCCATGCACAGACACACCCCTAGAACCTCGACCAGGGGTATTTTATCTGCTACCCAAGATCCATAAACCTGGAAATCCTGGACGCCCCATCATCTCAGGCATTGGCACCCTGACAGCAGGATTGTCTGGCTGTGTAGACTCCCTCCTCAGGCGGTACGCTACCAGCACTCCCAGCTATCTTCGAGACACCACTGACTTCCTGAGGAAACTACAATCCATCGGTGATCTTCCTGAAAACACCATCCTAGCCACTATGGATGTAGAAACCCTCTACACCAACATTCCACACAAAGGTGGACTACAAGCCATTAGGAACAGTATCCCCAATGATGTCATGGCAAACCTGGTGGCTGAACTTTGTGACTTTGTCCTCACCCACAACTATTTCACATTTGGGGACAATGTATACCTTCAAATCACCGGCACTGCTATGGGTGCTCGCATGGCCCCACAGTATGCCAACATTTTTATGGCTGACTTAGAACAACGCTTCCTCAGCTCTCGTCCCCTAATGCCCCTACTCTACTTGCGCTACACTGATGACATCTTCATCATCTGGACCCATGGAAAAGAAGCCCTTGAGAAATTCCACCATGATTTCAACAATTTCCATCCCACCATCAACCTCAGCCTGGACCAGTCCACACAAGAGATCCACTTCCTGGACACTATGGTGCTAATAAGCGATGGTCACATAAACACCACCCTATACCGGAAACCTACTGACCACCACGCTTACCTACATGCCTCCAGCTTTCATCCAGACCACACCACACGATCCATTGTCTACAGCCAAGCTCTACGATACAACCGTATTTGCTCCAACCCCTCAGACAGAGACAAACAACTACAAGATCTCTATCAAGCATCCTTACAACTACAATACCCACCTGCTGAAGTGAAGAAACAGATTGACAGAGCCAGAAGAGTACTCAGAAGTTACCTACTACAGGATAGGCCCAACAAAGAAAATAACAGAATGCCACTAGCCATCACCTTCAGCCCCCAACTAAAACCTCTCCAATGCATCATCAAGGGTCTACAACCTATCCTGAAGGACGACCCATCACCCTCACAGATCTTGGGAGAGAGGCCAGTCCTTGCTTACAGACAGCCCCCCAACCTGAAGCAAATACTCACCAGCAACCACACACCACAGAACAAAACCATTAACCCAGGAACCTATCCTTGCAACAAAGCCCGTTGCCAACTGTGTCCACATATCTATTCAGGGGACACCATCATAGGGCCTAATCACATCAGCCACACTATCAGAGGCTCATTCACCTGCACATCTACCAATGTGATATATGCCATCATGTGCCAGCAATGCCCTCTACCATGTACATTGGCCAAACTGGACAGTCTCTACGTAAAAGAATAAATGGACACAAATCAGATGTCAAGAATTAGAACATTCAAAAACCAGTCGGAGAACACTTCAATCTCTTTGGTCATTCGATTATAGACCCAAAAGGGGCAATTCTTCAACAAAAAAAACTTCAAAAACAGACTCCAACAAGAGACTGCTGAATTGGAATTCATTTGCAAACTGGATACAATTAACTTAGGCTTGAATAAAGATTGGGAGTGGATGGGTCATTACACAAAGTAAAACTATTTCCTCATGTTTATTCCTCCCCCCGCCACTGTTCCTCACACGTTCTTGTCCACTGCTGGAAATGGCCCACCTTGATTATCACTACAAAAGGTTTTTTCCCCCCAGCTCTCCTGCTGGTAATAGCTCATCTTACCTGATCACTCTCATTACAGTGTGTATGGTAACAACCATTGTTTCATGTTCTCTGTGTATATAAATCTCTCCCCTGTATTTCCACTGAATGTATCCTGTGGCGGTTCAAATACAAGACAGCACCGAGCTTTTAGCAAGCAAGCGAGCTGGTCTGCCAATGGACTTCTGCCTGTCAGCTTTCCACCTTCCCCTTTATTCTTTCTCTCCCCCCGCGCATTACATTCTCCAACAGATAAAAGGAATACACTGGCTTTGTTTAACATTCTTATTTACCAATTGCTATCTACCGCATTCCTTGCTCTCAGGCCTTGATCCCAGTCCTGGGAGGCTTCCCCACGGTTCATGTCATCTGGGCGAGATTCCAAGGTTCATGCCCTTGAGAGGAGCTGTGTGTGCACAGCTCCTACACAACACTCCGGGTGTGCCCTGAATGTTGCCAAGCGCATGAACCCTGTATGAATCCTACAGTATCCGATGAAGTGAGCTGTAGCTCACGAAAGCTTACGCTCAAATAAATATGTTAGTCTCTAAGGTGCCACAAGTCCTCCTTTTCTTTTTGCGGATACAGACTAACACGGCTGCTACTCCAAAAACATTCCACGCTACGTGTGCACACGCCATGTGCGCTGTTGCCAGAGATTTTTTCCTTCGTGGTATCCGCTGGGCCAGCTCTAGCATCTTCTGGAGTCACATGCATATGACCAGGTATAAAGGGTGCCGCCAGCCCCGCACCTTCTTAGTTTCTTCTTGCCGGTAACTCCCACATAGGGATAGAAGTGTGGGTCATGGAATGGACATAAGCAACACATCTCAAAGAACAACAGTTATGGAAGGTTAGTAACTGTTTTTTCTTCTTTGAGTGTTTGCTCATACATCTTCTATGCTATGTAACTCACAAGCAGTACCCCAGGAGGTGGACTCAGAGTTCATGGATTTGCCGAATGCAACATTGTTCTCCCGAAACTGGCATTGTCCTGGGCGCAGTCAGACCTTGTCTTCAAAAAATACCGTGCAAGTTGGTTTGGACATAAGGGCCTTAATCTCAGACAACCTTCTGGCCGAGGTGACTGTCTCCAGGAAGGCAACCTTCCAGAAGAGAAGTAGTAGGTAGCATGATGCTAACAGCTCAAAGCGGGGCCACAAGCCTCGACAGGACTAGGTTTAAGTTCCATGGGGGAGGGGGTCGATTCGCCAATCTGAGGATAGAGTCTTTCTAACCCCTTGAGAAACGGGACCATCATTTTGTGAGAGAACATTGATCTGTCATTCACTGGGGGGATGGAATGTTAAGATGGCCACCAAATGAACTTTAATAGACGAGAGACCCAGATCCTGCTGCGTTAGGTGGAGCAAATAGTCCAAGATAGACTGAAGAGAAGATCGAGATGGAGAGGGATCCTGTTCGGAGGCCCAATAAGTGGAACGTTTCCACTTGGTCAAGTAGATAGCTCTGGCCCTGAGGTTGTTGAGGTGGGTTCCCCCCAAGTCTGATGCGTCCGAGACTAAAGACACCGATGGCTGTGGGACCATAAAGGGCACCCCCATCATTACCGACCTTGGCTTCTTCCACCAGTCCTGGGAGGTGAGGACCAGGCTAGGGCTCATAAGTACTGATTCCAAGTGGTATCTGCTAGGGGAGTATACTGATGCTAGTCACATCTGTAGGGGCCTCAGGCACAGTCTTATATATTGAACCACGTAAGTGTAAGCCGCCAGGTAACAACAGCTTGAGACACACTTAAGCTGTCGTGATTTGGTGGGCCATGACTTTGGATATCAGATCTGCCATGGTTTTGAAGCGGGCCTGCAGCAGAAAGGCTCTGGCTTGGGTCAAGTTGAGCACAGCCCCAATACATTCTATTCTCTGAACCCAGACAAGAGTTGACTTCTGCTCGTTTATCAGCAGGCCCAGAGCACTAAAGGGGTTTCGGCTTGTGCTGATATTATCTTGCACTTGAACCTGCGATTGACCTTTGATCAGCCAGTTGTTGGGGTACAGATACACCTAAATACCTTTCTGCCTGAGGAAGGCTGCTAGAACCCTCATACACTTTGTAAAAACCCCTGGGGCTGCTGACAGGCTGAAGGAAAGGGTGATGAATTGGTAGTTGCCATGATCCACTACAAACGTGAGAAATCTTCTGTGGGCACAGAAGATAGAAATGTGAAAGTATGCGTCCTTTAAGTCGAGGGCAGCATACCAATCTCTTGAGTCCAGAGAGGGAATGAAGGAGGCCAGGGAGACCATGCAGAACCTCAATTTCTTGAGATATCTGTTGAGACAATGCAGGATCCAGGATAGGCTGGAGCCACCCTTGTGCCTTTGAGATTAAGAAATATTGGGAGTAAAACCCCTGCCCTCTCAACTCTTGAGGAACTTCCTCCACAGCCCCCATATGTAGGAGGGATTGGACCTCCTGGATAAGGAGCTGCTCATTAGAAGAGTCCCTGAAGAGGGATGGAGATGGTGGGTGGGTGGGAAGGGTGGATAAAAACTGAAGGGTATATCTGACTGTCACTGTACTCGGGACCCATCAGTCCAATGTTATGGATGTCCAAGCCAGGCTGAAGAGCAACAGATGGTCCAGAAATAAAAGGGGGTGGCAGATCTGAAATGACAACTAGTGCAGCGCCCTCAGGCACATCTTCAAAAGGCCTGCCAGAGTATCCGAGTCCCCAACTGGGAGGCTGAGGTGGACGGGAATGGTTGGCACCATTTATAACCTCTGCTTTTTCTTTTGTAGAGCTCCTGTCTTGGAGGTCTGGAGAACTGAGGAGGCTGCTGGGGCATTAAGTGTTTTCTGGAAGCAGATGGAGCATACAGGCCTAAGGATCGTAGGGTGGCCCTCGTGTCAATGATGTCTCGTGTCCTTCTGCCCCGAGAAAAGGGAGAAGCCTTCAAATGGGAAGTCCTGGGTTGATTGTTGGACCTTGTGGGGAAGGCCGGAGAACTGGACCCAGGAACAGCGCCTCACGGTGACTGTGAAGGCCATTGTTTGGGCCAGCGAGTCAGCAGCATCCACAGCTACCTGGAGAGAGGTCCTGGCCATGTTCTAATCCTCTTCTAGGAGGGCTGCAAACTCCTGTCTTGAATCTTGAGGCAGGGAGTCTTTGAATTTATTCAGGGAGTGCCATAGATTAAAATCATATCTCCCCAGCAAACTTTGCTGATTGGCAATACACAGTTGGTGGCTACCCATGGAATAAACCTTTCTTCCGAAAAGGTCCAGTTTCTTAGCGTCTTTTTGTTTCAAGTAGCTCTCGACTGGCCCTGCCTGTCCCGTTTGTTAGCTGCAGACACCACCAGGGACCCAGGGGAAGGATGTGAGTACAGGTAATCGAACCTGCTTGCTGGCACATAATACTTTTTCTCTGCCCTCTTTGAGGTGGGGGCCAGAGAAGAAGTTTGCCACAGGGCCTTGACTGGTCCTATCACTGCCTCACTGATGGGTAGGGCAACTTTGGATAGAGCTGCTTCAGCCAGGATATCAATAAAGCTGTGTGATGTCTCTTTGAGCTCCTTGATCTCCAAGCCCAGGCTTCAAGTGACCTGCTTCAGCGGGTCCTGATGGGCCTTAAAATTGTCCTGGGGAAGTAGGCTACTGGGACCCATGACAGCTTCGTTTGGGGAGGATGAGAAGAAAGCACTCCTTCCTCCTCCTCCATTATGTCCACTTGTGGCATTTCCTGGACTTCAGTATCAGGGTCAGTACCGGAGTTGGGGTCTGGTGCCGAGCAGAAAGGAGCAGTATCCCGTCTCCTGGAGGCCACCAAGTAGGAACAGTGGGAGACATGCCTTGGTACTGGGGGAAACCCCTAGGGGTTCCAATAGGACCATGGCATTGGCCAGTGACCCACCGCCTAGGTGCCCGCTGGGGGACCAGCAGTGAAGCTCAATGGGGAATAGGCTGGGTATCGATGGTGGGCTTCTGGTGATACACAGGGTTCCCCATGGACTCCGAAGAGGATTCCTCTCGGCAACCATGGTGGAAGGGTATCCACTTCCATATGGTGCTGGTATTCTGGGGACCAGCGGCGTGCCAGGGAGTGTGGGGCTTTCCCCTGGATGGTGCCAAGAAGGTGCATGACACACCCTATTCCCTCCTGCTTTCAGACGCTAGAGCTGGTACGTGCCCCAGTGGGGTTGGAGGGACTGGAAGAGAGAGAGAGAGAGAGAGAGAGAAGGTCCCTAGTCTCCTGAAAAGCCTCCAGGGTTGACGGCACCGTCAGTCCATTGCTACCACGGTGGCTCCCTGGTATCAGAGGAAGATCCTGGCACCAGACTCAACACCTTTGGCAGAGTCAATGGTGCTGACGTGGGACCGGGGTAGAAGAGCGGCCTGGCATGGGTCTCACTCCCTCTCCCCACTTGTCTCTCTTCTGCACCAGCGAGCGCCCTTTTTCGATGTGCTGCTTTTTGTGCTTCTTCCTTGGCACCAGCAATGGAGAATGGTGTTGGGGGAGTGCTTCGCACCAATGCCAAAGTACTTGGAGCCGAATCGGAGTGGCTCAGCACTGAGACAGGTCTGAGGGCAGTTTCCATGAGGATAGATTTTAGTCTTATGTCCTGGTCCTTTTTAGTGCAGGGTCTGAAGTCCCAACAAATTTTGCATTTGTCCTTTACATGAGTTTCCCCCAAGCACTTTAAGTCACTCGACTGTAGGTCACGCACAGGCATAGGTTTGCCACAAGAGGCACAAGGCTTGAAGCCTGGGGACCGGGGCACACCCGGCCCCTGGGGCAAAAAGTCCTTTGACAATAGGAACTATATACACTATCACAACTTGGAAAAACTAAATGCACTATGTATGAAGAAAGAGTCTGAAATCACTGGGAAGTAACCTTGTCAGGGCAAGAAAGGATCATTCCAGCAACCATCATGGGCTGAGGAACTGAAAGGGTGTGGGGCTGGCAGTGCCCCTTATATCAGCATATATGCACACGACTCCAGAGGGTGCTAGAGCCAGCACAATGGATACCGCTAAGGGAAAAATCTTCGGCAACAGTGCATGTGGCGTGCACACACCTAGCACGAAATGGATATGAGCAAGTACTTGAAGAAGAAACAAAACCTTCACTAATAAAGTTTGCAGATGACACACGAACTGGGAGAGTGGTAATGAAGAGGACTAGTCATTGATTCAGAGTGATCTGGATTGGTTGGTAAGCTTGGTGCAAGCAAACAATATGTGTTTTAATACGGCTAAATGCAAACATATCCATCTAGGAACAAAGAATGTAGGCCATACTTACATGACAGAGGACTCTTTACTGGGAAGCAGTGACTCTGAAAAACATTTCGGGGTGGTGGTGGATTATCAGTTGAACATGAGCTCCCACTGTGACGCTGTGGCCAAAAGAGCTAATGCAATCCTTGGATGCATAAACGGGCATCTTGAGTAGGAGAGGTTATTTTACCTCTATATTTGACACTAGTGTGATTGCTGCTGGAGTACAGTGTACAGTTCTGGTGTCCACAAGTCAACAAAGATGTGGATAAATTGAAGAGGGTTCAGAAAAGAGCCACAAAAATGGTCAAAGGATTAGAAAACATTCCTTATAATGAGAGACTCGAAGACCTCTACCTATTAAGTTTAACAAACAGAAGGTTAAGGGGTGACTGGATTATAGTCTATAAGCACCTACATGGGGAATATTTAATAAGAGGAGGTTACTCACTTGTGCAGTAACTGACGTTTTTCGAGATGAGTGTCCCTGTGGGTGCTCCACTCCAGGTGTTGGTGCGCCCCTGCACCTTTGCTGGGAGATTTTTACAGCAGTACTCACACAGGCCGCATACATGCAGTGCCTGCCTCGTGCGCCTGTTGTGTCTCAATAGCACACGTGCGTGGCCGGGCTCCTTAGTTCCTTCTCTATTATGGAAACCGCTCCAACTCCGAAGTAGAGGGGAGTAGGGTGGGTAGTGGAACACCCACAGGGACACCCATCTCGAATAACTTCAGTTACTGTACAGGTGATTAACCTCTTCTTCTTCAAGAGATGCTCCACTGTGGGTGCTCCACTCCAGGTGACTGAAAAGCATTGTCTCTTGAGGTGGTAAGGACTTTGGAACAGGTAAGAAAAGCTGTACATAGCACAGCTCAGCCCATACGAGAATCAGTTAGGGGTCCTTGAATAAGACCATAGTGCTTTGCAAAGGTGTGTTCAGAAGCTCAAGTGGCAGCCTTGCACATATCTGCAAGGGGAACGTTACGTAGGAAAGCCACAGACGTTGACAGGGATCTGGTGGAGTGTGCTCTAATAGAAGTTGGAGGAGTCATGTTCTTCAATTGATAACAAAGGCGAATGCAACCCACTATCCAATTGGAAAGTCTCTGATTAGAGATGGCTGTACCTCTGGAGTGTTCCGCAACTGAAACAAAGCGTTTTGGCGAATTCCTAAAGGGTTTGGTCCTGTCCAAGTAAAAGGACAAAGCTTTGCGCACATCCAGTGTGTGCACTGTTAACTCAAAAGTGTTTGTATGTGGCTTAGGGAAAAAGGTAAGTAAGTGGATAGGTTCACTGATGTGAAAAGCTGAGTGCACCTTGGGAAGAAATCTGGGGTGCAGTCGAAGGGTGACTTTGTCCTTAAAAAAATATAGTGTACGGTGGATCCACCAGGAGTGCTCTGATTTCTCCTGCATGTCTGTCGGAGGTAATTGCCACTAAAAACGCAGTTTTCATGGATAGGTGCAGGAGAGAACACGTTGCTAGCTGTTCAAATGGTTGCTGCATCACGCATGTTTGGACTAAGAGATGGTCTCAAGGTGGAGTGGGTAGCTTAAATGTCTGGGTATAGGGACTGGAGGCCCTTGAGGAACAGCTTTGTGATGGGATGAGCAAAGATAGTAGTTTCCTCAGTCTTGTGGTGTCTAGAGACAAGGGTCACAGTCTACTGAGTCATTTTCATCATAAGCCAGTGAGGGAGGTGAGGAGAAGCTATCCTCCCTTGCACAGTCTCTATTGTCTCCCAGTCTCACTGATTAATTGGGAGGGGTGGGGGGCAAAGGGGGGAGCCCGAGCCTGGGCCTGCCCTCTACTCTGGGCGCCAGCTATGGTAGCTGACCTTTTAGAAACATGACGTACAATTCCCTGGGCTACTTCCCCCACAGCAGCCCTCACTTCATAGAATCATAGAATATCAGGGTTGGAAGGGACCTCAGAAGGTCATCTAGTCCAACTTCCTCAAGCTCCACTTTACTCTTACCTCAGGGCCTCCTTCCTTGTGCCTGATATGGTGTGTACTACTCAGTCTCTCCAACAGCACAACTTCCTCCCACAGCTCCTGACATCCACACCCACTTGACTGACTAGGAGGCTTTTAACTAGTTTCAGCCAGTCCCTGATTGGCTTCAGGTGTCCCAATCAACCTAGCGTTTTTCCTGCCTTCTGGGAAGTTCTTAATTGGCCCCAGGTGTCTTAATTGACCTGGAGCACCTGCCATTGGACTTATCCTTGTACCACGGATTTGTTTAGCCTGGAGCTAATATATCTATCTCCCACTACTTTTCTATAGCCATCTGGCCTTGCCCCGTCACATTCCTCATTGAAGAACCAGTGAGGAGCTATGCTTTGAGATGTAGGCTGGGGTGGTGTAGTCGACCGCTTTGCTGTGATCATAGGTTTGGAAGAAGGGGCAGCAGAATCAGCAGACAAATGGACATCCTGGTAAGAAAAGGGTACCACGCCTGCCTGGGCCACTTAGCGGCTATTAGTATGACCCTGGCACAGTCTGTCTGTATTTTGAGTCACACTGTGTAGAAGTGGCATCAGGGGGAATGCATACAGTAATTTGCCACTCCATTGGATCATGAACGCGTCCCCCAAGGAGTGTTTCCCTAGGCCTACTCTGGAGCGGGATTCCAGATACTTGGTTTTGCGGTTACAAAAACGTCCAGTTTCGGGTAGCCCCATATTTTGAATATGTTGTGTAAGATGATCTTGTTTATCTCTCATAAGTGTTCTAGGGGAAATGCTCTGCTGAGCTCATCCGCGGTAGTGTTTAAAGAACCGGATAGGTAAGAAGCTGAAATCTGGATATTGAGTTGGATATTGAGCTTCACAGCTTCGGTGCAAAGAGAGTGGGATCGAGCTCCCTCTTGTCTCTCTATAAAAAACATGCAGGCGATGTTGTCAGTCATGATCCTGATGCTTTGGTTTTTGATGAAGGGGGAGGAATTGGAGGCAAGCGTTGCACACTGCTCGGAGTTCTGGAAGGTTTATCTGTAAAGAAGCTTCGGTAGGGGACCAAAGTCCCTGAGTGGTATGATACCCTGTGTGTGCTCCCCAGCCAGTGAGGGGTGTGTCTATAGTAATTATAATGAAGGGGGAGTCCTGTAGGAATGAGACTCCGGATCAGAGATTGTGTGGAAGGGTCCATCATATGAGTGAGTCCTTGACTTTGGTAGGGATAGACAGAAGTCTGTTTAGACTGTGTACGTTTGGTCTGTAGACAGTGGTCATCCAGCCGTGGAAGCACCGCATGTAGAGGCGTGTTTCTCTGATCACAAAAGTACAAGAGGCCATATGGCCCAGAAGTTGCAGGCAGTCTCAGGCAGTGACCCGAGGGCTGTTCCGCAACTTGGCGATCAGATTTCTTATGGTGTTGAATCTGTTGAGTGGGAGAGATGTGAGTTCCGTTAATGAATCGAGGTGTGCACCTATGAACTCCAGTTGTTGGGTAGGAATCAATGTGGCCGGGCCATGCCTGGCTGTTTGGGGAGGCATAGCCTCCCCTAACCGGCCCTCCATACAATTTCAGAAACCCGATGCGGCCCTCAGGCCAAAAAGTTTGCCCGCCCCTGCTCTAGTAGATGGTGTATGGATGCCTAGGGACCTGAACGTAGCTCTGGAATCCTTCATGGTATGCAACACTTTGTTGGTCTTTGTGGCAAATAATTTGTCTCCATCGAAGGGGAGATCTTCCACAGGTATTCTGAATCTCGTGTGGGAAAGAAGATGTAAACCATGAGGCTCAACGCATCATGACTGCTGTCGCAGAGCCCCTCAGAGACTACAGATTTGAATTGTTGTCTCTTGTCCTCAAGAATATCGGTAATAAAGTCCATGAGTTTCTTGTCGTTTCTGTGGTAACATTTGGCCAATAGGGCCACGTAATCAGCCACCCTGAATTGCAGTGTGCACGACACACACTTTTTGACTGAGTAGGTCCAACCTTTTACTGTCTTTGTCAAAAGGGGTGAACGGGAGATGCTGTTTGTTCCTTTGGTTAGCTGCTTCAACTACCAGCGAATTGGGTGCTCAGTGTATGAAAAGGAACTCCGAGCCCTTGGAAGGGACATAGTATTTCCGGTCTGCTCACTTGCAGGTAGGGGTTATAGTGGCTGGTGTTTGCCAGATATTCTTGGCAGGGTCCATAATGGCTCCATTAATAGGAGGGCAATCTTAGATGCACTGGAAGGTTGCAGGATGTTGGGCAGCTCACGCTGATTTTTGGGTACTTCCTCCAGGGTAATCTTAAATTCATTAGCCACTCTTTCGAAGAGATCCTGAAAATAAGAAAAATCATCCGCTGTTGTTGGAGGTGGGGACGACAGGTTAATGCTGTTTGGAAAGGTCTCAGAAGCCTCTTCTTCTGCATGCAGCACTGCAGGCTGTTCCTGTAGCTCAGTCACAGATGTATGCACATGTTCAAGAGGAGATGAGGTGTCACCTTTCTGGGGCTGTGTCGGTCACCATGGTGTCTCCTGTATGATCCCCAGGGGCCCCAGTAATGCCACTGTCTGGGGAATGGCACGGGTGGTCCCATCCATGGGTGTGCATACCAGGGTGGTAGGTCCTTGGAGTATGAAGACCTTGATCTCCTGTGTCCCCTGCTGACTGGGGTCTGGAGTTGGGAGGAATGGTATGGTGAAAAACCTCCCTGAACATCGGCATCCTCATAACTAGAGAAGTGAGAGGGAATAGGAGATAGCTGTCGGGGCCGTGTTGATAGGTCTGGTGAAGGATCAGTATCAAGCAGGGGGGATTGTAGGGTCGGTAATACCAGTAAAACCCGTGAATGAACAAACTACGGTGCAGCAGTGTTTGCAGCCAGAGTGCATTCTGTTAGCTGCAATTGCGGTGTCTTGGGGTTGGGTGGTGCCGAATGCCGCTGTGCCGTAGAGGCAGGCATAGTGACTTGAGGTGCCGGTGCCGCAGTAGCAACCACACTAGGCTGTGACACAAGCAGGCTCAGTTGAGTCAGCACTGGGTCTTTCACGGTGCTGCATGAGAAGAGATGGGCAACTTTAAGCCTGAAGCCTTGGTGTGCCTCAGAAGCAGCCGGGATACGTGCGGTGCCAGAGGTGGCCGGCGCTTCATATGTGCTGAGCCATGGAGTGGTTGGCACTGAGGAGACAGACCTGCTCGAAGATCGTTTGGGAAGCGGTAAGTCTTTGTGAGGCGAGGCACGTGGTCAGTTTTTTGCTGTTTTTTTAATCTTTTGGTGACCTAGGAGGGCTTTGTCTCGATGAGGAAACTGCACCCGGGTCGGAGGCAGGTCCGAGGGACTTCTCCATTAATATTAACTTGAGCCTGAGGTCTCTGTCTTTTTGTGCCCTAGCTTTTAATTTACTACAGTGGATACATTTCTGGGGGACGTGGGACTCCCCCAAGCAGCCAACACATTGAGAGTGGCCATCTGAAATAGGGACGGCGTCTCTGCATGCAGTGCAGCACGTAAAACCTGGTGAGCCAGTCATATTATGAACTAACTGACAGGAAAAACAGGAAGGAAGAAAAAACTGGATTTTTTTTTGGTTAGTTTTTTTTTTTTTTTTTTTTTGAGGGACTGGGAAAGGAAAAATAAAACTTATCTAACTAAATACATGGTAAAAATGTGTATACCTAACTAGACTAGCTAAAAGCAAAGAAGTTTTTCAGTGACTGCTGAGCTCCGTCTCAGGCCAGGGATGGTAGAGAAGGAATTGAGGAGACCGGCTGCGCACACGTGCTATTGAGACATGGCAGGTGCGTGAGGCAGGCACCGCGCATGCATGGCCCGTGTGAGTACTGCTGTAAAAATCTCTGAGGGAAGGTGCAGGGATGCACCAACACCTGGAGTGGCGCACCCACAGGGACACTCATCTCGAAGAAGAACAGGCTCTTCAATCTAGTAGAGAAAGGTAAAACACAATCCAATGGCTGAAAGTTGAAGCTAGAGAAAATTTAGACTGAAAACAAGGTGTAAATGTTTGATTGCAAGAGTAATTAACCATTGGAACAACTTACTGAGTGTTGTGGTGGATTCTCCATCACAGACAACTTTAAAATCAAGATTGGATGTTTTCCTAAAAGATCTGCTCTAGGAATTATTTTGGGGAAGATCTACAGCAGTGGTTCCTTCTGGCTTTGATATCTATTGATCTATGAAGTAAGACATTTTTCTCAATGTATATTTCCTGAAATAATATTTTAATTAATCTTTCCAAAAAACCTGATATGTCTATGTTATCAATATTAAGACTAACGACCATCAATTAGTGGCATCTTTTCTCCACAGATCTTACTGCGCTCTACCAACTTCACTCATTTATTATACACTGTTTATACACTAGCATCATTTCACCACTGAAATACAGCGTCCTCTGGATAGAACTTGGCAGCTGTTTAACAGCTAATAGCAACACTACACAACAGCTTAGGAGAGGAAATGGAGAATACTGAATCTAACTTCAGTTGTAATTTAAGGAGGTAGATTACAGTCATCCAAGCTGGAATCTGGCCAGAACACAGAAACTCATACAAACCCTTGCAAAGAGTTTCAGGGGAATTTTTAACCGCCATAAGAGCCTGGGATCTAAATTTAGTATCTCACCTAAAAGAGCCCTTAGTACTGAGTTGGGGCACCGGTGCACATCTCAGTCAAGCAGAGGAAGCATGCTGAATCATTAACATTTCTGGCAACATCTAAATCTCAGCAGTCCCTCTGAACATAAAGCTCCAATTCTAAGCGGAAGAGAATGGACAGTCCATAAGGGGAACACTAAGCAATTATCCCCTTATCAGAATGTTTAGACCTATCAGTATTTTGATCCATTACATTTGCAGGACCCACTGGTGGTGAAAAATGTGGTAAAGCAGATGATTCCTTACCGGCAAGAAACTCCACTCCTGAGTCTTTGGGTCATATTTTTCCACCACGTCAATAGGTGACTGCTGGCTGCCAAAGCCTCCAATCACTAGCAGAACCTCGTTAGCCCCTGTAGAAAAAAAGACCAGAGTCAAGTTAATTCCTCTGCCATCAAAGGATCACCTTTAAAGAAGCTTTTGGATCCATCCTGGAGGGATGGTCTGTGCCAGGAATGATGGGGCACAGCTGCCTCTTTAACTGAATATTGCTGTCACTGCTCTGTCTCCCTCCCCGCTCCAGACAGACAATATTCAGCCTTCCCCACACCTCAAAGTGACTGGTGGACGGTGCATGCTCCTCCTAGCTTATTCTCACAAGAATTGTTCTCCTTTCTCATCATCTAAGCTACCCCTCAGATGCAGGCCAGAGAGGGCACCCTCCCTCATTCACCATTTCACTGTGAATGCCCTATACCCTCCTCATGCAACCACAGTTGCTGCTGTACCTACTTAGCTACCCCACTGAAGCACAGTGCGAGACCTATCCTGATGGAAGGAAGCAAGTCAGCTACAAAATATTCATAATTAAAGGTAGAAGGGATGATTTGCGGGAAGAACTATTTTCTGAAAATATTAAAATCCAAATAAAGTCATTTTCAGGTGACCATGAAGTTAATTGTGTTGAATATTTCTCCTATAAAGGAAAGAAAAGAATTCAGTGCCCTTTTTGCTTCTTTATCATGTATAAGGAAGGCCTGAAAGGATTTTTCCTGCCTGTTCTGTTTAGCTTAGAAATATCAAGAATATCACGTTTCCTCTTCCATTTTTTCTGGAGGTCTCTTGGAGGCCCAGACTACTGGAATGGGAGCCTGTTAAGCCCCTACTTAAAGGGGAGCAGTGCCGGATCTTTAACAAGGAAGCTTATTTTCTCTCCAATGTTTGTCAGGAGTTTAAGTAAATAAATACATCAAAGAACAGTGTAATCGTTTCAAAATCTCTTCCCCCACTCAGTTGCCCAGTTTCACCTCCTTGCTACTCGTAAGATCATCATCCTACTACTTCCCCAGTTTTCCATAATACTGCCAAGTAAAACAGGAATAGCCAAGCCCTGAAAAGAAAAAATCCTAAATATTCTGCCTAATCCTTCCTTCTACATCAAAGAGAAGGAAAAAAAAATCAAACTATTTCTTTCCTTTGCAGTCACCTTAAAACTATGTAAACAAGCAAATGATTTTGAAGCATGTATTATATCCCAAAGCTCCACAAAGCTCTATCTCGTTTCTGTCTGATTTCTGCCTCTTCTCTGAGGGTATGTCTACACAGCAATTTAAGCCCAGGTCTCAGGCAAGGCTCAGGCCAAAGCCCCCTTGCATACACACTGCATATATGCTAACCTAGGGCTCACACCCAGGATCCCAGGACCCTGAAGGGCTGGAGGGTCCGAGCCATAGAATATCAGGGTTGGAAGGGACCTCAGGAGGTCATCTAGTCCAACCCTCTGCTCAAAGCAGGACTGATCCCCAATTAAATCATCCCAGCCAGGGCTTTGTCAAGCCTGACCTTAAAAACTTCTAAGGAAGGAGATTCCACCACCTCCCTAGGTAGCCCATTCCAGTGTTTTACCACCCTCCTAGTGAAAAAGTTTTTCCTAATATCCAACCTAAATCTCCCCCACTGCAACTTGAGACCATTACTCCTTGTTTTGTCATCCGCTACCACTGAGAATAGTCTAGATCCATCCTCTTTGGAACCACCTTTCAGGTAGTTGAAAGTAGCTATCAAATCCCCCCTCATTCTTCTCTTCTGTAGACTAAACAATCCCAGTTCCCTCAGCCTCTCCTCATAAGTCATGTGTTCCAGTCCCCTAATCATTTTTGTTGCCCTCCGCTGGACTCTCCAATTTTTCCACATCCTTCTTGTAGTGTGGGGCCCAAAACTGGACACAGTACTCCAGATGAGGCCTCACCAATGTCGAATAGAGGGGAACGATCACGTCATAGAATCATAGAATCATAGAAGATTAGAGTTGGAAGAGACCTCAGGAAGTCATCTAGTCCAAAGCCCTTCTCAAAGCAGGACCAACCCCAACTAAATCATCCCAGCCATGGCTTTGTCAAGCCAGGCCTTAAAAACCTCTAAGGATGGAGATTCCACCACCTCCCTAGGTAACCATTCCAGTGTTTCACCACCCTCCTAGTGAAATAGTTTTTCCTAATATCCAACCTAGATCTCCCCCACTGAAACTTGAGACCATTGCTCGTTGTTCTGTCATCTGCCACCACTGAAAACAGCCTAGCTCCATCCTCTTTGGAACCCCCTTCAGGTAGTTGAAGGCTGCTATCAAATCCCCCCTCATTCTTCTCTCTGTAGACTAAATAAGCCCAGTCCCCTCAGCCTCTCCTCATAAGTCATGTGCCCCAGCCCCCTAATAATTTTTGTTGCCCTCCACTGCATTCTCCCCAATTTGTCCACATCCTTTCTGTAGTGGGGGGCCCAAAACTGGACACAATACTCCAGATGTGGCCTCACCAGTGCCGAATAGAACGGAATAATCCCTTCCCTCCATCTCCTAGCAATGCTCCTACTAATGCAGCCCAATATGCCATTAGCCTTCTTGGCAACAAGGGCACAGTGTTGACCCATATCCAGCTTCTCGTCCACTGTAATCCCCAGGTCCTTTTCTGCAGAACTGCTGCTTAGCCAGTCAGTCCCCAGCCTGTAGCGGTGCAGGGGATTCTTCCGTCCTAAGTGCAGGACTCTGGGGGAGGTTTAGATTGGATATTAGGAAAAACTTTTTCACTAAGAGGGTGGTGAAACACTGGAATGCGTTACCTAGGGAGGTGGTAGAATCTCCTTCCTTAGAGGTTTTTAAGGTCAGGCTTGACAAAGCCCTGGCTGGGATGATTTAACTGGGACTTGGTCCTGCTTTGAGCAGGGGGTTGGACTAGATGACCTTCTGGGGTCCCTTCCAACCCTGATATTCTATGATTCTATGATTTGTGCTTGTTGAACCTCATCAGATTTCTTTTGGCCCAATCCTCCAATTTGTCTAGGTCACTCTGGACCCTATCCCTACCCTCCAACGTATCTACTTCTCCCCCCATCTTAGTGTCATCTGCAAACTTGCTGAGGGTGCTATCCATCCCGTCATCCAGATCTTTAATGAAGATATTGAACAAACCCGACCCCTGGGGCACTCCGCTTGATACCAGCTGCCAACTAGACATCGCACCATTGATCACTATCCATTGAGCCCGACGATCTAGCCAGCTTTCTATCCACCTTATAGTCCATTCATCCAAGCCATACTTTTTTAACTTGCTGGCAAGAATACTGTGGGAGACCATATCAAAAACTTTGCTAAAGTCAAGGTGTATCACGTCCACCGTTTCCCCCATATCCGCAGAGCCAGTTATCTCATCATAGAAGGCAATCAGGTTAGTCGGGCATGACTTGCCCTTGGTGAATCCATGTTAACTGTTCCTGATCACCTTTCTCTCCTCCAAGTGCTTCAAAATGGATTCCTCGAGGACCTGTTCCATGATGTTTCCAGGGATTGAAGTTCCCCAGAATCTCCTTCTTCCCTTTTAAAAAGATTTGCACTACATTTGCCTTTTTCCAATTGTCCGGGACCTCTCCAATCACCACAAGTTTTCAAAGATAATGGCCAATGGCTCTGCAATCACATCAGCCAACTCCCTCAGCACCCTCGGATGCATTAGATCTGTACCCACGGACTTGTGCATGTCCAGCTTTTCTAAATAGTCCTTCACCTGTTCTTTCACCACTGAGGGCTGCTCACCTCCTCCCCATACTGTGCTGCCCAGTGCAGCAGTCTGGGAGCTGACCTTGTCTGTGAAGACTGAGGCAAAAAAAAAAAGCATTGAGTACTTCAGCTTTTTCCACAGCATCTGTCACTAGGTTGCCTCCCCCATTCAGCGAGGGTCCCACATTTTTCCTGGCCACCTTCTTGTTGCTAACAAACCTGTAGAAACCCTTCTTGTAACCCTTCATATCCCTTGCTAGCTGCAATTCCAATTGTGCTTTGGCCTTCCTGATTACACCCCTGTATGCTCGAGTAATATTTTTATACTCCTCCCTAGTCATCTGTCCAAGTTTCCAGTTTTTGTAAGCTTCCTTTCTGTGTTTAAGCTCCCTGAAGATTTGTCTGTTAAGTCAAGCTGGTTGCCCGCCATATTTGCTATTCTTTCTGCAAATCAGAACACAAGGACACACATTCTGTCCTTCTGATATATTTTGTACCCTGGTATTCCTGTGTCCCACTGATTATCCTCATTCCACCAAGTTTCTCTGATGCCTATTGTATATCCTCATTTAATACGAGGCACTCTAGTTCACCCTTCTTATTATTTAGGCTTCTAGTATTTGTATATAAGCACTTAAAAAAATTGTCACTTTTTAGCTGTCTGCCTTACATGATGGGAATCTTGAATGGGAATCTTATGACTGTTTCTCATCAGATCCCACCCACATTTTATCATCTTCCATCCTCTTCTCCTTACTAGGACGTAGCGAATCTCCAGTAATAGATCCTCCCCTAAGGGATGTCTCTGTCCGAACCATGCGCTCTTCCGCACCTGTCCGCTTTCCCCCAGCCCTTAGTTTAAAAACTGCTCTACGATCTTTTTAATTTTAAGTCTAATTTTAATTTTAGCAATCTGGTTCCATTTTGGTTTAGGTGGAGCCTATCCTTCCTGTATAGGCTCCCCTTTCCCAATGGTGCCCCAGTTCCTAATACATCTAAACCCCTCCTCCATATACCATCATCTCATCCATGCATTGAGACCCTGCAGTTCTGTCTGTGCATGGAACTGGAAGCATTTCAGAGAATGCTATCTTGTAGGTCCTGGACTTCAATCTCTTACCTAGCAGCCTAAATTTGGCCTCCAGGACCTCTCTCCTATCCTTCCCTATGTCATTGGTACCTACATGTAATATGACCACCGGCTCCCCCCAGCACTACACATAAGTCTATCTAGATGTGTCAAGAGATCCACAACCTTCACACCAGGCATGCAAGTCACCATGTGGTTCTTCCGGTCATCACAAACCCAGCTATCTATGTTTCTAATGACCGAATCCCACATATCTATTACCTGTCTCTTCCTAATAACTGGAGTTCTCTCCCATGGAGAGGTCCTCAGTGGAAGAGGATACCACGACATCATCCAGAAGGAGGGTCCCAACTATGGGATCATTTCTTTCTGCTCCAGTTCGATGTTCTCCTTCCCTGAGACTTTTATCCTCCTCAACCATGCTAACCCACCAGTCAGTGCTTGTTTCTCAGGCCCAGAAACAGCACTCCACCGTCTTCAGCTGCTCTGTGAATGCCACCAACAACCAGGAATTCTTTTTCGCTATGTCCCTCAGCTATATCCCCGGTTGTTATGATACTTCTCGTGGGTCTGCAAATACAGGAGAATCAACCGTCCTGTATTTGCAATGTTCATGAGAATAGTGCAGAGCTCTGTGGGCACCATGCTTCTGTCAGAGATGGTGACACCGAAAAGTGTTGCATGTGTTTGTGACTTTTTTTTTTTTAAATTATGGATATGGATGGCATTATGGGATAGAGACGGTTGCATGCTGAGAACCTAAGTCCCTGGCTGAGTCATTTCTATCCCACAACACACTGCAAAAATTTCCCAAAAGAGACTGCACTGGACAGTGGTACGTGGCACACTGGGATAACTTCCTGTGGTGCAGTGCACTTTGCATCAGTACAAGCACTCCTGGTCAGTACACGCAGCACTGACACAAGCAATCAAGCATGCACGTGCCTGTGCAGATAATTAACCAGTGGAGCAATTTACCTAGGGATGTGGTGGATTCTCCAGTACTTGAAGTCTTTAAGCCAAGATTAGAATGTCTTTTACTGAAAGATCTGATGATCTTATAGACTCAAGATGACGATGAGTCTAAAAGATCTGTTCTGGCTCATCTAGAAGTTACTGGGCTGAATACAGGGTTAACTGGGTGAAAATCTATGGCCTGTGTGTCATGCAGGAGGTCAGACTAGATTATAATACTATAATAATATAAAACTTTGTGGGAGTTGTCAAGAGAGATGAAAAGCATTTTTCCCCTGCAGCAACTGACCTCTAACTACATTGCAATCAACTGAGCTCAACTATGCAGACCTGTCAGAAAGGCAGATCATACCTTCAAGCAAGAATGGGGCTTGCTAAACCATGTGTCAAAGAGAGGCAAAGGGCTTATTTTTGCTATTTAACACTGAGGTATCTCTTCACTTCCTACCTCCCTGGTGTTTTTAATGATCCTGGTAAAGGGGTAGAAAGAAACTATCCCACCACGTTCGGATACAGTCTAGAAGCATGGACAACTCTGCGGGGAAAGACGGTCTTGTCACTAAAGCACAGGACCGGAAGTTAAGGCGATCTGGTCTCTATTCCCAGCTCTGCCAGAAATTTACTGTTTGTTCTGAGTCAAATCACTTCCATTCTCTCTCTCAGTTTCACTCTCTGTACAATGGGAATATTACTTGTTTCCCAAAGGGTTGTGAGAGTTAGCTCATTAGTATCTGTGAAGCACTGAGAGCATCAGTCAGAAGGCACTAGACAGCATCTAAATACAATACCTGGCAATGTCCCAGAGAATCTCCTGAGTGTCCTTTCCTTTGTTGCTCACCTAGACGTGCTCTGGTCCTGGGTCCCTGCATCTGACTCCGGAGCTCAGGCCTTAGGTGGAATTTCTTAGCTTCATCTACAAGGTCTCTGCACTGCAAACTGCACCGTATAAAAGGCTGGGGGAAAACATGCATATGTTGTATGTTTGATTTGTTTTAAATTCCCTAGAAACAATCATATTAGAACCAGTTCCACTGGATTTAAATGACATTAATACTCTGACTTGCATGATGACCTACTGGCAACAGAGAAAGGCTGCAAGTGCTACAGATGAAAAAAGGCCAAAAACCTGCACAGTGCCAGATACTGCAGGGCTCCCTAACTGTGGAAGAACAAACAAGACCGAGTAAATTACCAAACTAAGATAAACCAATTTAAGCAATATTTAAACCAGTTCAACTACGTCTGTGCTGGGGATTGGGATCAGGGTAATAAAATTAGTTTTAGATCAATTTCATCACACCAGTGAAACCATTCTAATGTAGTCTGTTGCAGGAAATTCTGCCCTGCTTGGTGAGGGTAACACAAATAGGCATCTCCAGCTGGATAAGGATAACGCTATGACTTTCTGTGACCTTCGAGACTTCTGCAGCGTCCGGTGCTGGCTCAGGGGCTGCCCAAGACGGGCAGCTCCTGGGCCAGCAGCAGCAGTTTGGGTGTGTGGGAGGGGGCTCAAGGCTGGGGCTTGGAGTGCAGGGCGGCGCTTACCTCGGGGGGTGGGGGGGCTCCCCTGCTGCCACCGGCATATCCCTGCAGCTCCTAGGCAGAGGGGCCAGGGGGCTCTGCACGCTGCCCATGCCCACACAGGCACGGCACCTTGGGGTTCCCGGCCAATGGGAGCTGCGGAGCCAGCGCTTGTGGCGGGAGCAGTGTGCAGAGCCCCCCTGGCTGCCCCTCCCCCTAGGAGCTGCAGGGACATGCTAGTCGGAGCCAAGAGCCCGCCAGCCCCGCCAACCCTCCCCACCCTGCACAGGTCCTGGGCAACATGCCACCACCCGCTCCGCCCCAGAGCCCACAGCACCCCCAGACCGCGCCCCCACAGCTCCCTGCCCCAAGTTTTAGTTAGGGATATATAGTAAAAGTCATGGACGGGTCACGTGACCGATCCATGAATTTTACTAAAAATATCTGTGACTAAAATGTAGCCTTAATTATAGGCCATCAGTGAAAGGAAACAGTGTGGAAAGCATCCCCAATGTGATCTATTGAGATATTTTGGGGACTGAACTATGGGATGTAAAGGAATAATGATATGGACTCTTAACCTCTCTATATCACAGGATCACTGTGCTGTTTATACCTCAGTGTCTATGACATCTGTGATGTAGCGGGGGGTAAGAAGCGGCATGCGCACGTACTGCAGCAGCTCTGGCAAGGAGTCCTCCCGTTCCTTTTTTGAGTGTTTCACCCAATTTATAACTGCCTCAAAAACAGGTTCTTCAGAATCCACCTAAAAAGAAAAAGCACTGATCAGACTTCAGAGGGTTGTTCCAGTGACTGGATTTGGGATAAGCAATAACTTTCCAGCTTGTTGACTCTGCTTCTCAGTGAGCAAAAAGGCTGAATTCTTAAGCAACGGTTTATCATGAGGGTTTCTAAGAATGATATTTACAAATGATCACCAAGAAATTCTCTTTGATTTTTCCTATTTAAAGTGCCACCCAATTGTTCTCTTTTATATCATCACCACCTCTCCCAATAGCTTTCTGGAATTTTCCATAGCCATCAGAATTTACTCATTGTGCTCCCATTAACCCTCTGCAGCCCCTATTCAAATGCCCAGACACTAACCTCTAACACCACAGGCTCCGGCTTTCTTGGTCCATTTCTCCACACTTGAAGAAACCAACCTTCAAATACCCACCTCCTCCCAGAGATATTTATCGTCTCTGGAAAACTGAAATCTGTTGCAGAGAGCCCTGAGCACTTCGGCTAGGCTCTGAAAATACAAATTGTTTGACCGTAGGTAATTCCAGGGCACACTAAAAGTGCAACCACTGAGGAGAAGGCTCATAAGTAATTAAGGTTTCAGCAAATCACTAGGGTTGGGCAAGAATCAGCAACGGAACATGAGTACCCACCTTACTGCCAGCATGACTAGTGATTTCATTCCAGTCATACAAGAAAGCCAGCTCCACTTCCTATGCTTTGGATTCTGCATCTCAAATGGGTTTTGCTTCAGAAGTAAGGGAAGTTCAGATGTTAGGTAGATGTAGGGGTCTGGTAAAACCTCACAGGTTTCAGCTACAAGATGATACCCCAGCCAAACCAAGTGAGCATATCAGCAAACCCTTGGAGGATGGGGTAGGTTTAAAGATGAGGCAAAGCTCTTACCAGGAGAGCTCAGAGAGCAGAGCCCCAGAGATAAGGGGGCAGTTCTACATACAGAAATTCACTCTGAAACATAAAGCATACAGCCACGATCGGTCACTTCCGTTTAAACTGTATCTGAAGTTAATTTTCTTCCTTTCAGTATTATACTTAGTGGGCTTGATCAAGAACACAGCATAAAATCTAAACATATCAAATGCATTAATTGATACTCTGAGAGCATCCTTGAAACACATAAGCAAGCAGAAGTGATCATGCCCTTCTCTGTTAATACCTGAACAGCAGATCCCCATACCTAACAAGTCTGCAGCTAAAATCCCACTTTAGAGACAGGAGAAGCTACTGTAAACCCCAGGAATTTGAACACCACCAGCTTCATTTCCTCCCCAGTGTAATGTTTATAGAGTACTCACTGAAATAATGGCAGAGGCATATCTGAACGTTACAGGATCTTTAACTCTGTGAAAACAAGTGATATTGCCACTTATATAGTGTCCCCATGTGTGACATTGCACTCTCTATGATTTTATAAAAATATGCTAATGAGTGTGAATATAATGTAACTGGAATATGCTTCATGCAAAAGGTCTCTTGTAAGGTATCATTACAAAGCTTATAATCTACTGAGTGTGGTCACCCTATTTGTATAAATGTATCACATTTGTATCTGAAACTAGAAATAAGAATTATAACTGAGGTCCTATTGTAGTTATGCAAAGTGTGGGCCATTAATGGTGGTTTGGAATCTTGATGGCTCCCATTAACCAGGAAAATTGACCGTAGATGGATCTGTTTACTTGTAAGTCTTCCTGTATACTGTGTGCTGGCAAGAGGGTAATGAAGTCTTACAGTGACATGTGATCATGTCACCTGAACTGGAATCCATCTTTAACCTGGTGCTTTTCCATTGAGAAGAGGGGTGGGAACCCAGAGGGACAAAGGATTCCCGCCTTATGCAAAAGATATATAAGTGAATGGAACAGAACAAATGGGGCGGCCATCATGAGAAATCCCCTAGCTACCACCTGAGCTGGAACAAGGGCTTTACCAGGGGAAAAGATTGTGCCCAGACTAGGAAGGCGTCCAGTCTGTGAAAGAAACTTATTGAAACATCTGAGGGTGAGATCTTATCTGTATTCAGTGTACTAGACTTAGACTTGCGTGTTTTATTTTATTTTGCTTGCTAATTCACTTTGTTCTGTCTGTTACTACTTGGAACCACTTAAATCCTACTTTCTGTATTTAATAAAATCATTTTTCACTTATTAACCCAGAGTATGTATTAATACCTGGGGGGGCAAACAGCTGTGCATCTCTCTCTATCAGTGTTATAGAGGGCGAACAATTTAGGAGTTTACCCTGTATAAGCTTTATACAAGGTAAAAAACGGATTTATTTGGGGTTTTGACCCATTGGGAGCTGGGCATCTGAGTGTTAAAGACAGGAATACTTCTTAAGTTGCTTTCAGTTAAGTCTGCAGCTTTGGGGCACGTGGCTCAGACCCTGGGTCTGTGTTGGAGCAGACTGGCGTGTATGGCTCAGCAAGACAGAGGTGTTGGAGTCCCAAGATGGCAGGGAAAGCGGGGGTAGAAGTAGTCTTGGCACATCAGTTGGCAGTCCCAAGGGGGTTTCTGTGTTCCAACCTGACACACCATGATAAAAAAAAAAAAAAATCAGTCTCCAAAGTAACGGCTGGTACAGCATTAAAACCTCAGCTCCTGAACTGAGTAAAACTGCCATCCACACATGGGTTGCTGTCTCCTGTTCTCCTCAACACACCTCCAGCTGCCAGAAACACTCAGAGCTCATCGCATCCATTCCCCCTTCTCCCCTTGAAACAGAAAAACGGCAAACAGGAAAACAGAGGGACAGCAGGATTAGCACATGAGCATCAACGATCCCAATCCAGGCATGCTGGTGAACTTCAGAAGCCCAAATTTACACCCACTTGTTTGCAACCTGGGATGCCAATCTTAGACTGTTCCTGGAATGGCCAGAATGGCTGCTACAATACAGAAATTTGGTTTATCCCAATCTTTACAAGAATGACTGCAGGGCACCAATGCATATAGTCAAAACTTGATGGAGGAGTGCACAACTAGAAGACTGGAAGGTGAACTGCAAGACCACACTATGCTCAATGATGCAGCAGTTAGATGGCTGAACAATCTAGATATTAAACTTGTGATGCATATGAAAATACAATCCCAACCAGCCCAGCAGCCTTGAATAGAGGTGTGCTGCCCAGTCAAAGGGCAGATATGATAGGACAGACACCCTAATTTTGAAAAGCTCATCATGTTTATTGATTTTTTAATTATCAAAGGACTTTTTAAAAGCAGCATACATTTTCAGGGCCTTTCAAATTCCATGGTGCCCCTTTTACTTTGAAGAAAGCAAATTAAACAGTTCTCCTGGACTGTTGTGATGTTTCTTGATTTGTGTTTGTCTCATTTACACTGTACATGTTTCGGGCCAGGGAATGTATCTTACTTAGAAAATTACTGTTTACATTTACTTTATTTTACAAAATACATTATACTCAGAATACAGTCAAATATTAATTAATTCAGAACTGAATCCTGGCACTTCAAATGGCAAAATCTTCCTGACATATAAACCTTTGATTAGTTTTTACATATACTGGATCTACTTCCACTTTATAGGCTCCATGAAAATATAAAATGCAGCTTACTAAATCAGGGCAGCCACCTGGTTAGAGATAATTTTTTAAGCGCTGACAATGTATTTGGCACTGTATGAGACACAGAATGAAGTGGTCCCTCCCTGAGAAACTCACAGTCCAAAAGAAATTGAGTAACATCTCAGGCTTAAAGAGAAATTCATACTTCTACCATCTTGATGCAGCAGATCTGGATGTGTGTCTTACAAATAAACAGCTGTCTAGTCCAATGATCAATTCTCAAAGCGGCCACCACTCCCAAGTACCTGCTCTCCTCACAAACAGATCAATACAGCAGGAAACAGAACTAAGAGGTCACTAGTTTGGCCAACCTTTCAGTAGTGGCTCCATTCAGTGACCCACTGCAGAGCTTTGGCACATATCTGAAACTTCATCTCTTGTATGTAGAAGTACATTTTAAAGATACTGATAATGTAAGAATCAGATGCTGCAGACACACACATTTCTTAACCAACAAGAGAACAAACAACAGGTAACTAACAAGTCATGATTGCAGTGTTTGTAAGCTAAACTCTCTATCCCCTTCCCTTCATATCTCTTGGTCTTTTCAGACTGTAGAGTCTTGGCAGAGACCATCTTCCTATGTGTTTGGAAGGCACCCAGCACAGTGTGGGCACAAATATTTTTTTTAAGGCTCCAACCCTGCAAACGTTTACATATGTACTTAGCTCTACTCACACGAGCAGCTGCAGAGATGCCACTGGGACTGCTCACGCAAGTGAAGGTAAGCACATGCATAGGTGTTTGCAGGCTCAGACTCCAAACAGTAATAACCTACATTACCAAGATTGCACCACAGATCACTGAAAATGAAGGAATTTTAAAAATACAACTACTTGTCACTAAATATGCTAGCTTTCCTTTCTGCGTTTCTTTCTGTTGTCCAAGCTGAATACAAAGCGTTAACAGTGATCTCAGCTGTGTCAAAGCAGAATAACTTTGCAATGGATTGACTATGTGATAGATTAGTTGGTGCACTGATCTGTTGATAAAAGAGAATGGAAGATTGTTAAGACTTTGCATGACAGAGCGAGAGGGACATGCCAGTGGGAGCCGGGGAGCCCCCCCTGAAGTAAGCGCCACCCCACAACCCTACCCTCTGCCCCAGCCCCGAGGTGCGCAGCCTGGGACTTCTGCTGGGGGAGGGGGAGGCGCGCAGCCCAGGACTCCTGCTGGTGCTTGGGAGGCCGGGGGGAGGAAGAAGAGGTTGGCGGGGCTGGCAGGCTCTCGGCTCCAACCGGCAGCCTGCAGCTTTTAGGGGGTGGGGTGGCCGGGGGGGTTCCTGCCATAAGCGCCGGCTCCGCAGCTCCCATTGGCCAGAAACTGCAGCCAATGGGAGGTACTGGGGCGGTGCCCTGCAGCACTCTGAGCCCCCTGGCCCCTCTGCATAGGAGCTGCACGGTCATGCTGTTGGGAGCCGGGGAGCCTCCTCCCAGAGATAAGCGCTGCCCTGCACCCCAACCCCTTGCCCCAACCCTGAGCTCCCTCCTACACACCCAAACTGCTGCTCCTGGCCGCTGCAGAAGTCATGGAGGTCACAGAAAGTCACAGAATCCGTGACTTCCACGACAGACATGCAGCCTTATTCATAACCACAAGAGGCAAGACGTCACAGTGAGAGAGAGGAGGGTGAGTAGGGTGTGGCGTCCACAAAGAAGAGGACCAGGAGGAACTCCACACAGCCATCAGTTTCCGATTGATACCAGGTCCTCAACGCAGAAACTTTGGAAGACCTCTCTCTCAAGATCAAGCTGGTCCAAGGGAATGGCAAGATGTATGGGACACATGTGGATGGAAGCTTGACCCAAATGCTGAGCAAATCAAATTTGCCCAAAGAGTTCTCAAAGTGTTCAAGGAAGACAGACGCCGCTTGTTGGGGATTCAATACGCACAAGAATAGAACGAACATTCTACAAGGGGCAGGCAGGCAGACAACATGATGCTGTCTTCCCAGAATCAGTACATGAGACGTCATGCTAAGATTAGATAGGCTTCTGAAGTGAACATGCAACAATCTATTGGTGATGGTTCATACTGGCAATAATGACACTGTATCAAGAAATCTCTCGCAGATCAAAGATGAGTTCAGCGAACTCGGAAACATACTGAAGAATAACGTCTAAGCAATCTTTTAGATCCTTCCTTTGCATGAGAGAAGGAAGCTAGAAGGCCTAAGATTCTAGAAGTGAACTGCTGAGTAAGTGAGCAGTGATGGAAACATTGGTACACTTTCTATGTGGAGAGGGCCTGTATGGCCTCCACCTCAGGACAATCTCCTCTAGGACAGGCTGGCTAAAGTAGTCAACAGGAAATTAAACGAATAACAAAAGGAGAGGGCAAAAAAAGCGAAAATATAAGTACTCATTTAACACAAAAGTCAAGATGTTGAGAACAAAATTAATAAAGGAACCAAAGGACATGAAGAGAAGAAATTCTTGTCTTGCCTATACACCAGTGCTAGAAGCCTGCGTAATAAACAACAGGAACTAGAATTGAATTTATGCTCATAAATGAGCAATCTATTTGGTATTACTGAAACCTGCTGGGATGATTCCCATGATTGGAATGTTAAAATCAATGGTTATAACATACCTAGAAAAGGCTTGAGTGGGCAAAAGCGGAGGGGGAGTAGCACTCTATGTCAAAAAAGGAATTACCTGTTTCAGAGTCACTGATAACTCAGAAGAAAATGATCTTGGATGCTTATGGATCAATGTCAGGGTGGATAAAAATCAATGATTTAAAAAAATTTTTTTTTGTATTTGATCAGATTTTTTTGATAAGATGCTTTTTGAGGAAAAAGGAAAAAACTATCTAAGGAGAGTTTTATCATGGAATAGGGATTATAAATTCTAATTCTGTAGTATGAGACAACATATTCATGTAATGTTTAAGAAAAGTTTTGTAAATGAGTTCCAATACATCATGAATTAGGGACCCAATCTTATGGGGCTCCAGGGGCTTCTGTACAGATTATTTAGGTTAATTTTTCTATCTACCCAATGCGACTCAATGCTCAATCTAGAAGATACCATCAGAGATGCTTAGTTTTACAGTTCTCAAACTGTGGATTTGTGCCTCCAGAGATAACATGCTTGTTAACAGCAAAAATGTTTTTACATAAGTAAATAAGTAAATAAATAAACAGAGATGAGAAATAACAGACCTCAACCCTATTGTCCCTCTGCAAATTTGTGTACAAAGAGACAATCCCTTACCTCTCTCTAAAAGTGCAAAGTTTCAAAATGTTCAATGACTAGAAGATTGTTGGGGGCGGAATAGATCTGAACAAGGAGAAGTCTGGAGATAAATGCGAGAAGGGAGGGACAGGCAATAGAAACAAAAGTGAAACTGTTTGAGCAGCATATTCCAGAAGTCTTGAGGTCTTTCTGAGTATAGCCTTCATTGATTTGAGATCTACCATACCATTATCTCACTGGAAGGGAAAACCTATAATGGCAGCAGGCCGTAAATGAGACCCAGTTTGGGAATATGAACCATTCAAGAAATATATATTTGTTGATGATATTTTAAAGAAAGTCACACCAGTGAACTGGTGGAAGTCACTTAAGCACTTGGATTCAGAGACTGTTGAAGTGATAATCTCACTTTTAAACAGCAGTAGCTTCTTCTGCCGGTGTAGAAAGAATATTTTCTTCCTTTGGACTAATTCATTCCAAATTGAGAAATCGTTTGGGACCTGAAAAAACAGGAAAGCTTGTTTTTCTTTTCCAGATTATGAACAAACAAGAAAATGAAGGTGAAGACAATAGTTAGCTGCAGAAGCCAATATTTTAAGTTTCTCATGTTGACCTGGCTGACAGTCAATTTTAATTTGTTTTTTTTAATATTTCATTTAACTATTTTAATTAAAAACAATTTTAACAAAAAACAAACCTGATTTTAAAAAACTTGAATGTTTAACTAACTTCAAAAATTCATATGCTTGTTTTGTTAAAATATTATATGTTTGCTGTTGAAGAAAAAAATCCAAAATACATAATATTGTTGTTTTAGTTAAAACAATTTAAATGTCTGTCTGGTGATGTTCTCCTCCTAATATAGCATGGCAAGAAAAATCCTCCAAATATTATTGATTAACTTGTTGAACTGGAGATAGTTCACCTCCCAATGACTTCATAAATATCTGCTTCCATTACCTTTGGTAAATGAAATAACCAAACAATCATTCATTTTCTGATATAGCTGTAAAACTAATCTGAAAAGTTTTCAAAATAAATCACTGCTTAAAAATGTATAGCGTGTACCTTCTAAAAATGAAACCTTCATCTACCTCTCAGTTGTGAAGAATATGTATTAAGGTTATAACACCCAACAAGAATGAACTTTTATGTAGAAATCCATGATTAAATCGAGTCTTCCTGACTAGTGATTTCAATCAAACCTACCCTGATCAATGTCCTAACAGATAAAGCACAATATGGGATATTAGTGGTGTCTGCTACAGACCCACAAATCACATTATAGAACAGGATGATTGTCTCCTTTTGCACCTATCTATAAAGTATAGGGAAAAAAAATTATGTGATCACATGGGACTTGAATTTCAGTGACATATGCCAGAGGTCTCATACTATCAGTATTGAAACATCCTTGGAACTTCTAAACATAATAGATGAGAATTTCCTAATTCAAAAAGTGTTGCAACCAACATGGGGGAATTCTATATTAGACCTTATCATAGAATCATAGAATATCAGGGTTGGAAGGGACCTCAGGAGGTCATCTAGTCCAAACCCCTGCTCAAAGCAGGACCAATCCCCAATTTTTGCCCCAGTTCCCTAAATGGCCCCCTCAAGGATTGAACTCACAACCCTGGGTTTAGCAGGCCAATGCTCAAACCACTGAGCTATCCCTCCCTCCCTTATCACCTTGTCTTGATAAAGAGGAACTGATCACAGAACTAAAAATATACAGTAGCTTAGGAACAAGGGATCATAAGTTGATTATATTTATAATGTGGAAGCAGATTAAACTATAGACCAGTGATACACATATTTGATGCTTTAAAAGGAACCAATTTTACAAAGCTGGAAACAATTATTAGCAAAATCAGCTGGGAGGAAGAATCAGAAAAATGTGAATATTTGGGAATTAACAACACTTTTCTAGATTCCCAAAAGCCACAATCCCACAATTGAGGAAGACGGGCTGCACTAGTTAAAAATACTGATTTAGAAGGGAAGTGAAAGCAGGTATACAAAATAAATATATAAACAAATGGAAGGAAGGGGAAGTTAATAGTAATGAATATAAATCAGACGCTAACAATTATAGAAAATTGATAAGAGAAGAAAGGGACAAAAGGAGAAATGGTCAGCAGAATTAAGGACAATAAGAAGGAGTGTTTTAAATATATTAGGATCAAAAAGAATCCTAACAATGGCATTGGTCCACTATAAGATGGAAATGGTAGAAGTATCAATAATAGTGCAGAAAAGACAGAAGTGTTCACAAAATTCTTCTGTTCTATATTAGGGAAAAAACACTGATGATGTAGTTATATCATATAACACACTAGTGGAATGGAAAGAACCTCAGGAGGATGTCGAACAGCAGCTACTAAATTTAGACATTTTAAGATCAGCAGGTCTGGATTACTTCCATTGAAGAGTTTTTAAAAGAGCTGGCTGAGGAGCTTGCTGGACCATTAACGTTGATTTCAATCAAACTCAGAGGACAGGAAAGTTCAAAAAGACTGGAAGAAAGGTAATGTTGTGCTAGTTGTTAAAAAGGTTAAACAAGATGACCTGGGTAATTATAGATGTGTCAGCCTGACATCGATCCCAAGCAAAATAAAGGAGCAGCTGATACAGGACTTGATTAATAAAGAATTAAAGGATGGTAATATAATTAATACAAATCAATATGGGCTTATGGAAAATAGATCCTTTCAAATTAACTAGATATCTTTTTTTGATGAGATTACAAGTTTGATGGAAAAAGCTAACAGTTTTGATGTAAATGAATATTCTTAGAACTCTAATGAGTTTGACTTGATACTGCATGACATTTTGATAAAAAGACTAGAAAGATATAAAATCATCATGCCACACATTAAATTGGTTAAAAGCTATCTAACTTATAGGTCCCAATATGTAACTGTAAACAAGAAATATTCATTGAGCGGGTGAGTTCTGAATAGGGCTCGTCAGGTATTGGTTCTTTCCTCTATGCTATTTAACATTTTTATCAATGACCTGAAAAAAACAGATTCATAGATTCCAGAGCCAGAAGGGACCACTGTGACCATCTAGTCCAGTGGTTTTCAACCTATTTTCATTTGTGGACCCCTAAACATTTTTAAATGGAAGGGTGGATCCCTTTGGAAATCTCAGATATAGTCTGCAGACCCCCTAGAGGTTCACGGACCACAAGTTGAAAACCAATGATCTAGTCTGACCTCCTGTATAACATAGGCCATAGAAACAAATCCTAGAGCGTATCTTTTAGAAAAACATCTAATCTTGATTTAAAAAATGTCAGAATGATAGAGGATCCTCCATGACCCTTGGCAAATTTTTCTAGTAGTTAATTAGTCTTACTGTTAAAAATTTACAAAATTTAAAAATGCTCTGTCTTTGTCTAGGTTCAACCTCCAGCCATTGAAAGTGGTACCTGACAACAGAACAAGGAGTAATGGTCTCAAGTTGCAGTGGGGGAGGTTTAGATTGGATATTAGGAAAAACTTTTTCCACTAGGAGAGTAGTGAAGCACTGGAATGGGTTACCTAGGGAGGTGGTGGAATCTCCTTCCTTTGAGGTTTTTAAGGTCAGGCTTGAAAAAGCACCGGCTGGGATGATTTAGTTGGGGATTGGTCCTGCTTTGTCCAACCTGCCGGGGGTTGGACTAGATGACCTCCTGAGGTCCCTTCCAACCGTGATATTCTATGATTCTATGATCATATTGGATCACCTTTCTCTGCTAGATTGAAGAGCGCTTTATTAAATATTTGTCATTTAAATACTTACAGACTGTAACCAAGTCACCCCTTTACCTTCTCTTCATTAATCCAAACATATTGAGCTCTTCCAGTCTTTCACTATAAGGCATATTTTCTAATCCTTTAATCATTCTCACAGCTCTTCTCTAAACCCTCTCCAATTTATCCACAGCTGTCTTGAATTATGGACACCAGGATTGGACACGGCATTCCAGCAGCAGTTGCATCAGTGTCAAACACGGAAGTAAAACAACTTCTCTACTCCTACTCAAGATTCTCTTGTTCATATATCACAAGATTGCATTAGCTCTTTTGATCACAGCATCATGCTGGGAGCTCATATTCACATCATTATCCCCAAAATCTTTTCAGTCACTGCTTCCCGGGATAGAGCCCCCCATCCTGTAAGTATGGCCTACATCATTTGTTCTAGATGTTCACATTTACATTTAACTGTATTAAAACAAACACACACGCATATATATATTACACTTGCGCCCAATCTAGCAAGTGATACCAACTGCTCTGAATCACTAACCTGTCCCCTTCATTATTACCACTCCCCCTATTTTTGGGTCATCTGTAAACTGTATGAATGATGATTTTGTGTTTTCTTCCAGGTCACTGATAAAAATGTTAAATAGCGTAGGGCCAAGAACTGATCCCTGCTGATCCACACTGGCAACACCTGCTTCATGAATATTCCATATCAGCCAATTTTTAATCCATTTAATGTGTGTTATGTTCTTTTATATCATTCCAGTTTTTTAATCAATATTGTGTGTGGTACCAAGTCAAACACCTTACAAAAGTCTATTATGGCAACACAATTACCTTTATCAACCAAACTTGTAATCTCATTATAAAAAAGGTATCAAGTCAGTTTGACAGGATCTATTTTCCATAAAACCCATGTTGATGTGCACTAATTACATTACCCTCCCTTAAGTCCCATATCAGCCACTCCATTATCTTGCCCAGGATCGAGTCAGACTGACAGGCCTATAATTATCAAGGTCATCCGTTTACTTTTTATAACAACTGGCACAACATTAGCTGTCTTTCGGTCTTCTGGAACTTTCCCAATTCTCCAAGACTTATTGAAAATCAACATTAATGATCCAGCAAGATCCTCAGCCAGCTCTCTTAAAACTCTTGGATGCAAGCTATCTGGACCTACATTTCAAAATGTCTAACTTTAGTAGCTTCTGTTTCACACAGAATCATAGAATATCAGGGTTGGAAGGGACCTCAGGAGGTCATCTAGTCCAATCCCCTGCTCAAAGCAGGACAAATCCCCCACTAAATCATCCCAGCCAGGGCTTTGTCAAGCCTGACCTTAAAAATATCTAAGGAAGGAGATTCCACCACCTCCCTAGGTAACGCATTCCACTGTTTCACCACCCTCCTAGTGAAAAAGTTTTTCCTAATATCCAACCTAAACCTCCCCCACTGAAACTTGAGACCATTACTCCTTGTTCTGTCATCTGCTACCACTGAGAACAGTCTAGATCCATCCTCTTTGGAACCCCCTTTCACATCCTCCTGAGATACTAATGGAATGAAAAGAGGTTAAGCAGCAGCATATGATAAGATTATATCACGTTTTTCCCCATATACAGTACAGAAATATTTATTGAACACTTCTACTTTTCTGCATTATTACTGATAATTTTACCATTTCCATCTAGTAATGGAAATATTAGTCAGGATTGTTTTTGTTCCTAATATATTTAATAAATTCCCTATTGTCCTTAATTCTGCTAGCCATAGACATCTCCTTATATCCCTTATAAATTTTCTACAATTCCCAACTTCTGATTTATATTCATTACTATCAACTTCCCCTTTCTTCCATTTGTTATATATTTATTTTTTTACAAGCTACCTTTACTTCCTCTCTAAACCAGGTCAGTTTTTTCACCAGCGTGGCCTTCGTCCTCAGTTACAGGATTGTATTTTTTGGGGTATCTTGTAATGTGTTCTTAAATGATTCCCAATTATCATTTATATTTTTCTGATTAAATTCTTCCTCCCACCTGATCAATCTTATAATTATTTTCAACTTTATGAACTTGGCCCTATTAAAACACCGAGTATATATAACTGGTTTGAACTTTATTCTGCTTCCACATTATAAATGTGATGAACTTAGGATCACTGGTACTTAAGGTACCCATTAATTTTTAGTTCTGTGATCAGTTCCTCTTTATCTATCAAGACAAGGTCTAACACAGAATTCCCCCATGTTTGCTGCAACACTTTGAGAGTTAGGATATTGCCATCTATAATGTTTAGAAATTCCAAAGATGTTTCAGTATTAACATCATGAGACCTCCAGCAGATGTCATTCAAACTGAAGTCCCACATGATCATACAGCGTTTTCCCCTACATATTATAGATAGAATCACAGAATAAAATATTAGGGTTAGAAGAGACCTTAGGAGGTCACCTAGTCCAATCCCCTGCTTAAAGCAGGACCAACACCAACTAAATCATCCCAGCCATGCCTTTGTCAAGGTTGGGCTTAAAAACCTCTAAGGATGGAGATTCTACCACCTCCCTAGGTAACCCATTCCAGTGCTTCACCACCCTCCCAGTGAAATAGTGTTTCTTAATATCCAACCGAGACCTCCCCTACTGCAACTTGAGACCATTGCTTCTTGTTCTGTCATCTGCCACCACTGAAAACAGCCTAGCTCCATTCCCTTTGGAACCCGCCTTCAGGTAGTTGAAGGCTGCGATCAAATCCCCCCTCACTCTTCACTTCTGCAGACTAAATAAGCCCAGTTCCCTCAGCCTCTCCTCCTCATAAGTAATATGCCCCCGCCCCCTAATAATTTCCATTGCCCTCTGCTGGACTCTCTCCAATTTGTTCACATCCCTCCTGTAGTGGTGGGACCACAGCTGGACACAATACTCCAGCCCCAGGAAAAATCATGGAACAAGTCCTCAAGGAATCCATTTTGAAGCACTCAGAGGAGAGGAAAGTGATCAGGAACATGTAGGGCATGTAGGAATGAAATCAGGAGGACCAAATCGCACCTGGAGCTGCAGCTAGCAAGAGATGTCAAGAGTAACAAGAAGGGTTTCTTCAGGTATGTTGGCAACAAGAAGAAAGCCAAGGAAAGTGTGGGCCCCTTACTGAATGAGGGAGGCAACCTAGTGACAGAGGATGTGGAAAAAGCTAATGTGCTCAATGCTTTTTTTGCCTCTGTCTTCACTAACAAGGACAGCTCCCAGACTGCTGCGCTGGGCATCACAACATGGGGAGTAGATGGCCAGCCCTCTGTGGAGAAAGAGGTGGTTAGGGACTATTTAGAAAAGATGGACGTGCACAAGTCTATGGGGCCGGACGAGTTGCATCCACGAGTGCTAAAAGAATTGGCGGATGTGATTGCAGAGCCATTGGCCATTATCTTTGATAACTCGTGCCGAACGGGGGAAGTCCCGGATGACTGGAAAAAGGCTAATGTAGTGCCAATCTTTAAAAAAGGGAAGAAGGAGGATCCTGGGAACTACAGGCCAGTCAGCCTTACCTCAGTCCCTGGAAAAATCATGGAGCAGGTCCTCAAGGAATCAATCCTGAAGCACTTACACGAGAGGAAAGTGATCAGAAACAGTCAGCATGGATTCACCAAGGGTAGGTCATGCCTGACTAATCTAATAGCCTTCTATGATGAGATTACTGATTCTGTGGATGAAGGGAAAGCAGTGGATGTATTGTTTCTTGACTTTAGCAAAGCTTTTGACACGGTCTCCCACAGTATTCTTGTCAGCAAGTTAAAGTAGTATGGGCTGGATGAATGCACTATAAGGTGGGTAGAAAGTTGGCTAGATTGTCGGGCTCAACGGGTTGTGATCAATGGCTCCATGTCTAGTTGGCAGCCGGTGTCAAGTGGAGTGCCCCAGGGGTCGGTCCTGGGGCCGGTTTTGTTTAATATCTTCATAAATGATCTGGAGGATGGTGTGGATTGCACTCTCAGCAAATTTGCGGATGATACTAAACTGGGAGGAGTGGTAGATACGCTGGAGGGCAGGGATAGGATACAGAGGGACCTAGACAAATTGGAGGATTGGGCCAAAAGAAACCTGATGCGGTTCAATAAGGATAAGTGCAGGGTCCTGCACTTAGGATGGAAGAACCCAATGCACAGCTACAGACTAGGGACCGAATGGCTAGGCAGCAGTTCTGCAGAAAAGGACATAGGGGTTACAGTGGACGAGAAGCTGGATATGAGTCAGCAGTGTGCCCTTGTTGCCAAGAAGGCCAATGGCATTTTGGGATGTATAAGTAGGGGCATAGCGAGCAGATCGAGGGACGTGATCGTTCCCCTCTATTCGACATTGGTGAGGCCTCATCTGGAGTACTGTGTCCAGTTTTGGGCCCCACACTACAAGAAGGACGTGGATAAATTGGAGAGAATCCAGCGAAGGACAACAAAAATGATTAGGGGTCTGGAACACATGACTTAAGAGGAGAGGCTGAGGGAACTGGGATTGTTTAGTCTGCGGAAGAGAAGAATGAGGGGGGATTTGATAGCTGCTTTCAACTACCTGAGAGGTGGTTCCAGAGAGGATGGTTCTAGACTATTCTCAGTGGTAGAAGAGGACAGGACAAGGAGTAATGGTCTCAAGTTGCAGTGGGGGAGGTTTAGGTTGGATATTAGGAAAAACTTTTTCACTAAGAGGGTGGTGAAACACTGGAATGCGTTACCTAGGGAGGTGGTAGAATCTCCTTCCTTGGAAGTTTTTAAGGTCAGGCTTGACAAAGCCTTGGCTGGGATGATTTAATTGGGGATTGGTCCTGCTTTGAGCAGGGGGTTGGACTAGATGACCTCCTGAGGTCCCTTCCAACCCTGATATTCTATGATTCTATGAACAGTCAGCATGGATTCACCAAGGGCAAGTCATGCCTGACTAACCTAACTGCCTTCTATGATGAGATAACTGGCTCTGTGGATGAGGGGAAAGCAGTGGATGCATTATGCCTTGACTTGAGTGCAGGACTGCCCTGCCAAAGGCTACATCGTCCCTCGCCTGCTGGGTAATGGTGTAGTGGGACATGAAGATGTGGATGGAAGACCATGTTGCTGCCATGCATATGCCCTGGATAGGGACCTGAGCCAGGAATGCTGCAGATGACGCCTGCACTCTCGTGGAGTGCACCATAAGCGGAGGGGCTGGAAGTTTTGCCAGGTCATAGCAAGTCCTGATACAGGACGTGATCCGTGATGAAATGCGCTGGGACGAGATCGGGAGCCCCTTCAACCTTTCTGCGACTGCAATAAAGAGCTGCAATGACTTACAAAATGGCGTTGTGCGCTCAATGTAGAATGCTAGGGGACGCCTAACATCCAGGGAATGGAACATATACTCTCTGTTACTGGCATGGGTCTTAGGGAAGAACCTAAGTAAAAATAGGTCTTGGTTCACATGAAACTGGAAGATTATCTTTGGCAGAAACGCAGGGTGGGGGCAGAGCTGCACCCTGTCTTTATAAAATACCATATGGGAGGCTCGGAAGTCAGCGCTCTGAGCTCGGATACCCTTCTGGCCAAGGTTATGGCCACCAGAAAGTCCACCTTCCAGGAGAAGTAGGACAGAGGGCAGGTTGCCATGGGCTCGAAAGGGGGTCCCCATGAGTACGGACAGGACTAGGTTAAGATCCAACTGGGGAATGGGCCGTCATACCTGGGGATAAAGTCTGTCTAAGCCCTTGAGAAACCTGCACACCATGGGATTACTAAAGACTGACCCACCCGCTGCTCCCGGGTGAAAAGCCGAAATGGCAGCAAGGTGTACCCTGAGAGAGGATATTGCCAACCCCTGCTGCTTAAGGTATAACAGGTAGTCCAAAACAAGGGGAACTGACGCTAGCTGTGGTGTGGTTCGCTTCCCCTTTGTCGAGACCAGATGGAAAAATGCTTCTACTTTGCCAGGTACGTGGCACTAGTAGAGGGCTTCCTACTTCCCAGCAGGACCTGGGTCTGAATAATGAAGCTCAAAAGAGTTCAGCCATGGCGTTTCCACACCATGAAGTAGAGGGACTCCAGATTGGGGTGTTGCAGATGGCTGTGGTCCTGTGTGATTAGGGTCAGGCATACAGGAAGCACCACTGGCCTGTCCACTGAGAGGTTCATCAACATGGTGAAACAGTGCTGGTGGGGCCACGCTGGCACTACGAGGATCAAGGAAGCCCCATCTTGGCAAGTCTTGAAGAGGACTTTGTGTATGAGAGGGAAGGGCGGGAATGAGTACAGCAGGTGACTCGTCCATGAAAGGCGTCCACGATGGAGCCTGAGCTGTGGTTCAGAAAAACAGAACCGCTGGCACTTCCTGTTGTTCCACGTCGCGAACAGGACGATGTGGGGAGAACCCCACCTCTGGAAAATCAAGTGTGCGATGTCCAGCCTGAGGGACCATTCGTGACCGTGAAATGAACGTCTGGGGCGATCGGCTAGTTCGTTTTGCGCTCTGGAAGGTGGGATGCCTCTAGGAGTATCGTGTGGGAGATACAAAAATCCTACAGCTCAAGGGCTTCCTGGCACAGGGGAGAGGAGCGAGCACCACCCTGTTTGTTTATATAGAACACTGCTGCAGTGTTGTTCGTCAGCACTGACACACATGCACCCTGCAGGTGGGCCTGGAATGCCTGACATGCCAGACGAACCGCCCTCAGCTCCCTTACGTTGATATGCAGTGATAATTCTGTGTGGGACCATAGGCCTTGAGTTCTGATATTGCCCAGGTGCACTCCCTAAACAAGCGCCGAGGCGTCTGTGACCAGGGATAGCAAGGTTGGGGTTTGGCAAAGGGTACTCCTGCACAGACCACTTGTGGTTGCAGCCACCAGCGGAGAGACCCGAGAATGCGAGGGTGGAGGATAACTATTGCATCCAAAGGGTCCCTGCCTGGCCTGTATACCTGTGCCAAAGAGCTCCAAGAGGTGAAAGCATAGCGGCTGAGTACTGCTTGCTGGCTGGCCACTCAAAGCTGGAGCCCCCTGGACGAGTAGACCTTCCGGCTGAAAAGGTCCAGCTTCTTAGCGTCCTGTGACTTAGGTGCGGGACCCAGCTGTCCTTGCCTCTCTTTGTGGTTTGCAGCATCGACCACCAGAGTCCCAAATTGGGGGTGGGTGAAAAAAAAAAGTGACCGTACCCGTTCTGCAGCACAAAATAGCATCTTTCCACCCCTTTAGTGGTGGATAGTATAGAGGCCTGGGTCTGCCAGAGCACCTGGTGTTTTGGATCGTTCTTATGAGGGGCAAGGCCACCCTAGAAGGACCTTCAGGGGCAAGGATGTCCACCATCGGGTCAGAGTCCTCCATGACCTCCTCTGCCTGGAGATTGAGATTTAGGGCCAACCTTCTAAGGAGGTCCTGGTGTCCCTTGGTATCCATCGCGGTAGGGTGGTGGTGGTGCCTGCCACTGCCTCGTCTAGCAAGGAGGAGGCCCATGGGACAGGGTCTCCTGCCCTTCCGGCTCTCTGGAGGCTGAGTCAGGTACTTCGGAGCCTCCTGTGACTGGAGGTGGCTCTAGTGTCACTGATGGTGCTGGTTTGAGAACTGAGCCTGAGCGTGACAGCCCAGAGTCCCTGTCTCGTGCAGGGTCCTCAGGAGCCCTGGGGGTGTGGCAAGCCAGCGATGTTGCTTGCGGCGGGGGGAGGGGGCACCACGGGGTTCAGATGCCACCGATGTCAGCCTGGAGCCCTGACCCTGAGCCTGATGGTAGGCCCAAGGGGTCAAAAAGGGCCATTGAACTAGGCCCTGCCATTGGAGTAGCCAGGCAACCACCAGTCCTCATGGTTCCATCAGTCTGCAGTGCTGGGACCGGTGCCAGGACCGGGAACAGTAGTGGCTGCGTCTAGAGACAGAAGACTCGGTGTCTGACTCGGATGAGTAGTTTGTGCCTGACCATGGGGGGACGGAGCTGGGGAACGGTATCGGGGAGATGGTGAGCGGTGCCATAACATCACAGGCTTATCACGATGATGAACCGGGGCGGTGCCGCAGCCACATGCAGTGCCAGCATAGATATTTCAGTCAGTGCCTGAGCCTGCACCTGTGGGGCCAGGGACTGCGCTGTCATGGCAATACGGTCCTGTGCTGCCTCATAGGTGTCCAGCGTGAATGGAAGCTCGAATTCGTCCTCCCAATGCTCCCGAGTCAGGAATTCCACCAGCACCAGACTCAACAGGCCTCCTGTTGGGGCCGGAGTCAATGGTGCCAGGTCTTGAGGCCCAGACCGTGGGTGTCCCGCTGGAGTCCCCTCGCGGCTTCTTGATGGGGGGAACGGCCCCTATATGCCTTCTTTTTCTTATGCAGCACCAGGGACTGCGAGCAGTGCCGCATGGCACTGGCCTTACAAGTTGGGGAGCGTTGCTGGAGCTCCTTCGAGGAACCCTTCCTCAGTGCCAGGACATCCCACACCGAGGCCGGGGCGCTGTGCACTGATGATGCCGGTGCCGCTTCTGGTGCCAGCTGTGGACAGAGGGCCGACTCCTTCAGGAGGCGCTTCAAACAATAGTCCAGCTCTCTCTTAGCCCTGGGTTTGAAACTCCTGCAAATTGGGCACTTATCTGTCTGATGGCCTTGTCCTAGGCACTTGAGACAGGCAGCATGCGGATCGCCTGTGGGCATAGGTTTTGCCACCTCTCGCACGCCTTTCCCCTGGTGCCTGGGGAAACTAGAGCGGGGCAGAAGCTCCCCAAAAGTAAGTCCAACTAACTACTATATAATGAACTAACAACTAAGAAAAGGGAACCACTATGTAGGCACTTACGAATGCAAGAGACTGAGCTGCTCCAACAACTGTCACTGGCGGTAAGAAGGAACTGAGCTGGCGGCGGGTCAGCAGGGACCTATATACACTGCCATAAGGTGCCACTTCAGGGGTCTCCACAACTGACCCGACGGGTACCGCTAGGGGAAAAACCTTCCAACGATCGTGCATGCGACGCACGCACACACCTACTGGAATGCACATGAGCAATCACTCGAAGAACATATGCTCCTAGTGTAATTCTAAGGCCAAAGGGGCTAATACAGAGGTCTCAAAGTCCAGGCCCGCGGGCCATCTGCGGCCCGAGAACCTCCCCACTGAGGGCCATGGAAACTTTTAAAAAAGTTTTTTCATCCAGCCCTCATGGCTGCCGGCCGGGAGAGTGAGGCAGGAGGGGAGCGGCAGGAGAGATTTACATGCCCGTCCCCTCAACATTGCTCCATCCTGCTGCTCCTGGGACCCTCCCAGGGGTTGCACTTGGCAAGGTGTCATTCAACTTGGCTCCCTGCAAGCAGTACCCTATCCCTCCTGTTGCTGGCGGAGCCACAGAGGAGAGAATAATGCAGCCATGCTGCCAGCTGTCTGCTGCAGGCGCCGCCCCCACCGCCCCACCTCCCATTGGCTGGGGGAGAGGGACAGACATACCATCACTAGTTGCTGGGCAAGGTCAGCCATGGAGGCAGCGTCACTAGTCACCGGGCAGAGTCAGCCAGGGCGGCATGAGGCCAAGGGAGTGAGGGAAAAGGGTGGGAAACAGGCTGGGAGGAGGCGTGAACACCATCTTCAGTTACGTTATTGGCCCACTGGGAGCATTTGAGGACTGGCACTGGCCCTAAGGTAAATTGAGTTTGAGACCCCCTGGGCTAATACAATCCTTGGATGCATAAACAGGGGAATCTCAAGTAGGAGAAGAATGATTATTTTACCTCTGTCCTTGGCACCGATGTGACTGCTGCTGAAATACTGTGTCCAGTTCTGGTGCCCACAGAAAGGAGGATACTGGTAAACTGAAATGACCTTGACAGAAAGCGGGAGTGTACTAATAAACTTTGCAGATGACACAAAATTGGAGGTACTGCCAATATGGAGAAGGACCGGAATATCATACAAGATTTGGAGAACCTTGAAAGCTAAGTAATAGAAATGGGATGAAATTTAATAGTGGAAAGTGCAAGATCATGCATTTAGGGATTAACAACAGGAGTTTTTGCTACAAGCTGGGGACTTATCAGTTGCAAGCGACAGAGCAGGAAAAAGACCTGGATGGACTGGTTGATCACAGAATGACTATGAATCACTAATGTGATACAGCCATGAAAAAGGCTATTACAATCCTAGGATGCATCAGGTGAGGTATTTCTAGAAGAGACAGGGAAGTGTCATTGCCATTATACAAGGCACTGATGACACCTCATCTGGAAAACTGTGTGCAATTCTGGTCTCCTATGTATAAGAAAGATGAATTCAAACTGGAACAGGTGCCGGAAAGGGCTACTAGGATGATCAGAGGAAAGGAAAACCTACTTTATGAGAGGAGACTTAAGAAGGTTGGCTGGTTTAGCCTAATAAAACAAAGCTAGAGGGGAGATATAATTGCTATCAGAAGGATAACAACTCCTCTCCCTCCCTGGTGTTTAAGGGCCATTGATGGCACAAGAACAAAGGGATATACACTGCCCAACAACAAGTTTAGGCTTGAAACTAGACAAAGGTTTCTAAGCATCAGAGGAGTGAAGTTCTGGAACAGCCTTCCAAGAAAAGTAGTGAGGGCAAAAACCTAACCTCTTTCGAGACTGAGCTTGATAAATTTATGTAGAGGATGGTACAATGAGGTAGCCTACAATGGCATATGGATCATCTGCGACTGTTATTAACAAATATCTCCGGAGATGGACCCTAGATGGGGAAGGCTCAGAGTTATTACAAAAAATTCTTTCCCAGGTAGTTGGTTGGTGGGTCTCACCCACATGCTCAGGGTCTACCTGATCACCATATTTGGGGTGGAAAAGGAATTTCCCCCCTAGGTCAAATTGGCAGTAACCCTGGGATTTTTTCACCTTCCCCTGTAGTGTGGGGCACAGGTCACTTGACGATTTTAACTACAGTAACCTATTTGACAGGCAAGGAAGGTATCTCACTCTGGAAGAGTGAGATATTTCCTGCCTGTACAGAACGCACTGGAGATGAAAGCAGAATCCACAAGCACTATCCTAACAATAATCAACACTGGCCTAAGCATAACCTGATGCCTAATAAATATATTCCATTGTAACTATTTTTGTAACTACAACTGTTAACCCAGCTGATCACCCACTGTTAAGCCCAGGCCAGAGTTCACGATTTCTGTTCTACACCAGAGAGAAATATCCCCCATGTCTGTTGTGTCTTGGCCTTTCTCCTTGATTGTAACTAATTTGGTTTTGGTTTGTAGTACTGGTCTTTTCATAACAGTTAGTAACGAACACAGTAACCAATGTTTCATTCTCCATGTTCCAATGACAGCTACCTTGCTGCAGAAGGGAGGTTACACTCCACCTGTCAGTTTCAGAATATGCAGCTGATTCAGTAAGAAGCAGATTTCAGTAGAGCATTCAAAGCCTGCCTGATAGCCATTCTAAGAGTTTTATGAACTAACCAATGTGGGGGAAATGGAAGAGGGCTAGACATACCGTTATTTGCTTTGTTTTCAAGCAGTATTTTGCTCTCACTGATTTGCACAACAAATCCTGCTACCTTTACCTGAATTTCATCACATTTGATGAGCTTTTCCACCTCTTCCTGATTTAAGAGGATGAACTCTTCATGCTGAACCACCTCTGGGAAGTGTTTCTGGCTGAAGACCTCTGCTGCCTGCATTAGATCAACGCAGTTGTGTGTCTCAGCAAAATCTCGGATGCCCAAACAGTTTGATGGATCCAGCTGGCTTTCCAAGAACTCACAACAAGCCTGCTTCACACCTATAGAAATGAGATGAGTGAGTGAGCTCATGCACTTCTGCTATCCAATCCCTGCTTTGGAAAGTAATTTAGAAAACCAAGCTCTAGTCTATATTGAAATGTCAACCCCAAAACCTTGCTTAGAGGTATGCACACACAAAGAGGCATATAGGCAAACATTTCTTCAGAGGCCAGGAAAAAATAAAGCAACAGACAGTATGTTTAGACCACTGACTATTTATACATATTAAAAATAACTTGACAAATATAGGAGAGACTCAAAAGGAAGCCTTACAGAGCTCGGGGATCTATAAGACCTTAGAGTGAGAGATGTCCTGGGACAATTATTTGTTTTATCACCATTTCTCCACGAGGGTTAAACTTTCTTATCAGTGAGAACAGAGTACATACAGCAGCACATTTGACAAACGGCTATTATGCAATTTCAACACAAAAAGACTTGGGTCTGGAAACAGCCCAGCACCCTATTCTGCTTTCTGCAATCTTTCCTTTACTTACAAGTCAGACATTCCAGAGCCCTAAACAGCATCAACTGTACAATCTGCATGGTTAATTGGTTTGCAATTACCTTTCAGCTGAAGCAGACATGCTGCTGGGAGCAATTCCTGGACATTTTCTACCGTCACATGAACCGTTTCTGTATACACAAAGTCCAGCAGGATTTCCATAGTAGAGGCTGTCAACCCTTGGATATCCACATATGGTTTATCTTTTTCTGAAAGCTACAAATTAAAAGCAAGGGAAATAATGGTTTATTTTCCAGAGGTCAGACCAAAAACCCAGTGCTTGCTCTTAAAAGTTGTCCCTGCAGAGTACTCTGCCTTTTCAGTGTATGTAAAAAGGGAAAAGATAGAGATGAAGGAATTCCCTTGGAGAATTCAGCATGTGTGCGTGCGCGCATACACACGTGTGTAGAGAAGACAGCATAAGTGTTTCTTTTGTGTAGAAGGATGCCTCAGGGAAACTGTATTTTGGAAGAAGCCAGATGAGATTTGACACAACAGAAGCTTAATGGGTGGTATTTAACCTAAGATGAACAGCAGACTCACTAACATCACCTGGCATAGGCGAAGACTCCGTGGGTGCTCCAGGGCTCAAGCACCCAGGGAAAAAAATAAGGCAGTGCTCAGCACCCACTATCCACAGTGGTTTCGCCCTGGTGCTGGCCGCCTGATCAGCTATTTGGTGAGCATCTGGGGGAGGGGGCAGAGAGAAGGGACAGTGGGTGGGCAGGCGGGGGGAGGGTCATCGGGGGCAGAGAGGAGGGAGCAGCGGGCAGGCAGGAGGCCTTAGGGGAGGGGGCTGGGCAGGAAGAGGTGGAGCAAGGGCAGTACCTTGGGGAAGAAGCCAAGCAGGAGTGGGGCCTGGGGTAGAGCACCCACTGCGAAAAATAAAAAGTCAGCACCTGTGTCATCTGACACGCAGAAGCGAGGAGGGAAGGAGAGTTCCCCCCAACTCTTCCCCTTGGACTGGCTGCCTGACACATTATGGGTTGTGTGGAGCAACCATCTCATGCCTGTCTTTATAAACACACCACACAAAAAGTTCCATTAAGCTAGAGTTAAGATTGAAGGGACAGATCAGTAATTTAAGGATAAAAATCCTTACAAGAACTTCATAGTTCTACTAAAAAGCCAGGAATTTCAGAGCCAAGGTTAAACTTGCATGAAAAACATATGAAAATAGAGAAATGCACAGTTAAGGTACCCAGTTAACCTTAACTCTGGCCCACTTAGCAATGCCAACCTTCCATCTTCCTTTTGTTATTTTGTAAGAGGTGTTATTTTGGATCAAATATTTTTTCTAAGGGCTTTAAAGGATCCATCAACTGTGGACATATTAAACTCCGAGAAGCCACAGTACTCATGTGTGTGCAGGTGAAATACTGAGATTGTGCTTCAGTTTATAATTGGTTTCAAGTCTCTATTGTAAACCTGATGACTCTGTTTCTATTGACTCTTAGATAAATGGCTAGCATACAGAACCACAAAGCCTGCTCCTGCAAGCTGTTGAGGATCTCCTGTCAGCATGCACAGGCCCTTAATGAGGTCTTCAGGATGTGACTTCTGAAGTAGATTTTTTTTCCTGAAGCCTGTATATGGCTAAAGGTGGCAGTGTCAGTACTCGACGTGTATGATTCAGAGAAAAGCACCTGAGCTTCTCTTGTCAAAGATGAGATTAAACAGTTATGGATAAGGATTCAGTAAGGAAGGATTGTTGCTTGGCCACGGAACTGCCAGAGTTGAAGGAGAAGAAAATAATCCAGTAGTGGAGGAAATCAGTGCAGTCCTGGGACTTCCTGTGAAGGTGCAGGCAACGCAGGAGTGGAGTAAACAGACTGAGCCAGTGCTGTGGGTTACTGGGATGCACTTTACAGTAGAAGAGAGGGGAACAGGAGTCAAAGGTGATGGAGAAAGCAGAATGAGGGTGCAAAAGAAAGAGGGTAAGAAGAGTGTAAGAAGTCAACAGCCTGAGGATTATAGAGAAGTGGGATGTAGAAGGTGAGTGGATCATATACAATGAGACTGGCAGTCTGAGAAAGAGGATTCATAAAACTTAAGGCCAGATGGCACCACTAAAATCATTTAGTCTGACCTCCTGCAGAGGCCAGGCCAGAGAACTTTACCCAGTGATTCCCACATCATAGAATATTAGGGTTGGAAGAGACCTCAGGAAGTCATCTAGTCCAATCCCCTGCTAAAAGCAGGACCAACACCAACTAAATCATCCCAGGCAGGGCTTTGTCAAGCCAGGCCTTAAAAACCTCTAAGGATGAAGATTCCACCACCTCCCTAGGTAACCCATTCCAGTGCTTCACCACCCTCCTAGTGAAATAGTGTTTCCTAATATCCAACCTAGACCTCCCCTACTGCAACTTGAGACCATTGCTTCTTGTTCCGTCATCTGCCACCACTGAGAACAGCCTAGCTCCACCCTTTTTCGTCCCCCCCAGTCAGGTAGTCGAAGGCTGCTATCAAATCCCCCCTCGCTCTTCTCTTCTGCAGACTGAATAACCCCAGTTCTCTCAGCCTCTTCTCGTAAGTCATGTGCCTCAGCCCCCTAATCATTTTCGTTGCCCTCCGCTGGACTCTCTCCAATTTGTCCACATCCCTTCTGTAGTAGGGGGACAAAACTGGACACAATACTCCAGGTGTAGCTTCACCAGTGCCTAATAGAGGGGAATAATCACTTCCCTCTATCTGCTAGCAATGCTCCTACTAATGCAGCCCAATATGCCGCTGGCTGTCTTGGCAACAAGGGCACACTGCTGATTTCTCATCCACTGTAATCCCCAGATCCTTCTCTGCAGAACTGTTGCTTAGCCAGTCGGTCCCCAGCCTGTAGCGGTGCATGGGATTCTTCCTTCCTAAGTGCAGGACTTTAAGCCCATAACTTCTTGTGAGTTACAGCATGTCTTTTAGAAACAAACATCCATTCCTGATTTAAAGACTCCAAGAGATGAAGAATCCAGCATGTCCCTAGAAAAGTTAGTTACACTTACTATTAAAAATGTTTTCAGATGATGAGTCTCCATTTAGGTTTCAGAGTAACAGCCGTGTTAGTCTGTATTCGCAAAAAGAAAAGGAGTACTTGTGGCACCTTAGAGACTAACCAATTTATTTGAGCATAAGCTTTTGTGAGCTACAGCTCACTTCATCGGATGCAATTAGTTACTTTTTGAGATCTGTCAAATGGATTATAAATTAGCCAACTAACATCTTACTGCACATTTTTTTCATTCATGCTTTCACTTTCTGCCTTATCAATGGTCTGCACTGTATAACTGCTAATTTACTATCAAATCACTACTATCAACTTTCTCTTTTTCCATTTGATAAAATTGCTGCTTTCACATCCCTTCTTTACCAGGACAGATTTTTTGATTGAAGAAGCCTTTGGATACAGGGAAATCAAGAAGGAACAGCTTTTAGTGAAAACAAAATCAGGTGAGTGGTCATTTTGGTAAGTGAGCAAGCTACATCATGGTTTAAAATCATAAAGACAGGAGGACAAGTAGTCAGGTGTGGAGCAGAGGGGTATCAATTTGGAGATCGAGGTCACCAAGGATGAGAATGGGAAACTGAGAAGAGTGGAAGAGGGAAAGCCAAACATGAAAATCTGAAGATGGTGCTGAGGGAGTGCTGAGGCAGCAGGTGATAGCTGTTTGGATAGAGAAGAGAGTATAGTCAGATGGAACATTGCTCAAAAAAGAACAGAGCCATTCCCCCTCTGCTCCTGAGGAGAGTGCAGGAATGGTGCTGCACTTGGGCCAACGCTTTGAAGAATCAAAGCTCACACCCCCTCCACAGTGAACTAGACAGAGTTGTCGACCATGCTCGTTAAAAGGAGGAAAGAGTGACTCTCCCATCTTGTGACCTCACTGTCCCCAAGCACTATACTTTTCCTATACCTCTCCAACTTCTGTAAACATCCTGAAATAAGCAGGAAGTAAACAAGTAAAATAAGCTGGCTGTATTTTAAAGAATCCTTAATGAGGTTACAGGGACAAACCATCCCGATGTGTAGAAAGAATAGTAAATACGGCAGGCGACCAGCTTGGCTTAACAATGAAATCTTTGCTGATCTTAAATACAAAAAAGAAGCTTACAAGAAGTGGAAGATTGGACAAATGACCAGGGATGAGTATAAAAATATTGCTCGGGCATGCAGGAGTGAAATCAGGAAGGCCAAATCACACCTGGAGTTGCAGCTAGCAAGAGATGTTAAAAGTAACAAGAAGGGTTTCTTCAGATATGTTAGCAACAAGAAGAAAGTCAAGGAAAGTGTGGGCCCCTTACTGAATGAGGGAGGCAACCTAGTGACAGAGGATGTGGAAAAAGCTAATGTACTCAATGCTTTTTTTGCCTCTGTCTTCACGAACAAGGTCAGCTCCCAGACTGCTGCACTGGGCAGCACAGCATGGGGAGGAGGTGGCCAGCCCTCTGTGGAGAAAGAAGTGGTTCAGGACTATTTAGAAAAGCTGGACGTGCACAAGTCCATGGGGACGGATGCGTTGCATCCGAGAGTGCTAAAGGAGCTGGCGGATGTGATTGCAGAGCCATTGGCCATTATCTTTGAAATTCCATGGTGATCGGGGGAATTCCCGGACGACTGGAAAAAGGCTAATGTAGTGCCCATCTTTAAAAAAGGGAAGAAGGAGGATCCTGGGAACTACAAGCCAGTCAGCCTCACCTCAGTCCCTGGAAAAATCATGGAGCAGGTCCTCAAGGAATCAATTCTGAAGCACTTACAGGAGAGGAAAGTGATCAGGAACAGTCAGCATGGATTCACCAAGGGCAAGTCATGCCTGACTAATCTAATTGCCTTCTATGACGAGATAACTGGTTCTGTGGATGAAGGGAAAGCAGTGGACGTGTTGTTCCTTGACTTTAGCAAAGCTTTTGACACGGTCTCCCACAGTATTCTTGCCAGCAAGTTAAAGAAGTATGGGCGGGATGAACAGACTATAAGGCGGATAGAAAGCTGGCTAGATTGTCGGGCTCAACGGGTAGTGATCAATGGGTCCATGTCTAGTTGGCAGCCGGTATCAAGTGGAGTGCCCCAAGGGTCAGTCCTCGGGCCAGTTTTGTTCAATATCTTCATAAATGATCTAGAGGATGGTGTGCATTGCACCCTCAGCAAGTTTGCAGATGACACTAAACTGGGAAGAGAGGTAGATACGCTGGAGGGGAGGGAGAGGATACAGAGGGACCTAGACAAATTGGAGGATTGGGCCAAAAGAAATCTGATGAGGTTCAACAAGGACAAGTGCAGAGTCCTGCACCTAGGACAGAAGAATCCCATGCACCGCTACAGACTAGGGACCGAATGGCTCGGCAGCAGTTCTGCAGAAAAGGACCGAGGGGTTACAGTGAACGAGAAGCTGGATATGAGTCAACAGTGTGCTCTTGTTGCCAAGAAGGCCCATGGCATTTTGGGATGTATAAGTAGGGGTATTGCCAACAGATCGAGGGATGTGATCGTTCCCCTCTATTCGACATTGGTGAGGACTCATCTGGAGTACTGTGTCCAGTTTTGGGCCCCACACTACAAGAAGGATGTGGAAAAATTGGAAAGAGTCCAGCGGAGGGCAACACAAATGATTAGGGGACTGGAACACGAGTTATGAGGAGAGGCTGAGGGAACTGGGGATGTTTAGTCTACGGAAGAGAAGAATGAGGGGGGATTTGATAGCTGCTTTCAACTACCTGAAAGGAGGTTCCAAAGAGGATGGCTCTAGACTGTTCTCAGTGGTAGCAGATGACAGAACAAGGAGTAATGGTCTCAAGTTGCAGTGGGGGAGATTTAGGTTGGATATTAGGAAAAAACTTTTTCACTAGGAGGGTGGTAAAGCACTGGAATGCATTACCTAGGGAGGTGGTGGAATCTCCTTCCTTAGAAGTTTTTAAGGTCAGGCTTGACAAAGCCCTGGCTGGGATGATTTAATTGGGGATCGGTCCTGCTTTGAGCCTGGGGTTGGACTAGATGACCTCCTGAGGTCCCTTCCAACCCTGATATTCTATGATTTTATGATCTTAGCAGGTCTGCAGAGGATGGTATAGGTACAGGAAGCAAAGCAATGAGATAGGATCTGAAGGGGGACTAGGGATGCCAGGAAAGTGACCCAAGGTGCAAAGACTTCCTAGTCTGCTCCCCACACTCATTTTCCATACAAAATTCTTCCTTGCCCCAAACCAAATCTACCAATTTTGAAGCCTCTGCTTGTGGACTGGGAAGTAGGGCAGTTGGGGAAAGCTGGGGTCTGAAATACTCACTAGCAATTTTAATCATGAGAAGGTAGCAATAGCTACCATTTCATAACACAGTGGTAGTAACTCAATGCCCAGATGTCAAGAACAGCACCTACAACCTGCTTGAACTATACCGCCTGGATATCAGGTGAGATTTTTATTCAAGGACAACCAAACTCTGCTTCATTTTGGCACTTTCAATACCACAAAAACATTTATCTTAACATTGACCTTCCATAAGAGAAATTATAAGCCACTGCATCACCATGCTTCTTTCTGTCTTGATACCCTGTTGAAGGAAGATCCTTAAGACATTCAGTGTGAGGAACTGACCTTGCTTTATAAGTCCGTGTGCCTGTGGCTGAAATCATCCACACTGTTAGCCACGTGGTGGGGGGAGGGGGTGAAGCGATCATCCCAGAGAATTGGGTGTGGGGGGAGTTATTTCGGTTTGTGCTGCACCTTAACCTGAAAACTGCAGCCCCTTCTTTTAAATTGCCAACCCATTTTAAAGGGCCAACCCAACGGCTGCTTGGTATGGGAAAGGAGGGCGCTGCTCTTTGAAACCATTCCTACATGTTATGAAGGTTGAAGAAGCCGAAACCCTTTGTCTTACCATGGCTGCTTGCAAGCCGAATTCTGTTGCCCAGCCGAGCATGTGTTATGTCTCACACCAAACAGGCAGACCCTCAACATAAGAGGCAAAGTGCAACCTTGTACCAAATGCACATGTGCTATGTAATGTTAACAACAAGGTTCACCGTGAAAGAGTCTACCCAATGCTCTCTAAAATGTGTCTTTTTAACTACTACTCTCCCTTTTTCCCCCTCCCGCAGCTGCAAATGTTTCAACGCTCACACTATCATCTCCATCCCCGAGGCTAGCGAAGATTAGAAGGCGAAAAAAACGCACTCGCGATGAAATGTTCTCTGAGCTCATGCTGTCCTCCCACACTGAAAGAGCCCAGCAGAATGCGTGGAGGCAAGCAATGTCAGAGTCCAGGAAAGCACAATATGAACACGAGGACAGGTGGCGGGCTGAAGATGATAGGTGGCGTCAGCTTGCTGACAGAAGGCAGGAGTCAATGCCGAGGCTACTGGAGGATCAAACTGATATGCTCCGGTGTACGGTTGAGCTACAGGAAAGGCAGGAGCACAGACAGTCGCTACAGCCCCTGTGTAACCAGCCACCCTCCTCCCCAAGTTCCATAGCCTCCACACCCAGACGCCCAAGAACGCGGTGGGGGGGGGCCCTCCGGGCACCCAGCACTCTATCCCAGAGGACTGCCCAAGCAACAGAAAGCTGGCATTCAATAAGTTTTAAACTTTTAAAGTGCTGTGCGGCCTTGTCCTTCCCTCCTCCACCACCCCTCCTGGGCTACCTTGGCAGTTATCCCCCTATTTGTGTGATGAATTAATAAAGAATGCATGAATTTGAAACAACAATGACTTTATTGTCTCTGCAAGCGGTGATCGAAGGCGGGAGGAGAGGGCGTTTGGCTTACAGGGAAGTAGAGTGAACCAAGGGGGCGGGTTTTCATCAAGGAGAAACAAATAGAACTGTCACACCGTAGATTGGCCAGTAATGAAACTGGTTTTCAAAGCTTCTTTGATACGCACCGTGCCCTCCTGTACTCTTCTAACCACCCTGGTGTCTGGCTGCGTGTAATCAGTGCCCAGGCGATTTGCCTCAACCTCTCACCCCGCCATAAACATCTCCCCCTTACTCTCACAGATATTGCGGAGCGCACAGCAAGCAGTAATAACAATGGGAATATTGGTTTCGCTGAGGTCTAACCGCGTCAGTAAATTGCGCCAGTGAGCTTTTAAATGTCCAAAGGCACATTCTACCACCATTCTGCACTTGCTCAGCCTATAGTTGAACAGCTCCTGACTACTGACCAGGCTGCCTGTGTCTGGCTTCATGAGCCATGGCATTAAGGGGTAGGTTGAGTCCCCAAGGAGAACTACAGGCATTTCAACATCCCCAAAGGTTATTTTCTGGTCTGGGAAGAAAGTCCCTTGCTGCAGCTGTTGAAACAGACCAGAATTCTTGAAGATGAGAGCGTCATGTACCTTTCCCGGCCATCCCACGTTGATGTTGGTGAAACGTCCCTTGTGATCCACCAGTGCTTGCAGCACCATTGAAAAGTACCCCTTGCGGTTCACATACTCGCTGCCTTGGTGGTCCAGTGCTAAGATAGGGATATGGGTTCCGTCTGTCGCCCCACCACATTTCGGCAATCCCATTGCAGCAGAGCCATCCACTATGACCTGCACATTTCCCAGGGTCACCACCCTTGATATCAGCAGATCTTTGATTACGTTGGCTACTTGGATCACAGCAGCCCCCACAGTAGATATGCCCACTCCAAATTGATTCCCAACTGACCGGTAGCTGTCTGACGTTGCAAGCTTCCACAGGGCTATTGCCACTCGCTTCTCGACTGTGAGGGCTGCTCTCATCTTGGTACTCTTGCGCTTCAGGGCAGGGGAAAGCAAGTCACAAAGTTCCATGCAAGTGCCTTTACGCATGTGAAAATTTCGCAGCCACTGGGAATCGTCCCAGACCTGCAACACTATGCGGTCCCACCAGTCTGTGCTTGTTTCCCGGGCCCAGAATCAGCGTTCCACGGCATGAACTTGCCCCATTACCACCATGATGTCCACATTGCCGAGGCCCATACTTTGAGAGAAGTCTGTGTCCATGTCCTCATCACTCTCCTCACCGCGCTGCCGTCACCTCCTCGCCTGCTTTTGCAGGTGCTGGTTCTGCATATACCGCTGAATAATGCACGTGCTGTTTACAACTCTCATAACTGCCGCGGTGATCTGAGCGGGCTCCATGCTTGCCGTGGTATGGCGTCTGCAGGAGAACAGAGTGGCAGCGGAAGCAGCGGGTGGATGATGCTGCTGACAGCAATATGGTACCCGAACGGAAAAAGGCGTGAAACTATTGTCGGCCGTTGCTTTGACTGAGGAAGGGAGGGGGGAGCAAGGGGTAGGCTGGCAGCAGACGGTGCAGTATGACTGCTAGCCGTCATTGTCTCCTGGGTGCTCGCCAGCAGACGGTGCAGTACGACTGTAGCTATCATCATTTCTAGGCAGGCTGAATCTCCATGAGATGAAAGTCAAGAAGAGAATGACCTGGAGTCATTCCCATTTATGTCCGAGGTCTGCCAGGAGTACTCATGTCTGCCCAGGCGCCCCCGACCGACCTCACCGAGGTTAGCCAAGAGCACCCAGGAGACGACGACAGCTACCAGTCGTACTGCACCGTCTGCTGCCACAAGGCAATAAGCTGCTGCTGTGTAGCAGTACCGTGTCTGCCAGCACCCAGGACACGTACAGTTTCAGTGAGCTGAGCGGGCTTCATGCTTGCTGTGGTATGGCGTCTGCACAGGTAACCCAGGAAAAAAGGGACAAAATGATTGTCTGCCATTGCTTTCATCGGGGAAGGGGAGGGGGCTGACGACGTACCCAGAACCACCCGTGATAATGTTTTTGCCCCATCAGGCATTGGGATCTCAACCCAGAATTCCAATGGGCGGCGGAGACTGCGGGAACTGCGGGATAGCTACCCACAGTGCAATGCTCTGGAAGTCGATGCTAGCCCCGGTACTGTGGACACACTGCCACGACTTAATGGTCTTAAGTGGGGACTCACACAATCAACTGTATAAAATCGATTTCTAAAAAATCAACTTCTATAAATTCGACCTAACTTCATAGTGTAGACATACCCTTACACAGCACTCTTCTTCAGGTCTGGAAAAGGTACTCAGAATACCACAGCTTAATACAAGATGGAACACATTGTTAAAGAAAGGAGTTAACATGTTGCAAGAGACCATTCAAGGTGAAGTGAACAGTTAACACTTTGCAGTGGTAGGACAAAAGTGGGTTAGTGGATTACAGACTGGATTTACAGCTCATTACAACAATGTCTTTATTGAGTTCATGATTTTTAGTATCTAGCAAAATTATGAATGTAAGCTCCCAGGCTCATCTTTTGAAGATGTCGTGCAGGTTTCTTCTGAGAGGTCAGGTATGGAATGATCATTTTGTGAGTGTCCACACACGAGTAATATGGTGTTTTTGTATTTTCATATTTCTGTGGCCAGGTCTACACTACAGACTTATATTGGTATAACTACAAAAAATCCACACCCCGAGCAACGTAGTTATATTGACTTAACCCCTTATGTAGACAGTGCTATGTTAACAGGAGAGCTTCTCCCATCAACATAGCTACCGCCTAACAGAAGTGGATTAACTACACTGCTGGGAGCAGCTCTCCTGTTAGCATAGAAAGGTCTTCACTTAACTGCTACAGCGGTGCAGCTGCACTGATGCAGCATTTTAAGTACAGACCTGCCCTGTGAGAGTTCATTTGAGAGTTTGTTTCGTTTCACCCACATAGTTTTTGGGGTATTTAGGATATGTCTACGCTGTAATTAGACACTTGCAGCTGACCCATACCAGCTGACTTTGGCTCATGGGCCTCAGGCTAAGGTGCTGTTTAACTGCAGTGTAGATGGTCCAGCATGGGTTTCAGCCCAAGCTCTGGGACCCTCCCACCTGACAAGGTCCTAGGGTCTGGGCTCCAGCCTAAACATTTACACTGCAATTAAACAGCCCCTTAGCCCAAGGCCCATGAGCTCAAATCAGCTGGCACAGGCCAGCCGCGGGTTTTTAATTGCAGTGTAGACATACCCTTAGTATGCTGGGTGAGGTACACCACATGTTGTGATAGGCATGTATAGGACACATGGATCTTGAAAGGTGTGTTGTGGGGGTCAAGGAGAAATGGTCTCAGCCTAGTTCCTAATGCACACTAATCACTGCTGCCATTGGCCCTTATTGGCAACCTCAGCAAAGGTCCCAAGGACTGACTGTGCTACTGCTAGATGTGGTCCCTCTGATAAGGGCTAAATTGCACTGACAGGGAGTTAGGGGCTAGTAGACAGGGAAGTTTGCATTGCTTGCTGCCCATGTTGTGAGTATTGGTGGATAAAAAGCTTCAGTCTCCAGCAAAGTGAATCCTGCACACCTACCAGCAATAAGTTCACTACAATTTTTTTTAAAATCACATATTCATCTACACAGACACTTGATAAAAGGCAGCCAAGGTTGCTGAAGGACAATAATGCAAAACTGAAAATCGCGAAAATGAGGAAGCATAAGGTAAAGGCATGCACCTATTTACATCTTTTGCGAAGATCCGGGGAGAATGGTATCCCCAGACAAGGCTACTGGCATTGTAGGGAGACAGAATCTCAGTTTGCTTCAGCCCGCTCTCTCCATACCAACTCAGAGGCTACTAGAAAAAGGAAATTATCTTCTCAACACAAACGTATCTTTTACAAACCCAGTTCCACAATCCCTCACTGCCCCCTCCATGTTTTTTCTGTTTGCTACAGCATTAAGCTTGAACCAAAGCCACAGACAGCTCCTGCTTTTTAACAATCTGAGCCAAACAGCAGCCAAACGTGACCTCCTTTCAGCACTGTGCAAAGGAAGAATGTGCAATTAGTGTAAATCATTATCAAATATTACGAAGAAGAGCCTGGCCGCGTGGATAGGGAGCTGGGCCTGGAGCTCAGCGCTATGGTCTGCTCGTGGTTCTGCCGGGGACCTGTTGTATGACCCTGAGCCAGCCCGCTCTGCGCGGTCCCCCAGGCTGTTGGCTCTTGGGGCAAGAGCCGCCTCGGCTGCAGCAGGACGGGCGCCTGGCGCTCCCCTGGCGCCGCGCGGGGGACGCGCTCAGCGCCGGCCCCGCGCAGCCAGGCCGGGAGCGGGGCGGCGCGCGCCCTACCTCGCTCGTGAACATGGCGCAGAAGTAGTCGCTGCAGGCCGCCAGCACGATGCGGTGCGCGGCGAAGGCCTGGCGCTGCACGCGCAGGGTCACGTCGCACAGCGTGCCGCTCCGCCGCAGCGCGTTCATGGCGTTCAGGATGGACTTGGCGTGGCAGTTGGTCATGACGTCCTTGGGGGCCATGGCGGCGCCGGCCGGGCGGGTCCCGGCGGCCCTGGGCCGGGCTCGGCTGAGGGGAGCCCCGCGCGGAGGCCGGAGCGGGCCCGCTCCCGCTAGACGGAACGGGGGGCAGCGGCGCACCCGAGGCTGCTCGGCAGGGCCCGGCCGCCTCCGCCGCGCCAACCGCCAGCTCTGGGCGCCGGCGCACGCTGGTGACGTCACCCCGCGTAGACCCCGCCCTTCGTTACCCAGCAACGGAACCCTGTGCTCTTGCCCCGCCGCAGACCCCCGCCGTGCGGGGTTTCCGGTGCGGGGGTCGCTCGGGCGCGGAGCGGGAGCCTTGCCAGCGCCGCGGGGCTGCGGTACGTGCCTACGCTCTGCACACTGGCCGTCCGCGGGCAGCGGGAAACGGGGGCTTTGGAACCCCGAGCCCCGCGACACAGTCAGCTGCCGCGGTGCCCCGTGGGAGGCGAAGCCTCGCGGGCCGCGTGCTGCGCTGACCGCGTGCGTGGTGCAATTGGCCGGAGGTGCAGCGTCATCCTGTGCGATGCGCGTATCCCGTCCCGCTGTAAAGCGCAGTGGGCCCTCGCCCCGTGCAGGCCGTTTCGTTCCGCCCCGGCCCCGGCCCCGGCCCCGGCCAGTCATGGTCCAGTGTAAGCTGAACTGTTTCCCCCCACGTGCTGCAAACACTGTCAACTGAATCAAAGAATCATAGAGTATCAGGGTGGGAAGGGACCTCAGGAAGTATGGAGTCCAACCCCCTGCTCAAAGCAGGACCGATCCCCAACTCAATCATCCCAGCCAGGGCTTTGTCAAGCTGGGCCTTAAAAACCTCTAAGGATGGAGATTCCACCACCTCCCTAGGGAACCCATTCCAGTGCTTCACCACCCTCCTGGTGAAACAGTGTTTCCTAATATCCAACCTAGACCTCCCCCACTGCAACTTGAGACCATTGCTCCTTGTTCTGTCATCTGCTACCACTGAGAACAGCTGAGCTCCATCCTCTTTGGAACCCCCTTTCAGGTAGTTGAAGGCTGCTATCAAATCCCCCTTCACTCTTCTCTTCTGCAGACTAAATAAGCCCAGTTCCCTCAGCCTCTCCTTGTAAGTCATGTGCCCCAGCCCCCTGATCATTTTCATTGCCCTCCGCTGGACTCTCTCCAATTTGTCCACATCCCTTCTGCAGTGGGGGGACCAAAACTGGACTCAGTACTCCTGGTGTGGCCTCACCAGTGCTGAATAGAGGGGAATAATCTGCTGGCAATGCACCGATGAATGCAGCCCAATATGCCATTGGCCTTCTTGGCAACAAGGGCACACTGCAGACTCATATCCAGCTTCTCATCCACTGTAATCCCCAGGTCCTTTTCTGCAGAACTGTTGCTTAGCCAGTCGGTCCCCAGCCTGTAGCGGTGCCTGGGATTCTTCCATTCTAAGTGCAGAACTCTGTTACCCCTCTCTCATGTGGTGCAAACCCTGTTACATTGGAAGCACCAGTGTTACCTGTGCCTGGTGCAAATGCTTTTAGAGTGTGAGATGCAATGTTACTCTCCCCTCAAAATGTGTTCCAAACACTATTAAACTGTAAGCTGTTAGGGGTGGCAGGTTTGTAGAAATTTTGGTAGTGCCCAGAAGCGCCCCCCCCCCAAACTCCGCCCCCCACCTGCCTAAGGCTCTGGGAGGGAATTTGGGTGGGGGGAGGTCTGGGGTGCAGGCCCTGGGCTGGGGATTGGGGTACAGGAGGGGTGCAGGCTCTGGGAGGGAGTTTGGGTGCAAAAGGGGTGAGAGGCTGGGCTCTGGGAGGGAGTTTGGGTGGGGGAGGGGGTCTGCAGTGCAGGCTCTGTGATGGAGTTTGCGTGCTGGGTGCAGGCTCCAAGCTGGGGCAGGAGGTGGGGGTGCAGGAGGGGGTGAGGGGTGCAGGCTCTGGGATGGAGTTTGGGTGCAGGCTCTGGGCTGGGGATGTAGGAGGGGGTGAGGAGTGCAGGCTCAGAGAGGAAGTTGGGGGATGGGAGAGGGTGCAAGCTCTGAGAGGGAGGTGGGAGGGGGTGCAGGGATGAGGGGTTGGAGTGTGGGAGGGGGTTCAGGGCTGGGGCAGAGGGTTACAGTGAGGGCTGGGGGGTTCATGATGCAGGAGGGGGCTCAGGGCTGGGGCAGAGGGTTAGGGTGCGGGGCATGAGGGCTGTGGCTGGAGCCAGGGATGAGGAGTTTGGGGTGTGGGAGAGGCTCAGGACTAGGGCAGAGGGTTGGGGTGCTGGGGGGGTGAGGGCTCTGGCTGGGGGTGCGGGCTCTGGGGTGGGGCGGGGCTGGGGAGTTTGGGGTGCAGGCAGGCTGCCCCCAGGGCTGGGGCCAGAGAGGAGGACTTCCCCCAGCCCTCTCCCCGCTGGCAGCAGTGAGCTCTGGGGGAGGGACCCTCCTTTCTCCCTCCGGCAGCACACTCACCTCACACGACTGTCACTACACTTGCTCCTAGGGCCCCTCTTAGGTCCAGGAAGCCCTCTTGCCTCCCCTGTGGTGGGTGCCGGGGGGGGGGGGGGGGGGCTGCCATCACATATGCCCCTCCTCCCCTGCTGCTGCCCCTCACTGTAGCCTCAATGGGGGTGAGGGATAGGGCTGCCCCTTGCCCACCGTAGGGCTGGAGCGGTGACTGCGGGTGGGGGGGCCCCCTGTGCTGGTGGAGGATCCTGCCAGGAAAGGGAAGGGTCCGAGGCGGAAGGGCATGGTAACGGCAGCCTGCCCTGCCACCAGTGACGGGGGGGGGGGGGGGGGGGGGCACTAGGACCCGGTGGCGGCAGTTGATGCAGGGAGCCAGAAGAGCCGAGTCAGCATGGAGCTGCAGGGGAGAGGCAGGAATGCTCTGGGACCCGGGGAAGGTGCGTGGGGGCAGCAAGTGGGGGCCAGGGGACACTTGGAGGAGATGCATGGGGGCGGCAGGTGGGGCCGGGGGAGGGACCCGGCCCCAGACGTTGGTGGAGCTGGGTCCCCGGGCCCTGAATATTGCTGAACCCCGGGCACCATGGGCCCATACAACTCCCCGCCCCTGTAGGCTGCAATGGTACCCTGTGTGATGCAAACCCCATTACACTGTAAGTTGCTGTTTCAGAGTAACAGCCGTGTTAGTCTGTATTCGCAAAAAGAAAAGGAGTACTTGTGGCACCTTAGAGACTAACCAATTTATTTGAGCATAAGCTTTTGTGAGCTACAGCTCACTTCATCGGATGCATGATTTCTTTTTGTAAGTTGCTGTGTTACCCTGCATGGTGCAAATCCCATTATACCTAAGCTGTGGTGTTACTCCACGTTGTGTAAACCCTGCTAGACTTTAAGATACAGTGTTACTCAGCATGGTGCAACCTCCCCATTACACTACAAACTGCACTGTACTCCACATGGTGCAAACACTGTTGTACTGTAACCTGCAGAGTTACTCCACGTGGTGAAAAGTTCTGTAACTGTGTAGAGAGAGTCCTGACCCATTGTTCCTTCAAGAAAGCTCATTTGCATGGGAGATGGGGCCCTAGGCTGGGAGTGTAGGAGCAGGATTTTATAATTGTACTATGAGAATTAATGTATGATTTGATTTCATTCTGTCAGCCACCCTTTTTGAATAGCAGACAGGAATGACCCTCTGGGACACTGGTAGAAATGCATCTGACAGACCGCCAGTGCCTGTACTGATGATAAGGCAGGGACAGACCAGAACAATCCTTATGACTGAATATGTTTTACCCTTTTGTTTTAGGATAAGTTATAATGTCTACTGTGGTTTCCTATATGTATTACAAATTAGGCACTCAAGTTAAATATACATTTCTTTGTTTTAAGGTTTAGTAAGTAAGATACAGGATCTTGTATTGTGTCTACGTTAAGGAGATTAGAGGAAGGCTTAATTTACAATGTCTTTTGCTCAAAATAAACTGACACTGTTTGTATTCTCAAAGGTCTCGTGAAAGACTGTTTGTTTGAATGAGGAATGTATGTGTCAGGAAAAGATAAGGTGTAAAGGCCGTTGTTATAGCCAGATGGTCAAGGAAGAAGGAGTGAAGAGACTTAACGACACCAGAGAACCATCAACGCACATCCATAATGAAGGAAGGGCAGATTGACGATCCTGAGGTGAAGGCTGGCACCCCTAAAGACAGGACAATTGATTAAATTGGAACCAGGACAGGATGACCTTCTCGGAGGTGTATTGGAATGTTTACATCAAAAGATACACCAATTAAGAAGTAACTGGTTACAAACTGACACAGCAAAATCCATAGACTTCAACAGAGAAGAAAGACTATAAGAACAGGCTGCTTGGCCATGGGACTTTGGGTTCATCTTGCCACACTCCAGGAGCATCGGATTGCGACCGACAGAGCCCTGCTCCCCTTTGTGACCAATCTGGCATCCGATGAAGTGAGCTGTAGCTCACGAAAGCTTATGCTCAAATAAATTGGTTAGTCTCTAAGGTGCCAAAAGTACTCCTTTTCTTTTTAGATTGGTCCAGACTCTGGACTGGTAACTATAAACATCGACTGGCAGGACTGTGTGCATGGTGTGTGTCTGTATGATTGAAAAGCATATGCTAACTGTTGTATTCTCAATAAATGCAGCGTGCTGCCTTCTCCCCTGTAAAGATCCCGTGTTCTGCTTATAAGTATAACGGGAGTTGGGGGGCTGAACCGGAACTCACCTCTGACTTCTTGACATTTCCATGGCACTTCTCACCATTGCATCACCACCACTGACTGGTCTAGCAGTGCTGTGCACTTCCCAAACCTTATTTAGGGAGGCGTCACAGCACCCTTATGAGGCAGGGAACTATAATCTCTCATTTTACAAAGAGGTAACTGAAGCCCAGAGGGGTAAAGTGACTTGCCCACAGAACCAGGAAGAAAACATAGATCTCCAGTCTTACCCATCAATTCACAGTGTTACTGTCCACAGTCCTTCAGCTTTCTGGGCCAGAGTCCAGCCCTAGCTGCAGCTCTTCTTCTCTTCTCCAGCGATGTGCAGGGGCTGCAGTGTCCCCTGGAGGAATTCCCACTGTGCAGGAACAGTGCTGGGTCTGTATAAACAGCCCAACACTGCTCCCTTTCACAGCACCCAGCATAGGCACCTGTGAGGAGTTTGCCATAATGTAGGCCTTCTCTACACTACAGAGTTTTGTTGACAAAAGTTATGCAGACATAACAGCAACGGCTTCAATTAAACCTCTGTTGCATGTCCGCACTATGCTCCTTGTGTTGGCAGAGCCTATTCACACTAGCAGCTCTTGCATCGAGACAGAGAGCAGTGCACTGCGGGAAACTATTGCAGGGTGCTTTGCAAAGGGTTTGCAATGCCTCATGGGGCAGGTCCAGTGTCATATGAGGCAAGTTTCTCAATCCCGTTGTCCCATGGGACTCACCTGTCCCCTGCAGAGCCGGGCTGGGAGGAGTTGATGCGGAGCCTGCCCAATCGGGGCACAGCGGGGCACAGCAGGGGTCAGTCCTCAAAGCGAGGGGTGGGGTGGGGAAATCGGGGCACAGCAAGGGGCGGGGGTCCATCCCTGGGGCGCGAGGCAGGGGAATCGGGGCACGGTGAGGGGGTCTGTCCCCGGGGCGTGAGGTCGGGAAATCGAGGCACGGCGAGGGGCGGGGGTCTGTCCCTGGAGCGAGAGGTGGGGGAATCAGGGCACAGAGGGGTGGGGACAGACAGGGTCCCCTCCCTGGCTGGCGCCGGTACCTACTTTGGAGCCCGGTCCAGGCGCCAGCCAGCTCCCTCCATCAGGCTGTGGGGCAGGAAGAGCAGCAGTGGCTAGTGAGCAGAGCTTCTCCAGACTCCAGCAGCCACTGCTGCTCTTCCAGCCCTCGGGTGGTGGCGGCCAGTTACTGCATGTAACCGGACTTTTAGTGTAGCTGACTGGACTCTGCCGGTTTCCCTTTTTGACTGGATGTTCCGGTCAAAAACTGGACACCTGGCAACCCTACATCCATGAGCTGATCTCATCCAAACACTGGCTCATGTTGGTGGTAGTGGTGTGGTCGTACGCAGTGAAGGAAGGGAGAACAGTGTGTCAGCCACATATTCATAGAATCCTAGAACTGGAAGGGATGTCGAGAGGTCATCTAGTCCAGTCCCCGCACTCAAGGCAGGGCTAAGTATTATCTAACCCATCCCTGACAGGTGTTTGTCCAACCTGCTCTTAAAAATCCCCAATAATAGAGATTCTACAACCTCCCTAGGCAATTTATTCCAGTGCTTAACCACCCTGACAGTTAGGAAGTTTTTCCTAATGTCCAGCCTAAACCGCCCTTGCTGCAATTTAAGCCCATTGCTTCTTGTCCTATCCTCAGGTTAAGAAGAACAATTTTTTCCCCTCCTCCTTGTAACAACCTTTTATATACTTGAAAACTGCTCTCATGTCCCCTCTCAGTCTTCTCTTTTCCAGACTAAACAAACCCAATTTTTTCAATCTTCCTTCACAAGTCATGTTTTCTAAACCTTTAATCATTTTTGTTGCTCTTCTCTGGACTTTCTCCAATTTGTCCACATCTTTCCTGAAATGTGGCGCCCGGAACTGGACACAATACTCCAGTTGAGGCCTAATCAGCGTGGAGTAGAGCGGAAGAATTACTTCTCGTGTCTTGCTTACAATACTCCTGCTAATACAGTTGTGACAGGTGTCGGTCGGTCCTCCGAGCCCCTAGGGGCGATGGAGAGCTCTGGTCTCCGTGGCAGGCCTCAGCCACACCTTCCGGGCATTGGGGAATTAGCGGGGAGGTGCGCCGGCCGGAGTCAGGAGCATGCCCCTCAGGCGGGGGAGCGCCGGGGTAGGGGAACGCAGGCCCACCCAACTCCACTGCGTTCCAGCCCAGGGCCCCGACAGTGGCGGGAGGCGAAAGTCCCGCCGCTGGGTCAGCGGGGCCATCCACGCCCGCTGACCAAACACACCCACCCCATGGTGTAGTTGGGCCCCTGGGCTACTTCCTACCCGGTCTCTCAGGCGGGTCGCTCCGGTCCCTCCATCTCCTCCGGGTAATCCGCTGCGGGCCCCTCCCGCTCCCCCTCGGTCTCGGACTCACGCTGGCCCGGGCTGCAGCCAGGCCCCTCCAGGTCCTCTGGGTATTCAGCGGCTGGCAGCCCTGGTTGCCACAGGCCTTCCTCCCGGTCAGGCTCCTCCTTGGTCAGCAGCAGGATCGCGAGGGAGCAGCCAGCAGCCTGTGTCTGTCTCCCTCCCTGGTGCTCTCTTCACTGGGCAGAGGGCCCTGCCCTTTGTACTTCCTGTCCCACCCTTCCCCTTCCGGGGATTGGCGGAAGCTTGGCCTGGCCCTGCCCACTCAGGCTGAAAGGGTGGCTCTTTACCCTCTGGTTCGGAGGGGAGCCACCCTGGCTCCCTACATACCCCACCCCTCAAATCCAGCTCCTGATCTTCGGAGCTGGCGTCCTCACCTTCTCCGAGGCGGGATAGGAAATCCGCATTGGCGTTGTCTCGTCCCGCTCAATGGTGAATCGTGAAGGCATAGGGCTGCAGAGCGAGATACCATCGCATCAGCCTGGCATTATTGTCCTTCATCTTATTAAGCCACTTCAGGGGTGCGTGGTCCGTAACCAGTATAAAGGGGGCCCCGAGGAGGTAGTAGCGGAGAGCATCGACTGCCCACTTAACGGCTAGGGCCTCTTTCTCCACAACGGAGTAGTTCCGTTCTCTAGGGAACAGCTTCTGACTGAGCTAAACAATCGGGTGTTCCTCCCCATCCACCTCCTGCGAGAGGACCACCCCAAGCTCAATGCCTGAGGCATCTGTCTGGACAATAAAGTCACGATGAAAGTCGGGGCTGAAGAGTATTGGACCACTACACAGCTGGTCTTTGATAGTTCGAAAGGCTGTCTCGCACTCGTTGGACCAATGCACCCGGTGGGGACTGTCCTTGGTCAAGAGCTTTGTTAGCAGGGCCGTAAGGCTTGCGAAGTGGGGTACAAACCGCCGGTAATAACCAGCTAAGCCCAAAAATTGACGTACTTGCCTCTTCGTGGTCGGCACCGGACATTCCTGGAGTGCTTGGACCTTCCCGATGAGGGGGTGGACCTGTCCCCGGCCCAAGGTGTACCCCAGGTAAGTGGTTTCCTCCCGCCTGATTTGGCATTTTTTCGGGTTGGCCGTCAGCCCGGCTGCGCGGAGGTCCCGGAGGACTGCCGCTACTTGGTTAAGATGTTCCTCCCAGTTATTGCCATAGATGACCACATCGTCCAGGTAGGCCGCCGCGTATTTCGTGTGTGGTTGCAACACCCGATCCATCAAACGCTGGAAGGTTGCCGGGGCCCCATGTAGGCCGAAAGGCATCCGGGTGAAATGGTGTAACCCCGAAGGGGTGGCAAACGCGGTCTTCTCCTTGGACCTGGGATCCAAGGGGATCTGCCAGTACCCTTTGGTGAGATCTAAAGTGGTGATATAACAGGCCTTCCCGAGCCGGTCGAGGAGCTCATCGACGCGGGGCATCGGATAGGCGTCAAATTTTGAGATGGCATTGACCCTCCGGAAGTCAATGCAAAACTGCCGGCTCCCATCGGGCTTCGGTACGAGGACGACGGGGCTCCACCACTCGCTCTGGGAGGGCTCAATAACACCCAGCTCCAGCATTGCCTGGACTTCCTCCTCTACGGCCTCCCGCATTCGCCTAGGCAATGGCCGGGTTGTCTCTCGGACCACCACCCCGGGTTCCATCTGGATCACATGGTAGGTGAGCGTAGTCCGCCCAGGTTTCGTGGTGAACGCCCTCACTAAGCAGAGTGCCTGTTCTTGCTGCTCGACGGTGAGTGTCTCTGCTAGCTGGAGTTCACCATTATCCGACTCTTCGGGTGGTTGGGGCCCCAGTTCCAGTTCGGGGGGATATGGGGCCACTAGGAGCCCTTCCCGGTCCCGCCACGGTTTTAAGAGGCTTACATGATAAATCTGCTTTTCCTTATGGTGACCAGGTTGCCGAATCTCATAAGTTACCTGCCCGACCTGGCAGAGGACCTCATACGGACCCTGCCAGCGGGCAAAAAGCTTTGATTCCTCCAAGGGGAGCAGGAAGGAGTACTCGGTCCCCGGGCCCGAATGATCGAGCCTGGGCGCCCCGATTGTAGTGTTGCTCCTGGGCTCTTTGGGCGGTGTTTAAGTTCTCCCTCATGAGCTCGCCCGCCCGCACCAGCCGCCCCTGCAGTTGTAAGACATATTGCAAGAGACCCTGTGTTGCGGACGGGTTGTGTTCCCAAGTCTCCCTCAAGAGGTCCAACACCCCGCGGGATCATCACCCATAGAGGAGCTCGAACGGGGAGAACTTCGTGGACGCCTGTGGGACTTCTCGAATCGCCAGTAGTAAAGGAGGGAGCAGCTGGTCCCACTGGCGGAGGTCCTGGGTGGGGAAACGCCGCAACATCCCCTTCAGGGTCCGGTTGAACCGCTCGACCAATCCGTCAGTCTGGGGATGGTAGACCGAGGTCTGCAATTTCTTAATCCCCAATAGGGCACATACCTGGCGGAACAGCTTAGACGTGAAGTTGGTCCCTTGATCAGTGAGTATCTCCTGGGGGAGGCCCACCCTTGCGAAGATCTTTACGAGCTCCCCAGCGATAGTGTGGGCGGTGGTACTTCTTAAGGGGATGGCCTCCGGGAAGCGGGTGGCGTAGTCCATCAGGACGAGGATGTATTGATGGCCCGCCTTGCTTTTTGGGAACGGCCTGACCAGGTCCATTGCCACCCGCTCAAATGGCACACCTACGACTGGTAACGGGACCAGGGGGGCCTTCCGTACCCTGGCCGGGGCTGCATGTTGGCAGTCCGGGCACGACGCACAATACTCCTTCACCTCACGGTGGACGCCGGGCCAGAAGAACCTGGCCAGGACCCTGGCTACAGTTTTTTCCTGCCCTAAATGGCCGGCAGCCGGGATGTCATGTGCAAGCTTCAGGACAGCCTGACGATGGATGCGGGGGACCACGAGTTGGGTCCGGACCTCTTGGGTCTGGGGGTCTCAGTCAAGGCGGTAGAGCCGCTCGTGGTTGAGTTCAAACCTGGGTCACTGGGTGGTGCGCTGCACCTCCACGACCTCACCATCCACCCGAGCCAGCTGCTCATAGGCAAATCGGAGCGTAGGATCCTCTCTTTGATCTCGGCTAAAGTCCACCAGGTCAGGAGGGGGACCCGCCATTTCCCAGTCATCCTGCCCGGAGGTGGGGCCTGGTTCAGCTCCAGGGTCGGAGCTCGAGTCAGGTCCTGTCTTCTTCTCAGGCGGGGCTCCCTCGAATGCCTCTTTGGTGGGTAGGGATTGGAGCACCTCAACGAAGTCTGGCCAGTCACGGCCCAGGATCACTGGATAGGTGAGGGATGACGCCATCGCCACATTCACCAACTGAGTTACTCCGTGCACCGTAATGGGGACCCGCACCGTGGGGTACGATTTTACATCTCCGTGGATGCACTGAATCCGTACTTCCCCGACGGTCCGCTTGGTGTCTGAGAAGAGCGCCTGGCGGACAAGGGTCTGCCCACAGCCTGAATCGACTAAACCCACCATGGGGACCCCGGTGACTTCCATGGGAGCTGTCAGTTTGGCCACGGAGGGCAGACGGGCCCGTCGCTCCCCGGCGCACACCAGGCCAAAGTTGCAGTCCATTGCAGGATAGCCCTGTTGCAGATGCCCATACTCGCCACATCGGAAACAAGGTCCTACCTCTGGGCGTGCCGGCCGCATGGGGGCACCAGTGGGGCCGCAGAGTGGGCCGGGGCCTGGTGGTCGGGTTAAGCATCCAGGGCCGGAGAGTGGTGTTGACTCGGGCCGTCGGGAAAACTCGGTCCTGCCGCCTTCTGGTCGTCGGGTATGGTGGGGTGCGTTGGTTTGGGAGGTGGGCCCCCTCCGTTCAAGTTTCTGTGCATTGGGTCCAGGGTTTGGGGGGCGGGCGGCCGGTCCTATTGGGGCCTCAGCCTCGAGAAAGTCCTCCATAAGCGCGACGACCGAGCTCAGACTTTGTGGCCGGTGCCGTAACACCCAAGCCCTCCCTTGGGGTGGGAGGATGTGCACGAATTGTTCAAGGATGACCTGTTCCATCACCTCAGCTGCGGTTCGACGCTCGGGTTGGAGCCATCGGGTACCCGCGTCCTTCAGTTCCTGGGCCACCGCCCGGGGTCTGGCGCTCGGTGGGTAGACCTTTTCCCGAAACTGTCGCCGAAAGGTTTCCGGGGTAATGTCGAAGGCATTCAAGATAGCCGCTTTCACTCGAGCATAAATGTGGGCCTCATCATCTGGGAGCCCATGGTAAGCCTTCTGGGCTAGTCCCGTCAGATATGCGAGGAGTGTCGCCCATTGGTCAGGCGCCCAACCAGACACTGAGGCAACCGCTCGAAGGTCACTAGGTAGGCTTCCGGGTCATCCTCAGGCCCCATCTTGGCCAAACGGATTGGTGGGGTGGGAAGGGTCGGGGTGGCTGCCCGCTCCAGTTGAGTGCCACCATGGCCCGACCACAGGGTTGCAAGCTGCTGGAAGCACTGGGTTTGTTGTTCCTGGTGCTGGGCCCCCAGGGTTTGAAGCAACTGCTGCTGGTGGGCGCCCAGCTGCTGCACGAGTTGGTGCTGCTGCTGTTGCTGGCTCTCAGCCAGGGACTTGATGAGCCGTTCCATCTCCATCTTTCCAGTAGGGGAGCTTCAGAGGCGCCCTCGCATTAACTCCTTTCGGCAGGGGTTGGGATCGCCTGCCCGCATTCTCCACCACTTGTGACAGGTGTCGGTCTGTCCTCCGAGCCCCTAGGGGCGATGGAGAGCTCTGGTCTCCGTGGCAGGCCTCAGCCACACCTTCCGGGCGTTGGGGAATTAGCGGGGAAGGTGTGCCGGCCGGAGTCAGGAGCGCGCCCCTCAGGCGGGGGAGCGCCGGGGTAGGGGAACGCAGGCCCACCCAACTCCACTGCGTTCCAGCCCAGGGCCCCGACAGTGGCGGGAGGCGAAAGTCCCGCCGCTGGGTCAGCGGGGCTGTCCGCGCCCGCTGACCAAACACACCCACCCCATGGTGTAGTTGGGCCCCTGGGCTACTTCCTACCCGGTCTCTCAGGCGGGTCGCTCCGGTCCCTCCATCTCCTCCGGGTAATCCGCTGCGGGCCCCTCCCGCTCCCCCTCGGTCTCGGACTCACGCTGGCCCGGGCTGCAGCCAGGCCCCTCCAGGTCCTCTGGGTATTCAGCGGCCGGCAGCCCTGGTTGCCACAGGCCTTCCCCCCGGTCAGGCTCCTCCTTGCCCAGGGCTTCGCCTGGGTCAGCAGCAGGATCGCGAGGGAGCAGCCAGCCGCCTGTGTCTGTCTCCCTCCCTGGTGCTCTCCTCACTGGGCAGAGGGCCCTGCCTTTGTACTTCCTGTCCCACCCTTCCCCTTCCGGGGATTGGCGGAAGCTTGGCCTGGCCCCTCCCACTCAGGCCCAGAGGGTGGCTCTTTACCCTCTGGTTCGGAGGGGAGCCACCCTGGCTCCCTACAACAGCCCAGAATGATATTTGCTCATTTTGTAACAGCGTTACACTGTTGACTCATATTTAGTTTGTAATCCACTATGACCCCCAGATCTTTTTCCACAGCACTCCTTCCTAAGCAGCCATTTCCCTTTTTGTATGTGTGCAACTGATTGTTCCTGGCACTACAGCAAACCAGGGGGAACAGGAGACCCTGGGGGTCTGGTGCACATTCTTTCAGGCAGCTGGAGGGGCAGAGGAAAAGGAATATTCCAGCCGCTGATGCCTCTCCTCTGTAAGTGGCCCTGTGTGGGCCCCGTCTACTACCTGCACAGCAGAAGGCTCTGTATGAATGTCACTCTGCTACCATCCCTCCCCAACAGTGGGCTCTGTGCAGGTGTTACTTTGCTACCATTCCCATTCTCCCCACCCCCACCCTTCCTGCAGCAGCAGCAGCATCTGTGCATGTGTTAACAGGGAAGAATTGGTGAGGAAGTAGAAGTGGTGGCAACCTGGGCAGCAGTGACCATGAGATGGTCAAGTTCAGGATCCTGACCTAAGGAAGAAAGGAGAGCAGCAGAATACGGACCCTGGACTTCAGAAAAGCAGACTTTGACTCCCTCATGGAACTGATAGGCAGGGTTCCCTGGGGCACTAATATGAGGGGGAAAGGAGTCCAGGAGAGTTGGCTGTATTTTAAAGCCTTATTGAGGGTGCAGGAACAAACCATCCTGATGTGCAGAAAGAATAGCAAATATGGCAGGCAACCAGCTTGACTAAACAGAGAAATCTTCAGTGAGCTTAAACTCAAAAAGGAAGCTTACAAGAAGTGGAAATTTGGACAGATGACTCAGGAGAAGTATAAAAATATTGCTCGAGCATGCAGGGGTGTAATCAGGAAGGCCAAATCACACTTGGAGTTGCAGCTAGCAAGGGATGTGAAGGGTACCAAGAAGGGTTTCTATAGGTATATTAGCAACAAGAAGAAGGTCAGGGAAAGAGTGGGGCCCTTAATGAATGGGGAGGCAACTTAGTAACAGATGATTTGGAAAAAGCTGAGGTACTCAATGCTTTTTTTGCCTTGGTCTTCACAGACCGCTGGGCTGCACAGTATGGGGAGGAAGTGAGCGGCCCTCAGTGGTGAAAGAACAGGTTTAGGACTATTTAGAAAAGCTGGACATGCACACGTCCATGAGTCTGGATCTAATCCATCTGAGGGTGCTGAGGGAGTTGGCTGATGTGATTGCAGAGCCATTGGCCATTATCTTTGAAAACCGTTGGCAATCAGGGGAGGTCCCAGAAGTTTGGAAAAAGACAAATATAATGCCCATCTTAGAAGAGGGAAGAAGGAGAATCCGGGGAATTCAGGTAAGAAGGAGAATCCAGCCTCACCTCAGTCCCTGGAAAAATCATGGAGCAGGTCCTCAAGGAATCCATTTGAAGCACTTGGAGGAGATGAAGGTGATCAGGAACAGTCAACATGGATTCACCAAGGGCAAGTCACGCCTGACCAACCTGATTGCCTTCTGTGATGAGATAACTGGCTCTGTGGATATGGGGAAAGCAGTGGATAAGATATACCTTGACTTCAGAAAAGCTTATGATACAGTCTCCCGCAGTATTCTTGCCAGCAAGTTAAAAAAGCATGGGCTGGATGAATGGACTATCAGGTGGATAGAAAGCTGGCTAGATCATCAGGCTCAACGGGCAGTGATCAACGGCTCAATGTCTAGTCGGCAGCCGGTATCAAGCGGAGTGCCACAGGGATCTATCCTGGGGCTGGTTTTGTTCAACATCTCATTAATGACCTGGATGATGGGATGAATTGCACCCTCAGCAAGTTAATGGATGACAGTAAGGTGGGAGGAGAGGTAGTGTGATGTTGCATCCCATAATGCTTTATGGGAATATGCTTATGAATGTATATATGACATAACTGGTAATTCACTTTGTTGTCTGTTATCACTTGGAACCACTTAAATCCTACTTTCTGTATTTAATAAAATCACTTTTTACTTACTAATTAACCCAGAGTATGTATTAATACCTCAGGGGGCGGGGGGCAAACAGCTGTGCATATCTCTCTTTCAGTGTTATAGAGGGCGAACAATTTATGAGTTTACCCTGTATAAACTTTAGAGAGGGTAAAACAGATTTATTTAGGGCTTGGACCCCATTGGGAGCTGGGCATATGAGTGAGAGAGACAGGAACACTTCTTAACCAGCTTTCCGTTAAGCCTGCAGTTTGTGGGATGTGGTTCAGACCTGGGTCTGTGTTTGTAGCCGGCAAGCGTGTCTGGCACAACCAGGCAGGGTTCTGGAGTCCCAAGCTGGCAGGGAAGGTAGGGGCAGAAGTAGTCTTGGCACATCAGTTGGCAGCCCCAAGGGGGTTTCTGTGATCCAACCTGTCACAGGTAGATATTCTGGAGTGTAGGGATAGGGTCCAGAGTGACCTAGACAAATTGGAGGATTGGGCCAAAAGAAATCTGATGAGGTTCAACAAGGACAAGTGCAGAGTCCTGCGCTTAGGACGGAAGAATCCCATGCACCGCTACAGGCTACACACACTGGAGGCAGACACGCACACATTAGGCACACACACATACACTGGGGGAGACACACTGGGCACACACACACACACACACTGGGGGTGCACTCACCCACTGGGCTAACACACACAGACAGTGGGGGGACACACACACTAGGGGAGAGACACTGGGCACACACACTAGGGGAGACATACTGGGGACACGCACACATACTGGGGAGACACACTGGGCACACACACACACTAGGGGCTCACACACACACTGGGGGAGACACACTGGGCACACATACACTGGGGGAGACACACTGGGCACACACACTAGGGGCTCACACACACTGGGGAGACACACTGGACACACACACACACTAGGGGTTCACACATATATTAGGGGCACACACACACACTGGGGGGACACTCTCTAGGCATGCATGCACACACTAGGGGCTCACGCACACACACTGGGAGACACACTGGGCACACACTCACAGACACTGGGGGACACACTAGGCACACACACACACTAGGGGAGACACACTGGGCACACATACACACTAGGGGCTCACACACACACTGGGGGAGATACACTCAGCACACACACACACACTAGGGGCTCACACACACTCGGGGCTCACACACACACACTGGGGGAGACACACGCTAGGCACGCATGCACACACTAGGGGCTCACACAGACACTGGGGGAGACACACTGGGCACATACACACATTGGGGCACACACACACTGGGGGGACACATGCTAGGCATGCACACACACACTACGGGCTCACACACACACATCAGGGGCACACACACACACTGCAGGGACACACGCTAGGCACGCACACACACATTAGGGGCTCACACACACATTAGGGACACACACACTATGGCACACACACACTGCAGGGAGACACACTAGGCATGCATGCACACACACACTAGGGGCTCACACACACATTAGGGGCACACACACACACTGGGGAGACACCCTGGGCACGCACACACACACACATTAGGGGCACACACACTACGACACGCTAGACACACACACTGGGGAGACACTCTAGGCGCACACACACATTGGGGCACACACACACACTGGGGACACACTTGGCACACACACACTGGGAGAGACACACTAGGGGCGCACACACACGGACACACACTGGGGGACACGCTAGGCACGCACGCACACACTAGGGGAGACACTGGGCACACACACACATTGGGTGGACACATGCTAGGCACACACACACACTAGGGGAGACACACTGGGCACACACACTGGGCACACACGCACACATTAGGGGTACACACACACACTGCGGGGACACACGCTAGGCATGCATGCACACACTAGGGGAGACACACTGGGCACACATACACATTGGGACACACACACATTAGGGGACACATGCTAGGCACACACGCACACACTAGGGGAGACACACTGGGCACACACACACACATTAGGGGCACACACACACACTTGGGGACATATGCTAGCCACGCACACACACACTAGGGACTCACACACACACATTAGGGGGACACACGCTAGGCACGCACACACACACTAGGGGAGACACACAGGGAACACACACACACATTAGGGGCACGCACACACACACACTGGGGGACAGATGCTAGGCACACACACACACACTGGGGGACAGATGCTAGGCACACACGCACACACTAGGGGTCACACACACACACTGGGGGAGACACACTGGGCACACACACACATTAGGGGCACACACACACATACATTGGGGGGACACATGCTAGGCATGCATGCGCACACTAGGGTCTCACACACCCCCACACACTGGGCACACACACATTAGGGGGACACACACACTGGGGGACACACACTAGGCATGCATGCACACACTAGGGGCTCACACACACATATTAGGGGCACACACACACACACACTGAGGGGACACATGCTAGGCACGCATGAAGACACTGGGGGAGACACACTGGGCACACATACACACATTAGGGGCACACACACACTGCGGGGACACACACTAGGCACGCACACAGACACGGGGGAGACACACTGGGCACACACACACATTAGGGGCACACATACCGGGGGGAGACACGATAGGCACGCACACACGGGGGGGGGGGGAGACACACTGGGCACACACACACATTGGGGCACACACACCGGGGGGGACACGCTAGGCACGCACACACACACGGGGGGAGACACACTGGGCACACACACACAATAGGGGAGACACACTGGGCACGGGCACACACGCACTGACAGCGACAGCTCGCTTTGTTCGCGGTCTGACTCCGGACTGGGCTCGGGCCGGACCCGGCTCCCGCAGCCCTGCAGCAGGGGCTGGGTTAAGCCGGCCCGGGAGACGGGAGCTGCCGGGCCCGGGGCGGATCGCTCCGCCTGGCCGCCGAGGCCCTGGGCACCACCGGCCTCCTGGGGCTTCCAGCGGGGCGGCAGGAGGATGGGGAGTGGGGTCCCCCGAACCGCCCGGCCCCTGCTGGCCATGGTGCTCCTCAGCCTGACCGCTTCTCTGGGTAAGAGCCTGGGCTGGGCGTGGGGCGAACTCAGAGCTGGGTGTGGGGCGGCTGGGGCTGGCGATAGGGGGTGAATTCAGACCGGGCAATGGGGCGGGCAGAGCGTGGGATGGGGGAGACAGCAGGAGGGAGAGTTCTGGGCTGTGTGCAGGGAGCGTGGGGGGCGCTGAGGTAGCGGGGGATCATGGGGCTGGGTATGGGGGGAGCGTGGGGGGCGCTGAGGTAGCGGGGGATCGTGGGGCTGGGTATGGGGGGAGCGTGGGGGGCGCTGAGGTAGCGGGGGATCATGGGGCTGGGTATGGGGGGTGCGTGGGGGTGCTGAGGTAGCGGGGGATCATGGGGCTGGGTATGGGGGGAGCGTGGGGGGTGCTGAGGTAGCGGGGGATCATGGGGCTGGGTATGGGGGGTGCGTGGGGGTGCTGAGGTAGCGGGAGAGCGTGGGGGGTGCTGAGGTAGCGGGGGATCATGGGGCTGGGTATTGGGGGGAGCGTGGGGGGCGCTGAGGTAGCGGGGGATCATGGGGTTGGGTATGGGGGGAGCGTGGGGGGCGCTGAGGTAGCGGGGGATCATGGGGCTGGGTATGGGGGGAGCGTGGGGGGTGCTGAGGTAGCGGGGGATCATGGGGCTGGGTATGGGGGGAGCGTGGGGGGTGCTGAGGTAGTGGGGGATCATGGGGCTGGGTATGGGGGGTGCGTGGGGGTGCTGAGGTAGCGGGGGAGCATGGGGGGTGCTGAGATAGCAGGGGATCATGGGGCTGGGTATGGGGGGAGCATGGGGGGTGCTGAGGTAGCGGAGGATCGTGGGGCTTGGTATGGGGGGAGCGTGGGGGCGCTGAGGTAGCGGGGGATCGTGGGGCTGGGTATGGGGGGAGCGCTGAGGTAGCGGGGGATCGTGGGGCTGGGTATGGGGGGAGCGTGGGGGGTGCTGAGGTAGCGGGGGATCATGGGGCTGGGTATTGGGGGGTGCGTGGGGGTGCTAAGGTAGTGGGGGATCATGGGGCTGGGTATGGGGGGTGCGTGGGGGTGCTGAGGTAGCGGGGGATCATGGGGCTGGGTATGGGGGGTGCGTGGGGGTGCTGAGGTAGTGGGGGATCATGGGGCTGGGTATGGGGGGAGGGTGGGGGGCGCTGAGGTAGCGGGGGATCATGGGGCTGGGTATGGGGGGAGCGTGGGGGGTGCTGAGGTAGCGGGGGATCATGGGGCTGGGTATGGGGGGAGCGTGGGGGGTGCTGAGGTAGTGGGGGATCATGGGGCTGGGTATGGGGGGTGCGTGGGGGTGCTGAGGTAGCGGGGGAGCATGGGGGGTGCTGAGGTAGCAGGGGATCATGGGGCTGGGTATGGGGGGAGCATGGGGGGTGCTGAGGTAGCGGAGGATCGTGGGGCTTGGTATGGGGGGAGCGTGGGGGCGCTGAGGTAGCGGGGGATCGTGGGGCTGGGTATGGGGGGAGCGCTGAGGTAGCGGGGGATCGTGGGGCTGGGTATGGGGGGAGCGTGGGAGGTGCTGAGGTAGCGGGGGATCATGGGGCTGGGTATTGGGGGGTGCGTGGGGGTGCTAAGGTAGCAGGGGATCATGGGGCTGGGTATGGGGGGTGCGTGGGGGTGCTGAGGTAGCGGGGGATCATGGGGCTGGGTATGGGGGGTGCGTGGGGGTGCTGAGGTAGTGGGGGATCATGGGGCTGGGTATGGGGGGTGCGTGGGGGTGCTGAGGTAGCGGGGGATCATGGGGCTGGGTATGGGGGGTGCGTGGGGGTGCTGAGGTAGTGGGGGATCATGGGGCTGGGTATGGGAGGTGCGTGGGGGTGCTGAGGTAGCGGGGGATCATGGGGCTGGGTATGGGGGGAGAGTGGGGGGTGCTGAGGTAGCGGGGGATCATGGGGCTGGGTATGGGGGGTGAGTGGGGGTGCTGAGGTAGCGGGGGATCATGGGGCTGGGTATGGGGGGTGCGTGGGGGTGCTGAGGTAGTGGGGGATCATGGGGCTGGGTATGGGGGGTGCGTGGGGGTGCTGAGGTAGCGGGGGATCATGGGGCTGGGTATGGGGGGTGCGTGGGGGTGCTGAGGTAGTGGGGGATCATGGGGCTGGGTATGGGAGGTGCGTGGGGGTGCTGAGGTAGCGGGGGATCATGGGGCTGGGTATGGGGGGAGAGTGGGGGGTGCTGAGGTAGCGGGGGATCATGGGGCTGGGTATGGGGGGTGAGTGGGGGTGCTGAGGTAGTGGGGGATCATGGGGCTGGGTATGGGGGGAGCCTTGGGGGTGCTGAGGTAGCGGGGGATCATGGGGCTGGGTATGGGGGGTGCGTGGGGGTGCTGAGGTAGCGGGGGAGCGTGGGGGGCGCTGAGGTAGCGGGGGATCATGGGGCTGGGTATGGGGGGAGCGTGGGGGGCGCTGAGGTAGCGGGGGATCATGGGGCTGTGTATGGGGGGAGCGTGGGGGATGCTGAGGTAGCGGGGGATCATGGGGCTGGGTATGGGAGGTGCGTGGGGGTGCTGAGGTAGCGGGGGATCATGGGGCTGGGTATGGGGGGAGGGTGGGGGGCGCTGAGGTAGCGGGGGATCATGGGGCTGGGTATGGGGGGAGTGTGGGGGTGCTGATGTAACTGGGGGGGCATGAAGCAGGGTGCAGGGGAGAAAGCATGTGGGGGATGCTGCGGTAACAGAGGGGGGTGTGGGGCTGAGTGCAGGGGGAGCCTCTGGGGGGTGCTGAGGTAAATTGGGTGTGGGGGTGGGGAGCGTGGGGGGTGCTGACGTAACAGGGGATCCTGGGTCTAGGTGCGGGGAGGAGTGAGTAGCAGTGGTGGATTAGCCAGTGGGCTAACAGGGTCTATGCCCAGGGGCCCTGGCCAATTGGGGGGCCCTGGCAAAATGGGTGCCCCTACGCCCTGAACCAGCTCCCTGGCAGGAGCGCTGGGTGGGACGGGGCATGCCTCCATGCTTCGACCCCATTTCCCTGGCAGGAGTGCGGGGGGGTGGGGGACTGCAGGCGGAAGGGGTGGGGAGGGCCCCCACTAGCTCTGGCCCAGGGCCTCACAAAACTGTAATCACCCTGTGGTGTGTGGGGGGTGCTGTGGTAACGGGGGAGCATGTGTGGGGTGCTCAGGTAACGGGGGAACATGGGGCTGGGTGTGGGGGGAGCGAGGGTGGTGCTGAGGTAACGTGGGGCTGGGGGTGTGTGGGGGGGAATGTGGGCCTGGGTGCAGGGGGGAGTGTGTTGGGTGCTGCGATAACAGGGGAATATGGGGATGGGTGCAGGGGGGGAGTGTGTGTGGGGTGCTGAGATAACAGGGAGCATGGGACTGGGTGTGGAGCTCCCAAAGGGTGCCAGAAGTGGTGCTTCCTAAGGGGAACTGTCCCTAGCATCACCATGAGGCTGTGTATTTATCTGGCTCCTGTGGATTCAGCGATCCTGTAGACACCAGCCACCCCAGTCTGGGTGTTGTGGACCCAGCCCAGCCATGCTGCCCACTGAGGCACAGCACAGGGAACAAACTGTCCCACTGATCACAGGAGGGGAGGTGGGAGCAATGACTAATCCTCCCGTATAGGGAAGGTCTGGTACCCCAATTTCAGTATAAGATAAATCTTCAGGTTAGCGCTGGATTCTGCCTCGACTTCTGTAAACAGCCAGTATGACTTACAGTAAGAAAACAGTTACATACAGGGACGTGCACAGGAATAAAAATTTGGCCCTTTTGGAGGGGGACTTTCTGTGTCCTGCACAGCTGGAGGAGCTGGCTCTTCCCTCCCCGCAGTCGGAGGAGCTGGCTCTCCCCACCGTGTCCCCAGAGGACCTGGTTCTCCCCACCGCAGCACTGGGACTGGTGGAGCTGGCTCTCCTGCCCTCCCCCAGCAGCCAGTGGAGCTCATTCTCCCCAGCAGCTGGAGGAGCTGGATCTAGGGTGACCAGATGTCCCGATTTTATAGGGACAGTCCTGATTTTTGGGTCTTTTTCTTATATAGGCTCCTATTACCATAGGCGCCAACTCCAAGGGTGCTCGGGGCTTGAGCACCCATGGGGAAAAATTGCTGGGTGCTTTGCACCCACCAGCAGCTCCCCCCCCACCCCCGCCCCAGCTCACCTCCTCCTTCGCTCTGCTCCGCCTCCTCCCCTGAGCGTGCCAGTGGGTCCTGCTTCTCCCCCCTCCCTCCCAGCGCTTGTGCTTCGAAACAGCTGTTTTGTGCGGCAAGCCTGGGAGGGAAGGGGCAGGAGGGGGAAAGCAGCGTGCTTGGGGAAGGAGGTGGGGCTGGGGCTGGGATTTGAGGAGGGATCCAATAGGGCAGGGAGGGATGGAGTTGGGGCGGGGGTGGGGGCATGCGAGTACCCACTGGTGCTGACAAAAATTGGTGCCTGTGCCTATTACCGCCCACCCCCGTCCCGATTTTTCATACTTGCTGTCTGGTCACCCTAGCTGGCTCTCCCCTCACAGCCCCAGGGCTGTAGGAGCTGTCATCTCTCACCCTGGCCTGGGGCAGCTTGCTCTCCCTGCCCTGGCCCCGGAGGAGTTCTGTGCTCCCACTGATCCGGGGGTCCATGCCCCTGATTGCATGGTTGAGCCCAGAGCATTGTGTATTCCATGTCCAGAAACTTGGAATAATCAGATTCCTACAGTATTCTTTGTACCTGTATGTGCTATTGCAAACCAGGAACTGCCCTCAGTAAGCCTGTCATTCTTGCTCCTTATTCCCTCCATCAGAGAGAGTAAACCTTTAGCATGGTACAAGCTCTAGTCCCTCCATGGTGATCTGTCTCTCTTTCCTAATGAGGACAACCTGCGGGCGGGATTGAACCTGGGACCTCTGGACCTAAATGCATGAGCCTCTACTGCATGAGCTAAAAGCCGACTCACTCATCTCTAAGTAGTCTCGGTTCCACTAGAGCCGTGGGTTTCAAACTGCAACCCCCCTGAGGGGTCCCGACCCCCAGTTTGAGAACCCTCTGCTAAACTATACAAGCTCATCCAGTCTTCTCTCATAAAATAGGCCTTCCATTCCCCTGATCGTCCTCGTAGCTCTTCTCTGCACCTGTTCCACTTTAAATTCATCTTTCTTGAACATGGGTGATCAGAATTGCACTCAATATTCCAAATGAGGTCTTACCATGGCTTTCTACAATGCCATTAATACTTCTCTGTGTCTATTGGAAATGCCTCACCTGATACATCCTAGGTTTCAGAGTAGCAGCCGTGTTAGTCTGTATTCGCAAAAAGAAAAGGAGAACTTGTGGCACCTTAGAGACTCACCAATTTATTTGAGCGTAAGCTTTCGTGAACTACATCCGATGAAGTGAGCTGTAGCTCACGAAAGCTTATGCTTAAATAAATTGGTTAGTCTCTAAGGTGCCACAAGTTCTCCTTTTTGCTGATACATCCTAGGATAGCATTTGGCTTTTTCATGGCCGCATCACATTTATGGCTCATAGTCATCCTGGGATCAACTAATACACCCAGGTCTCTCTCCTCCTCTGTCATATCCAACTGATGAGGCCACAGCTTACAGCAGAAATTCTTGTTATTAGTCCCTAGGTGCATAACCTTGCACTTTGTACTATTGAATTTCATCCCATTTCTATTGCTCCAGTCCTTTAATTCATCCAATTCTTCCTGTACAATATTTCGATCCTCCTCTGTACTGATGATGCCTCCCAACTTTGTGTCACCAGCAAATTTCATTAGCTCACGTCCTCTTTTTGTGCCAAGGTCATTAATTAAACGATTAAATAATAATAGAATCATAGAATATCAGGGTTGGAAGGGACCTCTGGAGGCCATCTAGCCCAACCCCCTGCTCAAAGCAGGACCAATAAGATCTGTCCTAACTCCCTGAGGACCTCCATTAGTAATTTTGCTGTACCTTGATAGTTCTTCCCTCTAGCCAGTTCCTTACCCACCTTACAATGCTTGTACTAAGCCCCATATTCTCCATCTTAATTAATAATTTCCCATATTGTACTATATCAAATGTTTTACTGAAGTCTCGATAGATCAGATTCACTGCATTTCCCTTGGCTAAGAAATCAGGTATCATATCAAAGAAAGACCGCAAGTTAGTCTGGCATGATCTACCTTTCGTAAACCCATGTTGTATTTTATTCCATTTTCCATTTACCTCCGTGTCTAATTTTTTTTTTCCTTCAGAATTTGTTCTGAAGCCTTGCATGCTATTTAGGTCAGACTAATGGGCCTGTAGTTTTCTGGATTACTTTTTTCTCCTCTTTCTTAAATATAGGTGTACAACATTTACTATTCTGCATTCATATGGTACTACCCCTGATTTGATCATTTATTATAAATCCTTGCCACTGGACTTGCACTTTCATGTGTCAGTTCTTTCTGTATTCTGGTCTGGAGATCCCCCCAACTCGAATGCATTAAACTGGTGGTTCTCAAACTTTTGTACTGATGACCCCTTTCACACAGAAAGCCTCTGAGTGCTCCCCCCCCTTATAAATTAGAAACACTTTTTAATGTATTTAACACCATTATGAATGCTGGAGGCGAAGCAGGGTTTGGGGTGGAGGCTGACAGCTTGCAACCCCTCATGTAAATACCTCGTGACCCCCTGAGGGGTCCCAACCCCCAGTTTGAGAACCCCTGCATTAAACTCTATGTTTTCCTTCCACCATGGACTTGGTAGTTTCCATTTCTATATACTCATTCCCATCAGCCATCCTGCCTTTGCCCTTATGTTTAGAGCCCTGCACAGATACACGCTCCTGTCCAAAGAGTGTGAGCAGGGACAGCTGCTGGGGAGCTGGTGCCCCCCCAGTGGGCAGGCTTGGGGCAGTACAGCCACATCGGAGGAGCTGCCCGGGCTGGGCTCCTGTGAGTGACGGCCCAACATACTGCTGCTTTCGCCGCCGCAGTTCCTGGCCCGGTTGCTGGGCATGGCCCTGCTGGTCTCGCTCGTTGTCACTAGAGCCCTGCACATCCACGGAATCCGCGTTATATCCATGAATGTCAGCTGTGAATCTGCTCAGGGCTCTACCGATGTTCTACATCACCATTACTGTTGACAACTGAGGAAAATTATTCATTTAGTTTTGTACCTCGATTATCCTTACTTTCTACCCCATCCTCATGGCATAGCGGCCCCACTTCTTTTCCTATTCTATTTATTTTATATAGTTAAAGAACCTTTTACTATTTATTTTATTTTCCTTCTAATTCAGCTTCACTTCCAGCAACTCTCTTTACCCCTACACTCTCTGACATCCAAAACAGAGCTTTGTTTGCTGATCAATCCCTCCTTCCATTCTTTGTAGGCCCTCTGCTTACTCCTGATGTCCTTTCTGAAGTGTTTATTCATTCAGTTAGATCTGGAGCCCTTCCCTACAAATTTTATGCCCTTGCTTGGGATGCAAATTCCAGATGGAATTTCTTTAAGTCGAAGGTAGAGAAAGTAAGTGTCTTTCTCTTCCATTGGTTCCATTGCTAGAAGTCAGGGAAGAGTTGTTTAGTCTCCACACATGGTTTTAATATAGAGGAATAGGAAAATCAGGTAAGTGAGAATATAGTAATGGATAAAGGAACTCCAGAAGATAGGCATATGGACAGCAAAAGGACTATGCCAAATCCTGCTAAGAAATTGAGTGAGGTCAGAGAGAAGACAATTGAGATGTTTTTGTGCTAATGCAAGGAGCCTCAGCAACAAAATGGAGGAACTACAACTCTTGGTGCAGGACATTAGAGGGATAACAGAAACACGGTGGACTAGCACTAATAGCTGGAAGACAAGTTTTGAAGGTATGTGTTGTTCAGGAGAGAGAGAAATAAGTAACTCTCCTCCACATTGAGGTCCCTGAGCTCTTCAATCCAGTTGATTTCACTAACTAGTTCCCTTAATTTATCAAATTCTTCCCTTTTGCAATTGAAAACCTTAGAGTTATGACATGATTTTGATAATCAAAAGGTCCGACTGGCTAAGCGGCAGTTCTGCAGAAAAGGACCTGGGGATTACAGTGGATGAGAAGCTGGATCTGAGTCAGCAGTGTGCCCTTGTTGCCAAGAAGGCCAACGGCATATTGGGCTGCATTAGTAGGAGCATTGCCAGCAGATTGAGGGAAGTGATTATTCCCCTCTATTTGGCACTGGTGAGGCCACACCTGGAGTATTGCATCCAGTTTTGGGGCCCCCCCACTACAGAAAGGATGTGGACAAATAGGAGAGAGTCCAGCAGAGGGCAACGAAAATGATCAGGGGCTGGGGCACATGACTTACGAGAGGCTGAGGGAACTGGGCTTGTTTAGTCTGCAGAAGAGAAGGGTGAGGGGGGATTTGATAGTAGCCTTCAACTACCTGAAAAGGGGTTCCAAAGAGGATGGAGCTTGGCTGTTCTCAGTGGTGGCAGATGACAGAACAAGAAGCAATGGTCTCAAGTTGCAGTGGGGGAGGTCTAGATTGGCTATTAGGAAAAACTATTTCACTAGGAGGGTGGTGAAGCACTGGAATGGGTTACCTAGGGAGGTGGTGGAATCTCTCACTCACTCGCTCAGTTTTAGAGCTGGCTCAGGGGATTGGGGTACAGGAGGGGGTGTGGGCTCTGGCTGAGGGTGTGGGCTCTGGGGTGGGGCCAGAAATGAGTTCAGGTTGTGGGAGGGGGCTCCAGGCTGAGGCAGTGGGTTGGTATGTGGGAGGGGGTTAGGGCTCTGACTGGGGGCACGGGCTCTGGGGTGGGTCTGGGGATGAGGGATTTGGGATGCAGGAGGGTGCTCTGGGCTGCAACCGAGGGGTTCAGAGGGTGGGAGGGGGATCGGGGCAGGATGCGGAGGGGAGGGCTCTGGCTGGGGGTATGGGCTCTGGGATGGGGCTGGGGATGAGAGGTTTGGGGTGCAGGAGGGTGCTCTGGGCTGGGACCGAGGGATTTGGAGTGCAGGAGAGGGATCAGGGCTGGGGCAGGGGGTTGGGGCATGGGGGTGGTCAGGGGTGCAGGCTCCGGGCGGCATTACCTCAGGCGGCTCCCAGAAGCAGCGGCATGTCCCCCCTATGGCTACTATGCGGAGGTGCAGCCAGGCGGCTCTGTGTGCTGCCCTGTCCGCAGGAGCTGCAGAGCTGGTGCTTGGGGCAGGGGCAGCACGTGGCACCCCCTGACTGACCCTATGCCTAGGAGCTGGAGGGAAGACATGCCGTTGGTTCCGGGAGCTGCGCAGAGCCACATCAGGCAGGGAGCCTGCCTTAGCCCCGCTGTGCTGCCGACTGGACTTTTGATGGCCCGCTCAGCAGTTGAAAACCAGACACCTGGCAACCCTAGCCTGGTATGAAGGCCCTCCAGTGTAAGAAAGAGGGGGCAATGGGCCCTGGGCCTTTGTAACTTGCTCCCTTCTTCCCCCAGAAGCCCATCTTCACAGCCCAAGTTTGTCAGCCTTTGTGGTGCTCTGGAAAGCCCACATTATCTTCAGGCTCATGAAAAAATGGGGACTGGGTAGGGTTGGGGTGGGATTCTGGGGGTCAATTCACTGCAGTCACATTTCTGTTGCCACTGTGTGTCTGAACTTATCTGGAAAGGAAAGACGGGTCTGTTTATTTTAGTGTATTTTAAAAAACATCATCAAGGACACCAAAGCCAGAGCAATAACTCTATTATTACACAGCATACATTTAAATGAATACACACCGCCCTGCCAGCAGGCTGAGCTCTGTTCTGGGGGGCTTCTTCTGTGAGGGGAGGCAGTTCAGTCTTTATGAACCATGAGTTCTTGGCCTTGAGTGAGTTTGCCAATAAGGGCTTGTTGTCATGAGGAAAAAGCGTGTTTTGAAAAGGTGATCACTGGCATGTTTCGAAATCCAAGCGTAGGCTTGGCCCCTTGTAGTTTCAAACTAGCTAATACCTTAAAATGACTGTTTGCCCTGTCTGCAGTAGGATTGAAAATGTGTTAGCTATCATGGTCTCCAACAAACACATTTGTCAAGTGTGGGCAAGCCCTTAGTGCAGAGTAAGATGGGGAGGTTGTGAAGTAGGACCTGGAACTGATACCCCCCTAATCATCTCTACTGAGTTGGGCTGGATTCATGCTAGCGACTTCTCAGCCAAGGCTCTGTAGTTCAATCCACTCCCTGTCCCCATCAGTGCAAGTGTGACACCTTCAGGAATGATGCTTGTTTGGGGGAAAGGGTGACTTGCCCTAAGTAGGTGTACAAGACGTTAGTAAAAAGGATTGTGACGTGCACAGGAATGTTACCACCAGTCAGTGGGAGACCTAGGGCTAGGATTCATGGTCTGCCCGCTTGCAACTCTGTGCACTTTTCTGTACGCTACAGGGCACCTCTGAGCACACTTACCAAAACAGTGATGTTTTAAAGTAGGCTTGGCAGAATTTGATGTTTTTAAATAACTTTGATGGATAATATCTGTTTTAAGCATTTTTTTTTTCTGCATAGATTTAAATTTGCACAGTTGGGGGAAATTATAGGTCAGATAATTAATGACAGCCGATGTTTAATGATGATAGATGTTGATATTGAAAAAAGTTAAAGTTTTACAACTATTAAAATACAAATTGTCAACATTATATGTCAAAATATACAAAGTATATCCTTAAACCAACAAATTATACCTGTTTTTACGATTCATTCATTAGTCCATTTGTAACAATCTTAATTCACAGTCTAAATCACTGGATTTTGACTACTAAGATCTCAGGTTGCATTTTCACATACTCTGACTTTCTGTACATTTATTTTATTATCGCAGAAATATTTGTTCATAGGTTTGTGTTTGTATGGTGAAATTGACATTTACCAATAAACATCTAAGCCTTCCAAGTTTATTTACAAGTTACGTGGGTAGATGTGATGACTCTTCCAAATGCACAAGGACCATGCCACGTGATTTGGCATGTCTGGAGGGGAAGCCCACCTACCCTCAGAGGCTGGGAGCCTTACCAGGGTGCTGCCTGTCGGTGCTGCTTGGGACTCCAACTTCCACATCTGCCTCTAGTGCCACATTGTCTAATAAACTGTAACTTCCCTCAACCCTTTGGCTCCTGGAAGGGAGCAGGAACCTTACCTGCATCCCAGAGCCTCCTGACTGATGGTGACAGGGGCCGGCAGGGTTTGACAGCTGGGGGTATCCAGCACAGATGAGTGGCATTTTTTGTTTGCAGCAGTCTCTAATAGTAACTACTCTATTCACAGGAATAACCTTATCTCTTATCAGTCTCTTATCAACACTCAGCCCTTTATTACACAGCCCTTAAAATGACCTGGACAGGGGAAAAGCTAGGCCCTGGGCTCTTGTTTGCTTCTTCACAAATCTGAAGAAAGCCTGGAAAGATTCTTCACCAAAGAGTTTATGTACTTTTCGTTGTTTTTTTACATTTGAAATCCTAGTCTGGTATGTGGGCAGTCTCTTGTTTGAAAAGAGAGCCGGTCAGATTATTACATCACTGCACTGAGAAAGTGACATCTCTGTGACAGTGAGGTGGTCAGCCTGCTTAAAACTCCTATTTAGTGTCAATGCCCAAGAAAGCCATGAGTAAAAAATGGCTGTTAAGATTCAGCCTCTCTGGCCTTGCTGAGAAAGCTCACAGCCCATGATTCTGACACCTCCCATAAATCTTCAGCATAACCAGAGAAGTCCAGACTTGATACCGATGATATCTGTAACCTAAAATTAATAATAAAATTCCAAGCAGAAAAAAGTGAAAACGGAAATGTCTTCCTTCTAGGTTATCTTTCTGTTGCAGAATGAAGCAAAACAGCAAAACAGAATGGGCACAAACAATCTTATCTTTCCATTGTAGGCCACCAGTAGACAGGAAAATCAGACTCTCCTTTAGCCTTCTGGGTAGCCCCTGCTACTTTTCAGATGTTGCTGTTTTAGATGCTCTGGTTCAATAACTTGCTGCACTGAGTTGTGTACCAAAACAAGGACAATCAGTCAGTGCTGGCTCCTTTGCAGCCCGTCAGGCTTTGCAATTATTTGTTGTTTGCTTGCTAGAGTGCAGTTATTCTTATCATTATGGCTGAGCAGATATTTCAGTTCCAACATCCTGTATGCAATGGTTTATAGTCTCCCACGCAAGTGCTTCTGGGGCTGTATTGTCTCAGGCTAGCTCTCCTCTCCACAATGTGCTGTGTGAGCCACAGGTGAGGGTAGTTGTTTGGAAAGTTCTGAGAAAAACCTCAAACAAATTCTACCGCTTATTGTGTTCAAATGTAGGTGCTTTTTCCCAGCTGAATACATATTAGATATATTGTGCTTATGTAACCCACCCACCTCCTGGGTGTGGTGTTCTGTCCCATCTAGTGGCACCGAGACCATTTAGAGAGAGATTAATATGCCTGTTCTACACCCTTAGCTAACAGCCATATGGCTTTTATCTGATGCAGCAGAAGCTCATGCACTAAACTCCAGAGGTCCCAGGTTCAGTCCCCCCTGCTGATGACTGGGGTTTGTCGGTGTTACACTTAGTCTGTAAAGCTGGGTGTAGGCTCCTTAGCTGAGAACTTCCGAGCTTTTATGGTAACCCCCAGCTGCACAGGAATAAGGTTTTCTGCAGGGGGATGATGTCATGCTGAAATGCAGGAGACATCTGTGTGTACAGCAGCACGGTCCTTGTGAGGATTCTACTGTCTTCCCCACACTGTTCTGCAGCCTCCTGTTGCAGTGCTCCGGAAAGCTAGTAGGCCCTCCAGTGACTATTCAGAATGGGCTTCACTGTCCATTGTGTTAGGCAGCATGTGACACTGCTTGGTGTTCTACCGCCCTGTGGTGCTCCTTCAGATTCCAAGGTCTAGCTGCCTCAGAAACACCGCTGGGTTTGTCTCTGTTGCAGCATGAGGGCGGATCAACCAATCTCAACCCAAGGCAGCGCAGCCACACTCACAGTGCACACATGTTCAGTGGTGTTCTGCTATGCCTCCTGCCCAGGTTGGTTTGCAGTTATTCATCTCAGTTGAATAGCCTGTCCAGCTCCTGTGGTTGCTGAGCTGGCTGTCATAGAAGTTAAGCCCACAAGGGACCGTTATGATCATATAGTCCAGAGGTGGGCAAACTACGGCCCGCAGGCCATATCCAGTCCGCAGGACCCTCCTGAGCTCCTGGCCCCGGAGCTCCTGGCCCCGGAGGCTAGCCCCCGGTCCCTCCCCTGCTGTCCTCCCTCCCCCGCAGCCTCAGTTCACTGCGCCTCCGGCGCAATGCTCTGGGTGGCACGGCTGTGAGCTCCTGCCGGGCAGTGTGGCTGGCTCTGGCCAGTAGCGGGGTGGGGTGGGGGGTTGGATAAGGGGCAGAGGGTCCCGGGGGGCAGTCAGGGGACAGGGAACAGGGGGTGGTTGGATGGGACAGAGGTTCTGGGGTGTGGCTGTCAGGGGACAGGGAGCGGGGGGGTTGGATAGGGAGTGGAGTCCTGGGGAGGTGGTTAGGGGTGGGGGTGTCCCGAGAGGGGGCGGTCAGGGGACAAGGAGCAGGGGGGGTTGGATGGGTCGGGGGTTCTGAGGGGGGCAGTTAGGGGGCAGGAAGTGGGAGGGGGCAGATGGGGGGCAGTCTGTTTGGGGAGGCACAACCTTCCCTACCCGGCCCTCCATACAGTTTGGCAACCCCAATGTAGCATTCGGGCCCAAAAGTTTGTCCACCCCGATATAGTCTGACTTCCTGCCAGCCAGGGGTGGATGGCACAAAGAACATTTGTGCCTGCCCCCCCACACTCCCTGCCATGGGGCCCTGCCCCCTGCTCCTCACCTTCCCCCAAGGCTCTGCCTCCTGGCCTGGCCAAAAGCTGGTTGGCGGTAAGAGCTGCCCAGGGAGTCTGAGCCACTGTGCGGAGCCTTGGACCCTCCACCTGCCCTGGGTGGCGCACCCTGGGGGACAGGGTCACTGGCATCCCAGCACCTCACCCAGGGCAGGCGGAGGGTCTGTGGTTCCCCACAGCTGCCCGGGCTACCTGGGTAGCTCTTACTGCAGCCTAGGGTGACCATACATCCCATTTTGCCTGGGACAGTCCCCTTTTTAACCCTGCCACAGATGTCCCAACTTTTTTGGCAAAACTGGGCATTTGTGCTGTGTGCTCTTACCAGCTGATCATCAGTTGGCAAGAGCAAATGGGACAAATGCCCAGTTTTGTGAAAAAGGGGTTGGGGGGTAAGTGGTTGGGCTAGGGGCGTGAGTGGTGGGGTACACGGGGGTAACCAGTGGGGGGAGGATTCGGGCCAGGTCTGTGCAGGGCAGGGGCTCAGGAGAGGGGCTCGAGCCAGGTCCACGCAGGGTGGGCGTGGGGGCAGGACCGGCCTTAAGGGTGGGCCACCCCGGCGACCTCCCGGGGTGCCATAATCAAGCAGGTGCCATGCGGCAGTGCAGAGGTGTGCGTGGCTGGTGTAGAGTCAGAAACTGCTCCCAGCTGGCAGGAGAGTGCCACAGCGGGTGGTGCCCAGATTTCTCTGGGCTTCCTCCCAGAGGAGGAGTATGGGGGGAGTGAGCGGTGACACGCACATACTGCTCACCCCAACGTTCCCTTGTGCCGCCCTAGGGGGCTGCGGGGGGGGGAGTGAAGAGCAACACCAATTCCATTCATTCAGGTCACTTTCCCCCACCTGGGCTGTGCTGGGAGGCGAGCATCAGGGCCTGCTGTTCTCTTCTCTCCCCTTACGCAGCCCAGGTGGGGCAAGTGACCTGGATGAAGGGAGCCCTGATGTTGCTCCTCGCTCCCCCGCCACTCACATCCCCCAGGGGTGCATGAGGAGGAGCAGCATTTGAGGGGGGAGCAAGCAGCAATGCCAGCTGCTCCATGCATACAGGTCAGTTTCCCCACGTGGGTGCAGGAGGGTGGTGCAGGGGTTAGGGGCAAAGGGGGAACAGTGCAGGGATTAGGGGCACAGAAGGGGGCGGAGTGCAGGGGGGATGGAGAGTCTGGGGAGCCCACAGGGGCCAGGGACAATGTGGGGGGGTGCCCTGCCCACAGGGGCTAGGAGAGCTGTTTTCTTGAAGGCCAGCCCTGGGAGGGGGAGAGGGGCTCAGAACCAAGGGGACGGAGGAGAGTGGCTTGGGATCGGGCGGGGAGGGGGAGAGGGGCTCGGGCCACATCCGTGTGGGGGGGATCAGGAAGAGAGGCTCGGACTAGGTCTGTGCGTGGGGGGCAGGGGGTCTGGGGAGAGGGTTTGGGTGAGCAGCTCAGCCAGCTCCATGTGTGGCAAATATACTCACCCTACTACAGCCGGGCTCTGGCTTCTGGCCTGACCATGAGGGAAGAGGAGAAGCGGGGCAGCGGGGCCCCGGGAGGCTGAGGGGAGAGAAGGAGCGGGGGGGAGGGCGGGAGTTCCAGCAATTGTGGTGGGGCCGCCAAATTGGTCAGGGCCCTTGGGCCTGGGTCCCATTGGCCTGTGTGGTAATCTGCTGCTGCTGCCAGCTCTTTCGGAGATTCCCCTCCAAGCTCCCTTCCCAGACTCTTGCTCTCAGCAAGGCTCATGGCCATGGCAGGGCAAAGAGGCGTCAGGGAGGGAAGTCGTCCATGTGGCTTCCTGCAGCACAGCACTGGGCTGAGACGTAGCCTTAACCTATAAAGCCCAGCACCTGTCTAGCATAGCAGCAACCTTCCTGGCTCCATTTCCCAGGGACTATTTACAACCTCTGCTCCCAGATGGCTTCAGAAAGCACTGGTCAGCTGTGCCAGCTGCAGGCCATAAATAGAGCAGGCTCAGCAGCAGCGGTGGCGTTCCTGAAAGAGGAGCTGCTTCTGGCTCTGCGAGTGTCACTGGACACGCTGCAGCCTCAGCACAATGCAGGCTAAAGGGCACCTCCAGGAGCTCTGGGAAGGCCAAGGGCCGCCGAGTCGCCAGCCCCAAGTGTTCAGTCGTCAGCAGGCAGGCCCCCAAATCGTCAGATTTCAGAGCATCCTAGATGCTGGGGTTCTTTACCTTTGGTTCCTGAGCATTTAGGGTTGCCATCCTCAGGCCCCGGCAACTAGGGGGCTAGAAGCACACTTGGGAGATTGTAAGGCTTTAGGGTTGGGATAAAATCCCCCAGGTTGGCAATGTTGCGTGGGCTTTTTAACAGGAGCTGCACTGAGTATCTTGCTGTCTCTGGCCAGAAAAGGGCTCATACAGTAACTCATTCAAGGGCTTGAAGTGCAGTCACAGCCCCACCCCTACTCCACACCCAGTGTGTGGCACCCAGAGCCATAACCCCCAGCCCCCACAGAGTCATAGAAATGTAGGACTGTAAGGGACATTGGACCTTGAGAAGTCAAGTCCTGTCCCCTGCGCTGGGGCAGGACCAAGTAAACCTAGACCACCCCGACAGGTGTGTGTATAACCTGTTCTTAAAAACCTCCCATGAGGGGATCCCAAGGGAGGTCACGGGAGCCTGGTCCAGTGCTGCTATGCCCACTGCGTGCAGATGTGTTCACCCCATCTCAGAAAAGATATATCAGAATTGGAAAAGGTTCAGAAAAGGGCAACAAAAATGATTAGGGGTATAGAACGGCTTCTGTATGAGGAGAGATTAATAAAACTGGGACTTTTCAGCTTGGAAAAGAGGCGACTAAGGGGGGATATGATAGAGGTCTATAAAATTATGAGTGGTATAAAGAAAGTAAATAAGGAAGTGTTATTTACTCCTTCTCATAATGCAAGAACAAGGGGCCACCAAATGAAATTAATAGGTAGCAGGTTTAAAACAAACACAAGAAAGTATTTTTTCATGCAACACACTGTCAACCTCTGGAACTCCTTGCCAGAGGATGTTGTGAAGGCCAATACTATAAGGGGGTTCAAAAGGGAGCTAGATAGATTCATGGAGGATAGGTCCATCAATGGCTACTAGCCAGGATGGGCAGGGATGCTGTCCCTAGCCTCTGTTTGCCAGAAGCTGGGATTGGGTGACAAGGCATGGATCACTTGATGATAACCTGTCTGTTCATTCCCTTTGGGGCACCTGCCATTGGCCATTGTCAGAGGACAGGATAGTGGGCTTGATGGACCTTTGGTCTGACCCAGTATGGCCGTTCTTATGTTCTTATGCTATCTGTACAGATAGAATTTTTTTCCTAATACCTAACCTAAATCTCCCTGGCTGCAGGTTAAGCTCATTACTTCTTGTCCTATCTCCAGTGATCATGGAGAACAACTGATCACCATCCTCTTTATAACAGCCCTTAGCATATTAACGCCCCCCACCCCATTAGTCTTCTTTTCTCAAGGGCTGGGTTCAATATCTAGGGGTTGTCTTAACATTACAAATCAGAATCAACTCCAGTCCTCACCCAGTAATCTGGGAAAACTAAACACCACCCCATGGCGCCTCTAAGAGACAATACTTCTCCACTCACAGGCAGTGAGTCTGTGTATAACAACAGAAAACTTTTATTAAAAGGGAAAGGGGACTCAGCATTAATTTGGGAAAACACCTTAATTCAAAAGTGTGCAAACAATAAGTCAACCCCTGCCCCCACTATGTTGGGCAATGCCCTTTGCATGATTTTCTTCACCCACTTTTGCAGTGTGACATGTGAGGGATGAATGTCCCTTTAACACATCACTCTCCTTTTCTCTCCTATGCACCACACTCAGCTGGTTGTCAGAGGTCAGTGAAGTCCCAGTATTCTGGGTTGCGTGCCACTCACTGCCAGCTCTGCTTCTACCTGCAATACCGTATTCTGAGATTTCACCGCTTAGCCCAGTGAGTTCTTAGTGGTTTCACTGGGTAGTGGGGAACCTCATTGCTGCTGCAGGCTCTCCACTGTCTTTCACTGTAACAATGACCCCACCCCATGTCTAAAGTTCAGTCCCTTACCCGTGTCATCAATGATTTCAGCTCTAGTAATCCCTGAGCAGAAACAAAGACTCTTACGTGAGTGCATAGGTGGCATGTAATGGAGGCCAGGGACTAAGCCTCCCCAACCCTCGTGCCAATGTGGGGGGGCAGTGGCGGATTTGGAGCCCCCTGAAAAGCTCCCACCGTGGCCCCAGGGCTGGAGGAGCTCTTGTTCCCCGCTGTGACTCCAGAGCCACGGCGGGGCACAGAGCTTATCCAGTCTCGGGTTGGGGGAGAGGAGTGAGTGGGGGCGGGGCCTCAGAGCGGCGGGGGGGAAGAGGCGAGTGGGGGTAGAATGGGGTAGGGCCCTGGGTGGAACAGTGCGGGGCCACGGGAGAAGGGGTGGAAAGGGGGAGAGGCTCCAGGCTTGGCGCTCCAGCCAGGACAGAGAGTTCCGAGGCTCAGAGCTTGACCCCAGCCGGGGCTGAGCTCTCAGCACCCCCCTCTGGTTGGGACCACAGGAGGGTGCTGAGAGCAGCAAGTGGGGGCAGGTCCTTGGCCGGAAGAGGCAGGCAGGGGGCTAGCCTCCTCAAGGGGAAGCTTCACCCGCCGCTCATGCATGAGCGAGATCAGCTTTATCATTAACACTGTGTAAAGGAAAGTCAGACAGCTTCAGGAACTCCCCATCACCGGAGAAGAACACGTTAGCATCTGTCTGACTTCTACTTTGATTTGGCCGCGCTACACCCAGCTTAGGGAGTGAGGCTCCACTTAGGGTGATCCCCTCAATTAGGGCATAGTCAAGGGAGTTCTGCTGCCCTTTAGTCATAGAATCAGGATAATGGCCTTCCAGACTAAAGCCACTTTTAACCCCAAACACCCACACTTGATCACTTTGGCAAAGCAGGTCTGCTGATCACCTAGGGAAAGTTGGGGTGCAAATATGGTCTGAAGTCCTGAAGTCTTTTCCTTCAGTGCATCAGTAGATGTCGGGGAGAGCTCATTCAGACCCTGCTCACATAAACAAAACCAAGTCCTGTGCCAGGGAAATCCTGGAATCCTCATTCCTGTAAGCCAGGGCCTCCCCCTCGAGGAGCGAGGGCTGAGTGCCAATAGCCATGTCCCCAGTGAGTACCTTGCACTAGGAGCGAGCATTAGGTTTGAGGGTTTTAACCCCTTCACATATTTTTCAAGGTGACACCATAACCTTACGTCAGTAGAGTAATGTTGTTATGGTAACATGGTGGCATCGCACAGCCACCTCCGAAGGTAGCTCCCGGAGTGGGATGCTTGGGAGGGGGCTGGCACAGCTTGTGTATGGGGAGGTGTATGTTGGGGACCAGCCTGGCCTCAAAATGCTTCGGTTTGAAATGAACCTTGCTGCCCACCCCTGGTTCAGCCACCAAACTGCAGAATCAGTTGTTCACTGCGCTGGAGTGGCTCTCTCCAGGGTGAGTGGGTCGCCAGCGCTTCCCGTCTAATGGCTCTGTGCCCGAGAGGGGCCCAATCTGTTGGGCCAATGAGCATGTACTCACAGCCCTGCTCTCTGTGGAAGGAGGAGCCAGGCAGGCCCCTGCTTTTTTGTCCTGCCTGATGTCCTGATGCATTTTTACCTTGTGCCCTTCTCTGGTATGAGTAGGGGGAGGGGCGGAGCTTGCCTGGAGCCCTGCTCCAATCCATATTCTATACCCTGCTGCCATGTGAGTCTCCTTGGCTATGCTTGCCAGGTGCCCATCTGGGATGGATGTCCCAGCCTGACACAAGGCAGTGAGAAAGGGACTGCTCCAGATGCTCTAGCCTTCAGAGAGGGCAGTTCATCTCCTGCCAGGCCTCTGAGCTGTGCCCCAATAACCACGCCATTAGCTGTGAACGTCTTCCTGCTGCCACCTTGAGTGGGCAGGGACTCTGCATGCACAGGTCCAGCTTGAGGGACTTGTCCTTGGAAGCATGGCTGAACGCTTCCCCAGCTGGGAACACAGAGGAACCGGAGCAGAGGCCATGGCAGTCTGCTGCAGCAAAATCTAGTGTTGCTCTGGACACCTCTTTGCAGCCATCACTGAACTGGGAAAGGGGCAGCAGGAACACTGGACCTGGTGTAGAGCTCCCCAGACCCTGCCTGCATTCTAATTCCTGGGTTGGAGAGGTGGGGACCCTCCCCAGCTGGGGGCTCGGAAGGGCCCGGGGGGGTCTGATATCTGGCTTCTCTCTCCACAGGCTTGGCGGATGAAGACTGCTTGTGGTACCGGGACAAGAACGGTTCGTGGCACCCTGGCTTTGACTGCAACTTCTTCACCTTTTGCTGCGGCCACTGTTACCAGCGCTACTGCTGCACCGACCGCCTGAAGCTCATCACAGAGCGGCAGCAGAAGCACTGCCTTGCTCTCAGGTGAGAGGGGCACGGAGCCTGGCCAGAGCTCCTGCTTGGGCACGCTGGTCCTACTGGGAAAGACTGTGTCCTAGCACAGGGAGGGAGTGTTGATAGGGTTATGGACAGGCGATTTGAGCCTGAGAATCCTGCCTTCAATTCCAGGAGCTGAAGACACATGCCCTTCCCCACCTAGAGTTCGGGTATTGTGGCTTTTGACATCTCTCCTCTCACTGTGACCAACTCTCTGTCTAGCTGCTTGGCTGCTGGCCCCCGCCCAGGATATGGACGCCTCCCTCCCACAGGTTAAAAATAGCAAACAGCAGCAAGGTCCCTTCATCTCCCTTCCTCCGAGTAGGAGCAGGTGCCTGGCCGGGTGTTGGTGCGTGTGTGTATGAGGAGCTCTGAGAGAAGGGCAAGCGCTGCAGGTAGTTCTGGGTGTGTCGTTCTGGGAAGTAGCTGCACAGTCTGGGTCAGGCTGCCATGGTCGTTCTGTCTCCTGCACTGATGAATCCCCACAGTTTGTTGACGGTGTTACGGCTCCAGGGGTGTAGCTGTCGTGAGGTGGTGGTTGCCCTGGGGAAGTGTCTCTCAAGTGGTGAGGGCTGGTACTATGCAGCTTTGTCTCTTGGGACAAAGACCTTGCCCTGGGCTTTGTGTTGGGTGGGGAGGCCGCACAGAGAGCAGAACCAGGGCACCGTGCTTACGATGGTCTGTGCTGCGGAACCTCCGGGTTTGCTGCGTTTTGGAGCTTTTCCAGGCCCTGCGTTTTCATTCCCAGGTGCAGCAAGTTGTGATAATCAGGCCTGGGCATCACCTTGGCCAGCTTTGCCAAAAGGATGTGGGGAGTGGGGTGCAGGTGGGTGCATTTGCTGCTGTGACTCTTCGGGCACTCAGTGGCTTTGAGGAGCCCAGAAGGAGCCCAGGCCGCTGACTGATGTAACAACCTGCAGGCAGATCCCTTCAATAGCCGGGAGTCAGAGGAGGTGAGTTGTTCAAAGTGCGTCCCACGAGCATCAGCTCTGCATGGGCTGGCGTCTGCTCCTCAGACAGTGCTGGACTCAGCCGGGCGCCCAGCTGGCTGTCTCTGATGTGGACGGGTGGGGCTGGCCATGTCCAGGACTGCTGCCCTTCAGACCATCCTGTGTCCCCAGCTCTCTCTGTGGCTCCACACAGATGCTGAGTAATGTGGGGGAAGATTGAGCCCCAGGACACTGCAAAGGTGAGGGCCCTGGGAATGGGAGAACTGTTGCCCATAATGACCCTGTGAGTGGATAGAGAAGGGAGGGGTCTGAGCCACTTCCTGGCATAACAGTTCACCCCAGGGCCTTATGGAGGCAGGACCACGCTTGCTGATCGGGGTAGCCAGTGCTGCCAAAGGTAGCTGTTTCTTCTGGTGGATGGCCTCTTCCTGCCAGAGTGCAGGGTGGTCTCTGTCCCTGCCCTGGTGCCTGACAGAGGGAAGCAGAGCACAGCAATGCTCTGGCCATGGTCCCTTAGAGCTGTGAGGGGAGGTGCAGAGCCATTACACAGGCCTTGCCTTCTACAGGGCTTCCCCCCATGCCAGGGGAATTCCCCTGTGCCTGGTTTGCTGTGCTGCTGAAGCTGGGATAGATGGGTCACAGTGCAGTGCTGCGTCAGGGCCTCTTTGCGGAGTGCCGTTGCCTTGAGTTCCTCCATGTGCAAGAGAGAGATGAATATCTAGTGGTGAGTTTGTAACATGAGCTGCTATTGCAGCCGGTCTCTAATGGGTATGATTACTGAACGCTTGTGGCTAGTGGCCAGGGCACAACTGGAGCGTCACCTGCCCACCCCCGATGCTTTAGGCTCTACCCAGAGTGAGACAGAGTAAGGGGGAGAGATGGCTGTAGGCATGGGGTGAGGGCACAAGTGCACACGATAAGCTGATGGGGGTGAGAAGGTTGGTGTGATCAGTAGTGTCGAGTCAACCCAGCTGGAGGGTGAGGCTGGAGGAGAGGCCACAGGGCTTCTGTCTGGCTCAGTACTGTCTCCTCCTTAGCACTGTGCTCACAACAGCTAAATCCCCCCACAGGCTTCTCCCCAACCCCCCACAAGTGCCAGGCTCCTTGGGTTTGATTGGGGGAAGAAGTGGCTGAGATTGGTGCTTGTTCTGATCTCTCCCAGCAGCCAGACCTGTAGCCAAGCCCCCCACCCCAACCCTGCTCTTATGAGCTTGGCATTTCTGTTGCTCCCATGACGCGTGCTGTGGTGAGCGGGTAGGTTCTGGCAGCGGGAGGGGGCTCTTGGCCCAGTTCAATGCAGGGCTTTGGAGATAAGGAGTGAGCCTTGCGTTTGGCCCCAGTGTTTAGCCAGGAGCCTGTGCAGAGCGGAGCGCAGGTGTGTTGTGCTGTGCACACCTGTGCTGTCAAGTAGCTTGGCTGCTGTGTCGTCATCACTCCTGCTGGGTGCATTGCCCTGCGGCCTGGTGGCCAAGAGTGGGGGGATAGCCACAGCCCTGGGGCTCAGGTTGCTCACCAGCCACAGCTGGAAGAGGGCATGGTTTGCAGCCCTCACTGGTTGGCTACCCAGCCATGGTGACAAGCCCAGAAGGTCCCTAAGGCAAGCAAGTGTGTGTGAGTTGCCACAGTGGACAGGCTAGAGGGGGAAGCGAGAGCAGTGGGAGGAGGCTGCCCATTTTGGGGGGTTGGGGTGGGAGACTCAAGGGGAGGATTTGTGCGAGGGGAGAGGGCCACATGATAAAGGTAGAGGGAATGGGGAGGGATGACTGAAGGATTCAGGTTGGAGATGGAGGGTGGGAAGGAGCTGAAGGAGGGGCTGGGGGAGGAGCTGGAGGGAAAGGGAGGGGACTTGGCACCTGATAGCACCCAGCACTGAAGATCCCCTGCAGTCTGCTTGGTATGTGTGTGTAGCCAGTGCAGGTGTGTGTGTGGCTGTGTATGGGGGGTGGTAGCTGTGTATGGCCATATGGAGGGTAGGGTGGGGCTCTGTTTGGGGAGGCGTCTTGGTGAGTGGCTGTAGTGCAGGGGGAGGGGGCAGCAGCATGTGCCCATTTAGGGGAAGGCAGCATTGGGGCAGGGCTCTGCATGGGGGGCCACTGGCGGTGCATGGCCACAAGTATGTGGAGGGGGCAGCAGTGCCTGGCCATTTATGCTGGGGGGCGGGGAGCTATGTATGTGTGGGGGGCGGCAGTGCATGGCCCTGTATATCATAGAATCATAGAATATCAGGGTTGGAAGGGACCCCAGAAGGTCATCTAGTCCAACCCCCTGCTCAAAGCAGGACCAAGTCCCAGTTAAATCATCCCAGCCAGGGCTTTGTCAAGCCTGACCTTAAAAACCTGTAAGGAAGGAGATTCTACCACCTCCCTAGGTAACGCATTCCAGTGTTTCACCACCCTCTTAGTGAAAAAGTTTTTCCTAATATCCAATCTAAACCTCCCCCATTGCAACTTGAGACCATTACTCCTCGTTCTGTCATCTGCTACCATTGAGAACAGTCTAGAGCCATCCTCTTTGGAACCCCCTTTCAGGTAGTTGAAAGCAGCTATCAAATCCCCCCTCATTCTTCTCTTCTGCAGACTAAACAATCCCAGCTCCCTCAGCCTCTCCTCATAAGTCATGTGCTCTAGACCCCTAATCATTTTTGTTGCCCTTCGCTGGACTCTTTCCAATTTATCCACATCCTTCTTGTAGTGTGGGGCCCAAAACTGGACACAGTACTCCAGATGAGGCCTCACCAGTGTCGAATAGAGGGGAACGATCACGTCCCTCGATCTGCTCGCTATGCCCCTACTTATACATCCCAAAATGCCATTGGCCTTCTTGGCAACAAGGGCACACTGCTGACTCATATCCAGCTTCTCGTCCACTGTCACCCCTAGGTCCTTTTCCGCAGAAAATATGGGGCATGCGGTGGTGCATGGCCGTGTACATGTGGGCGGGGGGGAGCGGGGCTGTGTATGTGAGTGGGGGCAGTGGTGTGGCCATGTACATGGGTGGGGGATGGTCGTGCATGGCCAAGTATGTGGGAGGAGGCCGTGGTGCATGGCCGTGCGTGAAGGGGCTGGCGGTGCGTGGCATGCAGTGTGCTCCAGTGCCCGGCTCACTCCCATGTGGGTTCCAAACTCCAGTGGCAGCGTGTCTCTCATCCCTGCAGTGGAGCCCTGAGTGGAATGAAGACCACTGTTCCCACGGAGCTGTGGCTGTAGCATGGCTGAGGTGCAGGGCAGAGAGATTAGGGGAGCTCTGCAAAGCCTGCCTTTCTCTTCTCCATTGTAATCTCTTGGGAGGATTTTGACTGCTGCTATGATCCAGGTCTCCAGTGACTCATGGCACAGGCAGCCTGTCAGGGTTCCCTCCCTCCCCACTGTGAACTCCGGGGTACAGATGTGGGGACCCACATGAAAGACCCCCTAAGCTTATTTCTACCAGCTTAGGTTAAAAACCTCCCCAAGGCACAAATCCTTCCCTGTCCTTGGATGAGTACTGCTGCTACCATCAAGTGAGTTAGACAAAGATTCAGGAAAAGGACCACTTGGAGTTCCTGTTTCCCTAAAATATCCCCCCAAGCCCTTTCACCCCCTTTCCTGGGGAGGCTTGAGAATAATCTACCAACCAAATAGGTAAACAAGGTGAGCACAGACCAGACCCTTGGTTGGATTCTTAAATCAGATTCTTAAAACACAGAACTTTATTATAAAGAAAAAAAAAAGTAAAAGAAACACCTCTGTAAAATCAGGATGAAAGGTAATTTTACAGGGTAATAAGATTTAAAACAGAGAGGATTCCCCTCTAAGCAAAACTTCAAAGTTACAAAAAACAGGGATAAACCTTCCTCTTAGCACAGGGAAAATTCAGAAGCTAAAACAAAAGATAATCTAATGCATTTCCTTCCTATTACTTACAATTGGTAATCTTAGATGCTTAGTTCAGATATGGCTTTAGGAGATGTATTGTCCCTGCCCTGGTTCCTCCCTGACCTGGGGAGAACACACAGAAACACAAAACAAAAACCTTCCCCCACAGATGTGAAGGTATCTTCTCCCCTTATTGGTCCTTTTGGTCAGGTGCCAGCCAGGTTATCTGAGCTTCTTAACCCTTTACAGGTAAAGGAGGGATTTTATGCTACCCTTAGCTGTATGGTTATGACACAGCCTCTACTCGATCAAAGCACTGCCCAGAATGTCACGTGGGGCATTCCCAGGGTTGGGGAAGGGGTTCCAAGTCCCAGCTATGCACAAACCCCAAGCCCACCCATTAATCCTGTCATCTCCACAGTCCTGGGGAGGGAGGGCAGGGTCCCAGGGTTCATCCCTTGCAATGCGCAGGGATCAGGCGCTGCCTGTGAACTGCACGTCTCTCTTTGTGTAGCATGGAGCCAGCCTGAGTCTGTGAAGTATCCACTTGACCTAGGGAAAGGCCGCATAGGGCACTCGGGACTGTACTTGAGACTGCCCTGTAACCACGTCTGCTTGTGCCCCACAGCCCAAAGACCGTCGCTGGCATCGCATCAGCCGTCGTCCTCTTTGTGGCCATTGTTGCCACCGTCCTCTGCTGCTTCCTGTGCTCCTGCTGCTACCTGTACCGGAGACGGCAGCACGTGCGGACACCCCTCCAAGGTAGGGGCTGGCAGCACAGCTACCCTCTGTGCTGCCAGGGCCTGGGGAGAGCAGGGTGGGCCCAGGAGGAGGGGCAGAGGGGCCCCAGAGGGGGCTCAGGCACAGCAAGTACTCGGTAAAGGTTGGTTGGTTTCGTTCTCTTTGGCTCTAGGCTGGGGAGAGAGGGGAGGGATGCGATTAGGGTGACTGTAGTGTGTGTCCCCAGGAGGGAGGGGAGGAAAATATGGACTAGCTGCTCATTAACTGAGCCCTGTCCATCCTGTGCACTAAATGCGGCATGGGGAAAAATACAACATGGCCATGTATCATCATGCATATGCACAAGGGGGGGCCTGAATTAAGGTTGCACAGGCAATCTTATTTCTGGTATTTCCTAACTTCTGTGTTTTTGACTTTGCAACCTTACCATAGTTTTTTGTGTGTAATTTTCTAGGTTTTTAAAATAGCAAACTGAAAAATCACAAATTACATAATGTGCCTCATATTGACACCCACATGGGTCATCATCAGGTTTGGAACCTTTTGATCCACTGCACAGATCTCTATCACTTGAGCTAAGGAAGTAATTGATCACAGTAGTAGGTTGTCATCCTCTATATGGACCAGCACTAGAGAGACATTTTGCTAATGGGTTTCACAGATATTTGCTGACAGCAGAGGAATGGTGAAACCCAGGATCTGTGGGTTCTATTCCAAGCTCTGCAGGAGAGTATTCTCTAGTGGTCACAGACACTTCTACCTGTTCCTCCCCTCCGACATACACACACATATTTCACCCCTTCTGCCCTGTCTCTTTCAACCTGTCCCTAACCCGTCCTGTCTTTTCCCCAACTTCAGCTCCTGGTCCCTGTTAAGCTGTCTGCAGTAGCTCAGGAGCATGAGTACCACCCTCAGGGCAGACTGTCAAGAAACAGGACACACACCCCAAATTGGTTGTGAGTTCTATATTTATATTTCACCAACCAATCAAGTGTGAACTCCTCAGACACTACAACAGCCTCAACATGGAACCACAGACAGTCCCCTTGGGTACTCCTATCCATCTCTGGGGGTTATAGGAGATGAGCCTTATGGTCCCTTCTATCCCTATGATTCTATGATCTTGCCACCCAGAGAAGCTTGCCTTTGTGGTTGATGGTCCCTTACACTCAAAATCACAATAATATTCAGGTTACTCCCAGTCCCAGAGGATTTACCGCAGGTCACTTGCATCTCAGATCTTACACCAAAGACAGCACTCGTAGCCAATACTATAATACATTAACTAAAGAGTTAATAACTAAGAAAAAGAAATGAGTTATTTACAAGGTTAAAGCAGGTAAACATACACACACAAATGAGTTACAGTCTTAGGTTCCAAAAGGTAACAGAGGCTGCCGTAATATGCAAGCCCTATATGTCCTCTAGGGCTAACCCAGGCTAAGCAGCTGGGGATCCCTTGCTTGTGCTTAGAAATCTTGCCTTCACAAAGTCCAAGGAGCAAAGAGCTCCAGTTTCTTCCTGTCCGGGATTTTTATTCCCTTCCCCCAGAGCTCAAGCTGATGGACGAGTCCTCCTGCATGGCTCCTCTTCATTGGTATCGGGGGAGCAAACAACAAGTATTTTGTTCTCTGATGTTCCACAACAATTCATCTGGTGTCTAAATTCCCAACTATACATATAAAATGATGGGGTCTAAATTAGCTGTTATAATTCAAGAAAGAGATCTTGGCGTCATTGTGGAGAGTTTTCTGAAAACATGCACTCAATCTGCAGCGGCAGTCAAAAAAGTGAACAGAATGTTGGGAATCATTAAGAAAAGGATAGAGAATAAGACTGAAAATGTCATTTTGCCTCTATATAAATCCATGATACGCCCACATCTTGAATACTGCGTGCAGATGTGGTTGCCCCATCTCTGAAAAGGAATTGGAAAAGGTTCAGAAAAGGATAACAAAAATTATCAGGGGTGTGGAATGGCTTCCGTATGAGGAGAGATTGATAAGAAAGTGACTTTTCAGTTTGGAAAAGAGACGACTAAGGGGGGATATGATTGAGGTCTATAAAATCATGACTGGTGTGGAGAAAGTAAATAAAGAAGTGTTATTTACTCCTTCTCATAATGCAAGAACGAGGGGTCACCAAATGAAATTAATAGGCAGCAGATTTAAAACAAAGAAAAGGAAGTATTTCTTCACACAAGGCACAGTCAACCTGTGGAACTCTTTGCCAGAGGATGTTGTGAAGGCCAAGACTATAACAGGGTTCAAAAAAGAACTAGATAAATTCATAGAGGAAAGGTCCTTCAATGGCTATTAGCCAGGATGGGCAGCGATGGTGTCCCTAGCCTCTGTTTGCCGGAAGCTGGAAATGGGCAACAGGGGCTGGATCACTTGATAATTACCTGTTCTGTTCATTCCCTCTGCCATTGGCCACTGTCAGAAGACAGGATACTGGGCTAGATGGATCTTTGGTCTGAACCAGTATGGCCGTTCTTATGTTCCTATGTTCTTTTGCTGGGCAGGAGATAACACCTCCTGTGATAAACTAGTATTTCACACTTGATAATGCTTCTCTCCTGTCTGGTGCTTTTATAGGTTCAGAGCAAACACTTAAATATTACCTTGTAATATGGGTAAGGACACGATTTTGTCATGGAGGTCACATATTCCGTGACTTTCTGGGACCTCCAGGACTTCTTTTGGGGCAGGACTGGAGCAGAGGCCCGCAGAACAGCTGGCCAGTGGCCAGCCCTGGGGCTGCTGGAGCGGGGGGCGGGGCGTGAGATGGGGCACGGGGTGGCATGGCACTGGAGCAGCAGACCAGCAGTCAGCCCTGGGGCTGCCAGAGCAATGACCACTACATCCAGCCCTGGGGCCACCAGAACAATGGCTGTGGGGGGCTGGCAAACAGCTGACCGGCAGCCAGCCCCATGGACATGGAGCAACCACCGCCGGAATGGTGGCTGCAGTCAGCCCGGGACTGCTGGAGCAGCGATCAGGCTGGATCAGTAGCCCCCGGAACCACTGGCCAGTGGCTAGCTGGTGGTCCGCCAGAGCATAACGGCCGGGGGGGGCTGCTGGGATAGCTGACCAGCAGTCAACCCCAAGGCTGCCAAACAGCTGACCAGCAGCCAGCCTCTGGCCTGCTGGTGCAGCAGCTGGGGTTGGGTCAGCCCCCCTGGGGATGGAGCAGCAGCGGTCAGTCCCTGCTGCAGGAGCAGCAGCATGGCTGGAGCAGATTCAAGCCCCAACAGTGCTCTGTTTGTTCACCGCCACGCCCCAGGGTATTTTTAGTAAAAGTCAGGAACAGGTTGCAGGCTTCTGTGAACTGTTTATTGCCTGCGACCTGTCCCTGACTTATACTAAAAATACCCGTGACAGAATCTTAACCTTAAACATGGGACACAGGTATTATAAGTGAGATTAATGCCGGCAGCAATTTACAAGCATTCCATAAAGTCTAAACACCGAACACATTTTCATAACCCTAATTCTTACTTTACAAATACTAACAGACAGGGGAGCCAGACTGGTTTCTAGCTATGCATTTGTCAATGCTATGGGCCTGGCATGAGCTGGCACCTGGCTTGCGAGCATCACAGTCCTGGTCCCATTCTCCACTCATCTATATAATAAGATTCCAGGATTGTCACTCTGACATCTAGAGTGTCTGCTAAGTATGTGTGAAGCAATGGAAACAGCTCCAGGCCTGGTTGAGGCCTTTTTTTTGTTGAGAATATCACCAGATTCGCAGTCTGTTACCATCCAGTTTTAAAGTTCTCAGCCATATTCCTCATGATTTTGCGAATTACATCTCAGCAGAGACCAAGGGATGAATGGGCCTATGGGCGGCAGGTGAACCCCAGGCTCAGGGAGGCTAGCCCCCAGTCCAGCCAACCCCACCCCTTCTGCCCAAGGCCCCACCCTTCCTGCTGGAGGCCAGAGCCCCCCTACCACCCTCACGGTTGCCAGCTCCCTCCCACAGTCCCGGGCTGCCCACAGACCTGGAGTGCCAGGTGGTTGGGCGGGCGGTGCGGCCCCCCACCCCTAGCATGCTGGGCAGGCGGCAGGGCGCTCCTCCTCCAGCCCTGGAGCACTGGGCAGGAGGGCGGGTGGCATGGCCCCTCCGCAGCCCCAGAATGCCCCCCCGCAGCAGAGGCCCCCACAACACAGCACTGGGAAGCAGGAAGGGGCCTTGGGGCAGAGCATGGGCGGGGCCATGCAAGGCTCTTCTGGGGAGGCTTAGCCTTCCCCGCCCTTCAATACCTACTCCTGAGGGCATTCTGTGCCAAAAAAAAATTCTTCACACAATATTTTAAAATTCTGCAAATGTTATTTGTCAAATAAATGTAGAGGCTCCAGCATGGCATTGGGGAGCACAGGCCGCTGGCCGCACAGAGGTGGAAGATCACTGTGCAGCTCTGTGCTGAACTCAGCAGTGAGGCTGCACCCAACCCCGACCCAGTGCAAGGGCCGGGCCTGGCCCAGAAACACCCCAGGGCCCTGCTCCTCCGTGTGGGCAGGCAGGCTCAGCAAGGCATAATCCAAGTATGGAGGGGCTTAGTGTGGGGGGATCCAGGTGTGGGGTGAAAGAATTCTGTGTTGGGGATCCGGCTGCAGAGGGGATTTGGATACACAGGGGCTTGTTGGGGGTGGTGGTTCTGGATGCAATGGTAATGGGACTCTGCAAGGGGATGAAGGTGGTTAGAGTTCAGCGGGGAGGTCTGGAAATCGAGGGGATAGAGCTTGGCACGTGGTTCTCGGTGTAGGGAGCTCAGTGAGGGGTCCAGATGCTGGGGAAGTAGGTGGGGATCCAGGTGCAGCTGGTTGGGGCTTGGTGGGGTGGGGATCCGGGTGAGGGTGGCTCATTGGGGTGGTTCAGGTGCAGGGGGAGTGGGGCTCATCGGGGGGATTCTGAGTGTCTGGGGGTGAGGCTTGGTGGGAGGGTGTGGACATGAGGGGGCCTAGATGCACAGGGGTTGGGCAGATGGGGGTGCAGCTCCCTGTATAGGGATCCCTCCTCGTGCAGCTCAGGAGCGATGGGTGCAGGAAGTGGGTGGGGTGTGTGTGGAGTTTACAGAGTTTCCTGCAGCCAGGGAAGAAATCTGGGGATGAGTCTGACCCAGCCTCAGATGCCATGCAGGGGAAGAGGAAGTCCCATCCTAGCCGGGACTAGCAGCTGAGCCTGGCGCAGGGAAGGAGCCACCAGCCAGGTCTTCCCCAGTCCTGCCTCCTGCCCTACTGTGATTTACTTCTCTGCTGGCTGCCCTGGGCACCCAAAACATACTGCTGGGGAGGGTCGCATGACCGCTTTTGTGGCTTCCCTCTGCTTCCCCATCAGAAAGTCACTTTTCTACAGGGAAGCAAAGGAATCTGCAGGGGACATAAATTCTGTGCATGTGTAGCGGCACAGAATTCCCGCAGGAGTGAATACCCTCTGCCCATGAGTGGGCCCTAGAGACTGAGAGTCCCTCTCCTACCCCCACAACTCGATGGAGGGCCATTCGCAGGGAGTGGGGGCGCCTACTGTGCTCCTTCTGTGCTTGTTCTGTGACTCTATCTCTGGGGCTGCCAGCCTAGCACTACTCCCTGCACTGTGGTCACTGTACAATGTTGGGCTGGAGGGACGAACTATCTTTGCTCTTTGCAGATAGTGAGTTTTGGGGGGTGTACATGGTCCCTGTAGCATCTGAAGCAGGTTCCTGGAGCTCTCAGCAGAGAGGTTCACTCAGAATGTGGGTGTCCAGCCCAGCAGAGCTTGGGATGTCACAAGGAGAGGGCCCCACTGCTCAGGGGAGAGCACATACTTTTGAAAGTCCCACAGGGGGTTTGGAGCAGTCACCTCCTTCGCTGGATGCCTGGCCGATCTGGTGGTGAAGCTTGAGTCTTTGGTGTTTGCAAGGGAGCTTGAGTGTCTCAGGGAGCTGTTTGATGCAGAGTCTCTTGCAATGGTGGTGTCTGGGGTGGCCTGGTGGGATCTCTCTGTGGGGGAGTCTTGGGGTGGGGGTCTGCTGGAAGTTTGTCAGAGGGCTGGGTTTTTCAGAGGCTCTGAGGTGCTTTGGGGTCTGGCGTGGAGAAAGCCTGCTGGAGGTGTCTCAAAGGGGATGGGGAGGGGGTATTCACTGCAGAGTGGCGCTGCAACTCTGGGGCTTGAAGCGCAAACCTTGTCTTTGTTGCACAGGCCAGGAGATCCCATTGTCCAGCTACCCAGCTCAGCCGCCATGCACCTACCCTGTGGATCCCAAAGCTGGAGCTGCACCCCCCCCGCCAGGCTATGCCCCCATGGCCATGTATCCGCCTACTGCCCCAGCTGCACAGTATCCAATGTACCCAGCAGGCCTCCCACTGTACAACCCAACAGGTAAGAGCAGCAGGAACCAGAACACCGCTTGCAGCTCTCTTCTTTACAGAGCTGTGTCCCTCCAAAACTAGGAGCCCTGGGGTCTCCTCCAACACCAGTTGCTTAGGGGACAATCTGTATCCTCTGCCCTGAGATCCAGTATTCACAGTCACATTCTCAGAAGGGCTCAGCACGCAGCAGGTTCCACAGGGAGTGGGGGTTCATTGTTCTCTGGGTTGGGAGGGGAGGGGGTGTTTGTATACATTGAGATGGAAAAAAGGGTCCCAAAGTGTCAAAGGCATTAACATGATCCTGTCACCATCCAACTTTACCCAGTGCTTACCGAGGCCCAGGGCTTGGTAGGTAGAGACCTTGGCCTGCTCAGTCCCACCGCAATCCCTCCATAACACATTTCTTAACCCTTTAGTAAAGAGACAGAACAGAAGGGAAACCAGTGAAAGGGTTGTGTTGTAACAACCTCTCTCATTCCCTCTCCCTTTAGCTGGAGAGTCTTGAAAGGAAAAAACCCCTTGCCTGACTCTGACAGTCTTTTAGATGGTATCAGAGTGGGTAGTAACCCTCTGTTTGGATCAAAGAGAAGTTACTGGGCTGGAGCTGTCGCTGCTGTGGCTGTTAGTCTGATCCCGCGTCCCTAGCGGATGAACCAAGACAAACACAGAGAAGTGGGGAAAGAACAGAACAGCCAGGAGAGGAAACGCAGCTTCTGTCTCTGGGGTTGACTCTCAATTGCTACGACAGTGCTGGAAAACCCAGGCCCAGCACACGGTCTGATCAGCCACTCTGGCTACGTCTACACAAACACTGCAATTACACACCTGTGGCTGGCCTGTGCCAGCTGACTGGGCTCGTGGTTAAGGGGCTGTTTAATTGTGGCATAGACATTCAGGCTTAGGCTGCAGCCCGAGCCCTGGGACCCTCCCATCTCACAGGGTCCTAGAGCCTGGGTTCCAGCCTGAGCCCGAACGTCTGTACTGCAGTTACAACCCCTCAGCCTGAGCTCCTTGAGCCTGAGCCAGTACTGGCTTCATCTGGGCCCCCCTCTCTGGCCTGGTCTGGTCAGGACATCTCTCAAGGTTAGGCAGAAGAAGATCCGGGGTCCCTGGAGATGGTGGGGGTGGCAGCTGTGATCCTTCCCCATCTCCTGTTTTTCAGTCCACAAGTGTTGCAGAAGGCAGCTTCCCCTGAAAATTCCTTTTTGAGGACCCCAAAAGGGGTGATGGGTGGAATAGCCCAGCCCCTCAATATTTTATTTATGAATTGGCCTGGTTTCCAACATACCGATTGTGGTTAATTGATTTCTAGTCCCACCCTTCTCGTGTTTACCAGGCATGTTCTTAACACAATCCTTTTATATTGGAAGCCCCTTTTGTTTGGATTAATTCTGTCTTCGGTCTCGCCTCTGTACCTTTTCCCATCTGCATATGTTGTTATCAGTTCTTGGGACAGTTTATGAGCCTTCACTCATGTTTTACAGCTGAGTTTATAATTAGGGTAAATGTGTAGGCCCAGTTATCGCAACGGGGGGGTGGGTGCTCCATGTTCCCCATTTTGGGAGGGCAGGGGAGGGAGTCTGTGTGGTTCCCGATGTGGGGTGGAGGGGTCTGCATCTTTCCCCACGTGGGGAGGGGGGGGTCTGTGTCATTCCCCATGGCACTTGCGTGCTTTGGCAAGTCTTGCCCCATGTGCCTGTGCTCTCGCCAGGGGCTCTCTGGCAGTGCTGTCACTTGCACACTCTTCCCCATTCCTGCTCCCTGGGGCCTGAATTCACCCCTCAGCCTGAGAGCTCTACTCACCCAGGGCTGTGCTGGAGCCCCACTCTTCAGAGCTCATCTGCTTGCCCTTGTGCGGAGGCAGCAGCCCCAGGGGGCTTGTCTTTGGGTATCTGATGGCACCAGATCCATCCAGTGGTGAGCTGGAGCTGGTTCGCACTGGTTCACGCGAACTGGTTGTTAAATTTTGAAGCTGGTTCAGAACCGGTTGTTAAAGGGCTGGGAACACTCTGGCCCGCAGGCCACATCTGGCCCGCAGGACCGTCCTGTCCAGCCTGCCTGAGCTCCCGGCTGGGGAGGCTCCCCTGGCTGAGAATCCCTTTTTACTCACCCAGCGGCGCTCCGGGTCTTTGGCGGCACTTTGGCGACAGGTCCCTCAGTGCCACCGAAGACCCGGAGCGAGTGAAGGAACCGGTTCTTCAGATTTTGGCAGAGGGAGAGTGCACTGTGGGCTGGCTTGTAGAACAGTGACAGCCTGTGTGTTCAATGGGCATGGAATGCCAATCGCTCATGAATCCCTGCAACAGACCCAGAATTGATGGCCCTTGTATACCGAGGGGAGCTGGGCTAGAGCCCCTGCCTTAAGCCGCAGAATGCCGGAGCTTGCCCTTAGCTGGCCTTAGCAGCAGCAGGTCCCTGAGTGTATTGGCTGGGTGTGCTGCAGCCTCCCCACTCACATTATCCCCAAACCCCCGGGGCTGGGGCATGTGGGAACCTTCTCACCCTGGCACTTGCTGCATTTGGTTCTGCTGAATGACACTCTGCATCTCTTTCCTCCACAGCACCCCTACCCTATCTACCCCCACAGCCCACCTACCCTGGAGCCTGAGGAGACCCCAGAGAGACTTCAGAGTCAGCGCCTTGTGCCCTGGACTGTGAGCTTATGAGCCCCTGCTGTGGGCTTATCTGCTGCATTGTGACTCCTGTGAACCTAGGACACCCCGTGCCTGGTCCCAGACTAGCCATTGCCACCTTCTCCCTCAGCAAAGCAGTGCAGCACATCCCTGCCCTCTCCTGCCTGCTTCACTGAGGGATTATGCCGATTAGGGTCCCCCTGTGGTCCCCTGGGCATGCCAAATGGGTCCCCCCAGGGTGTGCCAAATGGGGTCCCCCTGCAATCCCCTGGGCATGATAATTGGGTCTTTCCAGGGTGTACTAAATGGGGTACCCCCACAGTCACCAGGGCATGCCAAGTGGGTCCCCCTGCAGTCCCCTGGGCATGCTAAGTGGGCTACCCCAGGATGTGCCAAGTGGGGTACCCCAGGATGTGCCAATTGGGTCCCCCTGCAGTCTCTGGGCCATTTCCGAGGGTCACAGCTCTGTCTGGCCTTAGTGAGGGAGGCTGCGTTCTGAGGGACCAGAATACACGGCATGAGCACAAAGGAAGCTCTTGTGCAGCCAGACACTGGCTCCTTTGTGGGGCGAGTTCCCTCTGCTGAAGCCGCCTTTGCGAAGGCTCCACCTGAGCTCGGCGCTCACAGGCACCAGGATCTCAATAGCCCAATTGTGAGGGGGAGCAGAGCACTGTTGCTGTGCTCCTGGTGTGACCATGGGCCCTTTGTCCTCCTGGCAGAGGCCAGCCCTTCCCAAGGAGCAGGTTAGCCTGCAAATGATTGCCATGGAACCAAGGTCTGGGGGGGCTCCTGGGCAGCACCTCCTGTGGCATGGTGCAATTTCTCCAAATCTAGCATAAGGGCCCTGTCCATTTGCAGCTGCAGCAGGACAGGTGCGAGCCGCAGGGCAGGGTGCCACTTGGCAGGCACCCACAGTCCTGTTGCTCAGTGGTGCCTGGTACAGCTCGTTGCTCCCAGTGGGCTCCCTCCCCAAGGAGAAACCTCACATTGCAGGCTGCAATGGCAGCTCCTATAGGGCCGGGCATAGCACACTAACAGCGGATGGCCCCGCACTGCACTTGGGTATCCAGGACAAGTTGCCAAGCCCAGTAGGGCTCCTCTCATGGCCCCTGGATGGCAGGAGGCTCCTGTTTCCATCCGGCCTCTGGCCAGAATCACGCAGCTCAGCCCCACAAAGCAAGTGCGACTATTGCTCTCACAGGTGAGCTGCAGCCCCCATGCTATCGCATCCTCTGTTCATTGGCCAAGGGGGCCACCCCTAGCAGCATGCTTCCCCCAGGGAGCAGTGGCAAGGTTAGGAGCTCAGTGAGTCCGGGTGGCTGGGGAGCTTACACTCAAGCTTCACAGGAGTCCCCCAGAGCTGGAGTGGGAATTTCCCCGGAGAAACACCATCTCCCCACCACTGATCAGTGGTGCCCTTCCTGACCCTCAGACTAGAGATGCCCCCCACCCCCATGCACACAGCAGGGCAGAGGGAAACTCTCCGCCTCCTCCCCAGGAGGCCGGGTTGGCTTCCCAGCCTGTCTCTTCCTCTCCTGCTTTCCCTGCTCCTCTACAAGTGGCTAAACCTGTGACTGACCTTTCCCCAGGCGCATTGGGGTCCCTGGAAATGGGTAACAGAGATCAGTTCTCACCTTGTCTGTAGTCCTAGGGCACTGACTCTGGGGTCCCTGTCCAGCTGGCCAGGGTCATTGGGGGTCATTGCTCCTCCCAGTTCACTTCAGTACAGTATTTGAGGCTGTTTACTGCCCTTTCCCTGGGGGAGACATGAGGGGCCCTAGGACAGTTGGGCAGCCTGGGGCCATGGCTAGGTCACTGGGAAGCTAGGTGTGCAGGATTTGATCACTGGTCTGGCCTGTCCTGCATTAACTCCTGCTCTGCTAGGTCAGACCTGCTGGCCCCTCTGGCCTGTGCCCTGCCACCTCAGACCCAGCCTATCTAGGCTGCTGGCTCACCTCTGTCAACAGCTGATACTTGGTGCATCAGAGGAAAGCCCCCTGGCCAATTGTGCAGTGCTGCCCTGGGGATTTCCCCTCCCTGACCCCTGATTTTGCTTTTCCCCAAGAAGCAGGAGTAAGGCTTGGAGGCAGGAGGTGAGCTGCCTCATCACCCTATGTGTGGTGGCCCCCAGCTCCAGGCCTGCACCCACTCCTGCTGCCCGGAGCTGTGCAGCAGCCATTGCTGCGCTGTCATAGCTGGAATGACAAGTGTGTGCACGAAAATCCTGATTAAACCTGTGCGTAGGTAAACGCCTTCTGTGTTCTGGGACTTAAAGGGTGCAGAGTGAGGCCTGGCGGGGGCAGGGACCATATTCAGCCTGGCTTTGGGTGCCATCAAACATCCCAGGCACTGAGCAAGGAGCAGGGACAGACCCTTGGCCTTCAGGGCCCTCTGGCTGAGGGGAAGAGGCTGCACTATGGGGTGTGACCACAGCTTAGCTGGAAGGGTGAGTTTCCTTTACATAGTCCCTGACAACAAGCCCCCAGGGGGACACAGTCAGTATCTCGTCCCTCAGCTGCTCAGGAGGCAAATCCCAGTGTGAGCATCCCAAGCAGGCAGAATGCTCCTACACCTGCCTCCCTGTGCACCCCAGCACAGGGCGTCACCCCAGCGGGGCTAGGCATGGTACATCAGGGAGTCACCTCTCCTCGGCTCCCCTGTGGAGTGAGTGTGTGGGGGTGCTGTCAGGTTCTGGCAGAGTCAGCCAAGCTCCTGTCCTGCTGTTCCTGGGCCTCCGAGCTGGGCAGGAAAGCCCTCTTTCCTCCTCCCGTAGCAATGGGGCTGATTCAAACACTTGAGGTTAGTCGTCTCAGGGAGCCCATTGTCTTGTTAACACAGTTACCTTGGGGCACAGCAGGACCCCACTGATGGGAGACAACATGGTGTGGACAGGACACCACAGCACACCAATGTTCTATTTCCAGCTCTGCCATTGCCTTGTTGTATGACCTTGAGCAAATCTCTATGCCTCTGTTTCCCCACCCCCGTTTGTCTTGTCTGTTGAGATTGTAAGCTCTTTGGGGCAGGCCCTGCCTCTCACTATAAGAACATAAGAAAGGCCATACTGGGTCAGACCAAAGGTCCATCTAGTCCAGTATCCTGTCTTCCGACAGGAGCCAACGCCAGGCGCCCCAGAGGGAATGAACAGAACAGGCAGTCATCAAGGGAGCCATCCCGTCGCCCATTCCCAGCTTCTGGCAAACTGAAGCTAGAGACACCATCCCTGCCCATCCTGGCTAATAGCCATCGATGGACCTATTCTCCATGAACTGTGACCCATGTGTCTGTGCAGCACCTGGCATTCTGCAGGGCTCCAGGGGCTACTGACAGATAATAACCCTAGTAGCCACTTATGTGAAAGCAAAAAAAACCACTTCATGCTGAATTTGGCAGATGTGTGTGGGGCTGATACCTGTCTGCCATGTGCCCCCCATGTATCACACGCTCCCAGGCGCCAGAGGCAGCAGCATCGAGCTGGCTGGGTGCGTGTGTCTGTGCAACTACCCTCTGGGGAATGGGCTCACATCTGCATCACTGCCCCCTGCTGGGACAGGACCTACTTGCTCAACATGCATCCCCACCAGCTGACCCCCTGCAGTTGGATGAAATGTAGGCCAGCAGAGATGGCATGTTTTCTGACCTCCTGCATAACGTGGGCCACCGAATTTCACCCAGGAACTCCTGCAGGGGGGCTCTGTCTTGTGGAAGAGCTAGCAGCGGTTCCTCAACTGCACTGATTCTTAAAGATTGTTGTGAAGTGAACGGATGCCACATGGAGTTCACATCCCAGTTAGGGAGTCACTGAGCTAGAGCAGTTCTGTTAGACCAGAGCTTCTCCAACTTTTCTGCTGGTGACCCCTTTCACATACAAGCCTCCCAGTGCGACCCCCCTTATAAATTAAATACACTTTTAAAATATATTTAGCACCATTATAAATGCTGGAGGCAAAGCGGGGTTTGGGGTAGAGGCTGACAGCTCACAACCCCCCATGTAATAACCTTGCAACCCCCTGAGGGGTCCCAACCCCAGTTTGAGAACCCCTGTGTTAGAAAGACACCCACACCCAGGTGAGGAGAATCCACTACAGCACTAGGTGAGTTGTTCCAAAGACTAATTGCTCTCACTGTTAATACGTGTGCTGCCTTTCCAGCTTCACCTTCCAGCCACTGGCTCTTGGGGCTTTGTGTGCTGGGTTGACCAGCGCTCCAGTGTCAGAAATCTCCGCATGCTGGCACTTACAGAAAGCAATCAAGTAACCTCTCAAACTTCTCTTCAATAAACTAAATAGATCGAGCTCTAATTGTGATGCATGTTTTCCAGACCTGGAATTGTCTTTGGAGCTCTTTGCTGATCCCTTTCCAATTTGTCAACATCCTTTTTGAAGGGTGAATGCAGTAAGGTCTCCCCATCACTGTACTGAGACACACCTTCCCACTCCTGCTCGGTATGCCTATGGACAAAAGCCCCAAGTCATGTGATTCCTTTTAGCCACAGCATTGCTCTGGCGGGTCTGGGTGCTCATGGTCTGCTGGTTTCCACCGTGACCCTTAAGCCCTTTGCATTTGTCTAACTTCAGCTTCCAGCCACTTAATCTTGTACTGCTTTTGCCCTCTATATTAAAGAGCCCTCTATCATCAGAATTCTACGGCCCACGTTGGACTGGGATCAACAAAGCCATAGGTAGGTGTCTAGGCTCCCTATGCAATCAATGGGGAGAGCTAGGTGCCTTAGGGTATATCTACACTGCAGTTAGACACCCATGGCTGGCCCCTACCAGCTACCTCAGGCTTGCCGGGCTGAGCTAATGGGCTGTGTAATTGCAGAGCAGATGTTCTGGGACCCCCACCTCTCAGGGTCCTGGAGCCCGGGCCCCAGCCCAAGCCTGAATGCCTACATCACAATGAAAGAGCCCCTTTGCCCGAGGCAGCTGGCAGGGGCCAGTCACGAGTGTCTAACTGTAGTGTAGACATACCCTTAGAATGCCATGCACACAAGCCAGCATACTGGCTGCCTACGCTAGCCCCCAGGTGATCTGAGGATAATGGGTGTGCTAAGCACTGCCCCTTCTGGGAGTTTGACATCTGAGTCCAGGCTGCAGGGAGGCATGTAGCTATGCCAGTGATTCTCGGCCAGGAACCAAGGGTGCCAGAACGGGGGGGCCAGGGCAAGCAACTGGGGGGATGGGGCGGAGAGGAGCGAGTGGTGGGCAGGGCCTTCGGGGGAAAGAGGCGGAATGATGTCAGGAAGAGGCAGAGTGTGGGGGGGGGTCTTGGGGGGAGAGCCAGAGTAGGTGCGGGAAAAGGCGGAGGCCAAGCAGGAGCGGGGCCTCAGGGCAGAGCATGAGTGGACCATGGGTGCAGGGCCACGGTCCAGCTGCCAGTGGCCCCCCACTTCTAGGGAGCTTCCAGTGCTCCTGCCAGGAACCCTCTGCTGAAGCCAGGCGTTTATCACGGGAATGTGCCAAGTGCCTGCCTCACATAGAATCATAGAATCATAGAATATCAGAGTTGGAAGGGACCTCTGGAGGTCCAACCCCCTGCCCAGAGCAGGACCAATCCGAACTAAATCATCCCAGCCAGGGCTTTGTCAAGCCTGACCTTAAAAACTTCTAAGGAAGGGGATTCCACCACCTCCCTAGGTAACGCATTCCAGTGTTTCACCACCCTCCTAGTGAAAAAGTTTTTCCTAATATCCAACCTAAATCTCCCCCACTGCAACTTGAGACCATTACTCCTTGTCCTGTCATCTGCTATCACTGAGAATAGTCTAGATCCATCCTCTTTAGATCCACCTTTCAGGTAGTTAAAAGCAGCTATCAAATCCCCCCTCATTCTTCTCTTCCGTAGACTAAACAATCCCAGTGCCCTCAGCCTCTCCTCATAAGTCATGTGTTCCAGACCCCTAATCATTTTTGTTGCCCTTCGCTGGACTCTCTCCAATTTCTTCACATCCTTCTTGTAGTGTGGAGCCCAAAACTGGACACAGTACTCCAGATGAGGCCTCACCAATGTCGAATAGAGGGGAACGATCACGTCCCTCGATCTGCTGGCAATGCCCCTACATATACATCCCAAAATGCCATTGGCCTTCTTGGCAACAAGGGCACACTGTTGACTCATATCCAGCTTCTTGTCCACTGTCACCCCTAGGTCCTTCTCTGCAGAACTGCTGCCTAGCCATTCGGTCCCTAGTCTGTAGCGGTGCATTGGATTCTTCCGTCCTAAGTGCAGGACTCTGCACTTGTCCTTGTTGAATCTCATCAGATTTCTTTTGGCCCAATCCTCCAATTTGTCTAGGTCCCTCTGTATCCTATCCCTACCCTCCAGCGTATCTACCTCTCCTCCCAGTTTAGTGTCATCCGCAAACTTGCTGAGGGTGCAATCCACACCATCCTCCAGCTCATTAATGAAGATACTGAACAAAACTGGCCCTAGGACCGACCCTTGGGGCACTCCGCTAGATACCAGCTGCCAACTAGACATGGATCCATTGATCACTATCCGTTGAGCCTGACAATCTAGCGAACTTTCTACCCACCTTGTAGTGCATCCATCCAGCCCATACTTCTTTAACTTGCTGACAAGAATACTGTGGGAGACCGTGTCAAAAGCTTTGCTAAAGTCGAGGAATAACATGTCCACTGCTTTCCCTTCATCCACAGAACCAGTTATCTCATCATAGAAGGCAATTAGGTTAGTCAGGCATGACTTTCCCTTGGTGAATCCATGCTGACTGTTCCTGATCACTTTCCTCTCGTCTAAGTGCTTCAGAATTGATTCCTTGAGGACATGCTCCATGATTTTTCCGGGGACTGAGGTGAGGCTGACCGGCCTGTAGTTCCCAGGATCCTCCTTCTTCCCTTTTTTAAAGATTGGCACTACATTAGCCTTTTTCCAGTCTTCCGGGACTTCCCCCCGATCGCCATGAGTTTTCAAAGATAATGGCCAATGGCTCTGCAATCACATCCGCTAATTCCTTTAGCACTCTCGGATGCAACGCATCCGGCCCCATGGACTTGTGCACGTCCAGTTTTTCTAAATAGTCCCGAACCACTTCTTTCCTTCACAGAGGGCTGGTCACCTCCTCCCCATGCTGTGCTGCCCAGTGCTGTAGTCTGGGAGCTGACCTTGTTCGTGAAGACAGAGGCAAAAAAAGCATTGAGCACATTAGCTTCTTCCACATCCTCTGTCACTAGGTTGCCTCTCTCATTCAGTAAGGGGCCCACACTTTCCTTGACTTTCTTCTTGTTGCCAACATGCCTGAAGAAACCCTTCTTGTTACTCTTAATATCCCTCGCTAGCTGCAACTCCAGGTGTGATTTAGCCTTCCTGATTTCATTCCTACATGCCCGAGCAATATTTATATACTCATCCCTGGTCATTTGTCCAATCTTCCACTCTTTATAAGCCTCTTTTTTGTGTTTAAGATCAGCAAGGATTTCACTGTTAAGCCAAGCTGGTCGTCTGCCATATTTACTATTCTTTCTACACATCGGGATGGTTTGTCCCTGTAATCTCAATAAGGATTCTTTGAAATACAGCCAGCTCTCCTGGACTCCTTTCCCCCTCATGTTATTCTCCCAGGGGATCCTGCCCATCAGTTCCCGGAGGGAGTCAAAGTCTGCTTTTCTGAAGTCCAGGGTCCGTATTCTGCTGCTCTCCTTTCTTCCCTGTGTCAGGATCCTGAACTTGACCATCTCATGGTCACTGCCTCCCAGGTTCCCATCCACTTTTGCTTCCCCTACTCATTCTTCCCGGTTTGTGAGCAGCAGGTCAAGAAGAGCTCCGCCCCTAGTTGGTTCCTCCAGCACTTGCACCAGGAAATTGTCCCCTACACTTTCCAAAAACTTCCTGGATTGTCTGTGCACCGCTGTATTGCTCTCCCAGCAGATATCAGGATGACTGAAGTCGCTCATGAGAACCAGGGTGTGCGATCTAGTAGCTTCTGCGAGTTGCCGGAAGAAAGCCTCGTCCACCTCATCCCCCTGGTCCAGTGGTCTACAGCAGACTCCCACCACGACATCACCCTTGTTGCTCACGCTTCTAAACTTAATCCAGAGACTCTCAGGTTTTTCTGCAGTTTCATACTTGAGCTCTGAGCAGTCATTCTGCTCCCTTTCATACAGTGCAACTCCCCCACCTTTTCTGGCCTCCCTGTCCTTCCTGAACAGTTTATACCCATCCATGACAGTACTCCAGTCATGCGAGTTATCCCACCAAGTCTCTGTTATTCCAATCACATCATAATTCCTTGACTTTGCCAGGACTTGCAGTTCTCCCTGCTTGTTTCCCAGGCTTCGTGCATTTGTATATAGGCACTTGAGATAACCCGCTGATCTCCCCTCATTCTCAGTATGAGGCAGGAGCCCTTCCCTCTCACGAGCTCCTGCTCGTGCTTCCTCCCGGTATCCCGCTTCCCCACTTACCTCAGGGCTTTGGTCTCCTTACCCTGGTGAATCTAGTTTAAAGCCCTCCTCACTAGGTTAGCCAGCCTGCTTGCGAAGATGCACACCGGAAGAGGAGGCGGCCATCTTAGAACTTTGAGACCAATGGCTGCAGCAGTCATCTGAGAGGTGTGGGAACCCCTGTTCAAATCCTTTCTTCCCCTTAGGTGGGGGGAGGGAGGCAATTGACCTTGGGTTTCCCACATCCCAGATGAGTGCTCTGATCACTGGACTAACAGTGATCAGCATCACCTCTTGCTGCCAGCTTTTGGATGGGGCCCAATCCATTAGGTGGTCTCTGAGCACGCCTCCCTGATCAGGCCCCACAGAAGAGTTAGGTGGAGAAGCACCTGTCTTCCTGTGGGTCATGGATAGCACCGGGCCTTAGACGGGAGACAGACATCCAGATGCTTAGCCTTAGGCCTGGTCTACACTACAGTTAGGTTGACATAAGGCAGCTTCATGTCAACCTGATTATGGCACCGTACACACTACAGCCTTGCTCCCGCCAATTTAAGTGCCCTACTACACCGACATAATAGCACCACCTCTACGAGAGGTGTATGGCTTATGCTGTCGTAGTTAGGGTGACATAGTGTCCATGTAAACAATGCGTTACATCAGCTGTTTGCTGTCTGCCAATTTCATGACTCTATGCTGGAGCTGTGAAATTGACAAGAAAGCTCAGGCCAGTGGTGGGCTCCAGCTACAGCCCAGCTCGCCCCCATCTCAGCTCCCCCCCATCCCAGCCAGGCTGCTGCCCGTGCTCTCTGCTGGGAGCCGGCTGCCCCCGAGCTCCCAGCCGGGCTGCTGTCTACTGCCCTGGCTCCTTGCTCAGGGAGCCAAGAAACCTGGATGGCTGCTCCCTGCTCCCAGTGGATAGGTGAGAAGCCCAGGTGGCTGCCCCCTGCTCCCGATGGACCCCTGGTGGGGAGTTCTGTGGAGCTGAGAGTTTTGGCTCTCAGCCCCCCCACACTGCTCCTCTTCAGTCAGTGGAAGCACTTCTGGTGAGCATGCGCACCACCGACAGAAGGAGGGTAGTGCGGACATCAGGCACTGCCGTAATTACAAAAAACAACGAGGAGTCCTTGTGGCACTTTAGAGACTAACAAATTTATTTGGGCATAAGCTTTAGTGGGCTAAAACTCACTTCATCAGATGCATGGAGTGTAAAATACAGTAGGGACGTATAAATACACAGCATATGAAAAGATGGGAGTTACCTTACCAAGTGGGGGGGAGTCAGTGCTGAAGAGCCAATTCAATTTAAGTTGGAAGTAGGCAATTCTCAACAGTTGACAAGAAGGAGTGGAAATCACTTTTGTAGTGTTAATGAGGCCAGTGTAAACAAGGTGGCCCATTTCAAACAGTTGACAAGAAGGTGTGAGTATTTAGCAAGGGGAAGTTAGTTTTTGTAAAAACAATGAGGAGTACTTGTGGCACCTTAGAGTCTAACAAATTGATTTAGTTTCTGTAGTGACCCATCCACTCCCAGTGTCTATTCAGGCCTAATTTGATGGTGTCCAGTTTGAAAATTAATTCCAGTTCTGCAGTTCTCGAGACTGGGAGTGGATGGGTCACTACAGAAACTAAATCAATTTGTTAGACTCTAAGGTGCCACAAGTACTCCTCATTGTTTTTACAAAAACTAACTTCCCCTTGCTAAATACTCACACCTTCTTGTCAACTGTTTGAAATGGGCCACCTTGTTTACACTGGCCTCATTAACACTACAAAAGTGATTTCCACTCCTTCTTGTCAACTGTTGAGAATTGCCTACTTCCAACTTAAATTGAATTGGCTCGTTAGCACTGACCCCCACTGGGTAAGGCAACTCCCATCTTTTCATATGTTATGTATTTATACCTCCCTACTGTATGTTCCACTCCATGCATCTGATGAAGTGGGTTTTAGCTCATGAAAGCTTATGCCCAAATACATTTGTTAGTCTCTAAAGTGCCACAAGGACTCCTCGTTGTTTTTGCTGATACAGACTACCACTCTGAAACCAGTAATTACATAGGTCAATTTAAGTTCGTAGTGTAAACATGCCCTGAGGTAGCAGTGCCCATGCCCACAGGCAAAAACGTAGGTGGCCACGGAACATTTACCCTGCAAATGTAGGTCCTGAGTTAGTTTAGGTATCTGTAGGGTTAGATAGCAGCCGAGTGGGGGGTTTGTAGATCACAGTGGCATCTAAATCTGGGGTTTAGGGCCCAAAAACAGAAAGGTATTTAGGCTCCAAACGTCCATTGAAATCAAATACCTTTGTGGATCTGGGCCCTCTTCACTTTATCTTGGCTAAGTTAAATAGAGTGAACTCCTGGAGTCTCACTGTGAGGCAAGTTTTCCAGACCTTAAAAAGGGTGAACAAAATGACCTGTGTAATTAGGAGCCTATTAGCCTGAGATTGATCCTGGGTAAAATAATTGATATGGGACTCCATCAATAAAGAGATGAAGGATAGAAATATTGGAGCCATATAGTTCCATAGAAAATAGGTCTTGTCAAATGAATTTGATATCATTGTTTGACAAGTTAGTCTGGTGGCTAAGGTAATTGGATGGCCTATACTTATAGCTCTGTAAGGAGTATGTCTTAGTACCACACAACAATCAGCAGTATTCAAAATCAATATGGCCCATATTTAATAGATTAAAAAAGTGGCTACTGAGAAATCTCACAGTCCAGTGATTGTTAATGGGGAATCAGCAATTAGTGAGGTCCCACAGGGTTTGGGTCTCAGCCCAATGCTAGTCAATATTTGTATCTATGATCTGAAAGAAAATACGAAATCATTGCAGATAAATTTTGCAGAAGATACAAATTAATGGAGAGGTGAATAGCGATGGGGCCAGATCAGTGCTACAGAGCGAGGTGGATCACGTGGTCAGCTGGGCTCATTTGAACAACATGTGATTTCGTACAGCCAAATGCAAGGCCGTAAATCTAGAAACAGGATGGGAAACGGTATCCTGGAATGCAGTGATTCTGGAAAGACCTTGGGATCCTGGGCCCAACTGACCATGAGCTCTCAGGCCCACGCTGTGGCTAAGAGAGGTCACATGAGTCTTGGCTGGATAAGCAGAGGAATGTAGAGTAGGAGCAGGGAATGGAATTTGACATTGGTGAGAGCAGGACTGGATACTATGTCCACATTTCTAAAGGGATGTTGACAAATTGGAGCAAGTTCAGAGTAGAGCTACAAGAGTGATTTAAGGTCAGAAAACTTGCCTTACTGTGAGAGAATCATAGAATCATAGGATATCAGGGTTGGAAGGGACCTCAGGAGGTCATCTAGTCCAACCCCCTGCTCAAAGCAGGACCAACACCAAGTAAATCATCCCAGGCAGGGCTTTGTCAAGCCTGACCTTAAAAACCTCTAAGGAAGGAGAATCCACCACCTCCCTAGGTAACCCATTCCAGTGCTTCACCACCCTCCTAGTGAAATAGTTTTTCCTAATATCCAACCTAGACTTCCCCCACTGCAACTCCTTGTTCTGTCAGAAGAGACAGAAGAGCAGACAGTCTATTCACTGGACTTGAGAAAAGCTTAGGAGTTAACTTGATGGGCTATGAAGGAGCTCCCATGGCTTCACCCCTGCTGTGACCAGGTGTTCCCTGTGGATGGCTGCTCACAGGCTGCTGTTAGGTGAGTCTCAGTTCAGTGTCCAGGGAACAGCTGGCCGCAGCAAAAAGCTATTGAAGCTCACAGGCCTGGTGCAAAATCAGTCCCAGTTGGCACAGGCCCCCTTGCTGGCAGCCTCAGCAGGTGAGGAGTAATGTTGCTGTGCAGACTGAACCCCCAGATAAGGAGGGGGGGGGGCTTACCATGCCTTGTGCAATTAGGGTGACCAGATGTCCCGATTTTATAGGGACAGTCCCGATTTTTGGGTCTTTTTCTTATAAAGGCTTCTATTACCCCCCACCCCCTGTCCCAATTTTTCACACTTGCTGTCTGGTCACCCTATGTGCAATGCAGATTTGGGGGTTTCTAGAGCCTTTCAGCTGTGCCATCCAAGCTGTAAATCACCAAGAGCCACAATTTTAGGGAAGTTTAGATTCATGGATTCCAAGACCGGGAGGGATCATTGTGATCATCTAGTCTGCCCATCCCTGTAACACAGGCCAGAGAACGGCCCCAAACAATTCCTAGAGAAGAGCTGTTAGAAAAACATCCCTTCTTGATTTAAACATTGTCAGTGATGGAGAAGCCACCACACCCCTGCAGCAAATTGTTGCACTGGTTAATTATGCTGTTACAAATGTAGACCTATTTCCACACTGAATTTGTCTAGCTTAAACTTCCAGACATTGGATTGTGTTAGACCTTCCTCTGCTAGATCAAAGAGCCCATTCGTAAATAACTATGTATTTCGCAACTGTAATCAAGTCACCCCTTACCCTCCTTAAGCTAAACAGATTGAGCTCCTTGAGTCTATCAAGTTTGCTGGTCTGTGCTATGCGGGAGGTCAGACTAGATGATCACAGTGTTCCCTTCTAGCCTTGGAATCTCGGAATTAGGCCACTGAGTTAGTGGGGTTTCAGAGTAGCGGTGGCTTCTGGGATGCTTGGAGCTTGTGCAGCAGGTTCCCTATCTGCAAGCCCCCAGCAGGGCAGTTTCTTCAGGCACAAGGGGAGAGCAGGAGGAAGAGGCTTGGCCAGGCTTATGGACTGTGTCAGGCAGGCCTGTGCGTGCCTCACTTTTCTTGGGTAGCTTGCAGTCTCTTCCATGACAGCAGGATCCAGGCCAGAACGTCAAGGGAACCTGCCCAGTGATGGTAGGCCGCTGGGGCTGTAATATCAGGCTGAGAGCCAGAGTGAGTCCTGGGGCCTGTCTGTGACCTTGCACAAGAAGCCCCTTTATGTTCATTGCAGCCACGCTCTGTCCGCTGTGTTGGGCAGCCCAGCCTTGGAGTCTCCCAGGGGAGGAGGCAGAGGGAGGCTGGGGCCTCTGCTCTCCTTTGCACCCAAAGACACCGCAGGGGCAGTGGAGCAGAAGCTTGGTCCCAGGGCATCAGAGCAGGGCAAGTGTCCCACACTCTAGGGCTTTGGGCTCCCTCCACTACTTGCTGCTCCGTGTGTCCACCTGATGGCAGCACAGCCGTACGTTATAGGCTCCCTGCGGCGGTACCAAAGGATGGGAAGAAGGGATGGCATCAAATAGAGGGGCTTTGTGCCCCGAGAGGGCAGTGGTGCCCGGGGTTCTCCGCTCCCAGCAGGTGAACAAGTGGGCAAGGGTTGGAGCCCAGGAGCAGACACAGTGGTGGGTTCTTGCTCACACACAGGGCTGAACACGGGAGCAAGATACAATTTGTTCCGATGACAAGGCCCTTGCCTCAGTCTTTGTCCTCTTATGACTCGCTGTAGCAAACGGGAATGGTCTGTGAGCACTAACGGGGCAGGCTGCCCTATTGCACGTGGGAGGGGACTGGTCCCTGGCCAGTCCTCCAGCACTAGCCCTAGCACTGACATGCAGAGAACGGTGCCACCCCAGGCGCATGGTGCCGCCACAGAGTGCTCGCTGGCCACCCGCAACAGGAGTTTCATTCCCACAAACCCAGTGTTGCAAATGCAGGAATTGCAGAGTTTGGGTGACCCCCCCCGGCCCCCCAGCTGCCAGCACGGCCACACATGCAGGGTGCCAGTGCTACAGGCATTGCCAGCAACTCCAGGACTGACAGGCAGCCGGTCCCACCATCCAACAGCCCCTCCGTGGGCTTGCTGCGTTCTCAGGGCTGCTCCCGAAGGCTCACCCATTACTGCCTTGCCCGAGTTACCATCACCCTGCGGTGCAAGACCAGACTGCGGCAGGCCCAGCCAGGGGCTGGGTGCGGTGCGGGCCCAGTGCAGCCGTGCTACCGCACTGGAGACCCAGCTCCTCGGCCACCAGTGCTACCCGCTCCCCACGGGTGCTGGAACCCATGAGCCCAGCTCAGCAGCTCAGGCCCAGCAGGGCTGGAAGGCATCACCTCTGGTTCCTGCTACGGGCACCAGCCCTGCAACCCCCCAGTGTGAATTCCTGCTAACACCACAATAGAGCTAGTGAGGGACCCTCCCCACTCCTGGCTGCCCCGTGCCTCTGGAAGGGCTGAAATGGGCACAGCTACCAGCTAGAATCAGCCCTGGGGGGGAAGGGAAGCCTGAGTTTTAGAGCCCAGAGATTGGAGAAGGGGGCTCCGCGCTGCCCTGGCCCTCAGGAGCAGGAGATGCTGCTCCCCCGCCCCACTGCAGCTCCCAGCAGGAGCAGAGCTGGACCTAGGTTTGCCAACTGTCCTTTATTACAAAGAACAGCCCTGATTTTTTCATCTATGTTGATGAAAACTTTCATCTCGGGAGTTGCTGAGTGCTGCTCAAAGCAGCAAGAAATACCCCTGGCTCATGCAGGTGAGTCCTGCTTGGTATTAATAATATGGGGAGGAGAGGTGGGGCAGGGGGCTCAGAAAAGTGTCCCTTCATTTTGAAATACAATGTTGGCATCCCTGAAGCTGGGGTGGGGGCAGCTCTGTGGGCCACAGCCCGGTCAGAGCAGGCAGAGTTGAGGCCAGGGATGGAGAGCAGTGGTTGCAGTAGTCCTCTGGAGACAGCTCCAGCACCAGCTCCCTGCCCTGCAGGCTCCCTGGTGGGTGCGAAAGGGGAGGCGCTGCTAAGTGGAGCAGCCCCAACCGGGCCCCTGGCCTGGCAAAGCACCCTTCAGGCTGCTCCCACTGCAGCCCTGTTTGCAGAGGACTCAGCTTTGAGCAGGAGCCCTGCTGCACAGCCAGCCACACACACAGGATTCCCTACCCCTTCAGCCCTGATGGGCACAGCACTGCCCCGTGCTCCCTGCAGGTGACCCAGCCGCCCCGGGCAGTGGGGGATTGGACTAGGGGGGTCACCTCCCTTCCTCTAAAGGCTTCTTGGCACGAAGGCAACCAGCCCTAGCTCCTAGTTAGGGCTGATGGGAAATTTTCCATCCAATCTTTCCCCAGATGGAAAATGGGGCCATTTGCCTTGCACAGGCAGGGTCCCTTTTCCCTCATAAGTTTTCAATTTTGTCAAAAAAGTGAAAAATCCAAAAAAAAAAAAAAAAAAAAAAAAAAATTGGGCCAAAAATGAAGTTTTCAGTGTTTGGCTGAAAAGGCTTGGTTTGCCAATGAAAATCAAAATTTTCCACTGGGGATAAAACCTGTTTTCCAACCACTACTCTCCTAACCCTCAATGAGCAAAAAATGGACCAGTCAGGCCTTTGAAAAGCCCACTCTGCAGCTGGGGAAACTGAGGCACATAATTAAGCAACGTGGGTAAGCTCAGCCAGAGAGTCTCTGCCAGTGCTAGGAGTTTCTCCCTAGTCCATTGCCTTAACCACAAGACCATCCTCCCCCAACATCTCATGGTGTGGGGGGTAGAAGCATTGACTGCGAAGAGGGGCCAGTTCTGGCCCAAGGCTCAAATTTTAACAGTATTTAGGGGCCTAACATGCTGCCGTGCCCAGCCCACAGCTCAGCCTCATCAACCAAGATGTTCACAAGTATTTAGGCTCCTAACTTCTGTTGAAGTCAGTTGAAGTAGGAGCCTAGACACCTTTGTGGATCTGGGCTAGAGTCCATTACCATAACCACTGCATTGTAACTCCAGCCAGTTCAGCACCATGCCCCTCAGCACTGGCACCTTCATCGCCAAAAGCGGGTGGGTGAGTGACTGAGACTTGGTTCTGCCCCAGTGGAGAGCTGGCTGCTGCTGGCTGCTCTGGTACACAGTATTCCTCTCTGCACACTGAGGGGTGGGGTGGGGTGATAGTTGCCTGCTTCTAGAGCAGCCAGAGGAGGGCTTGGTTACTAGAAAGGATTGTGAAGGTCACAGAAATATTAGCAGCCAACAGAAAGTAACACTCTAACTCGCAGCTTCCCGGCCCTCGGCCCAGAGCACCTCCTCTGGGCTACGGGTGGATGGGATCTCTCCTGCGACATACAGGGCTGCCGCTTCAGGCAAGGAGCACGGCAGCCCAGGGAGCCACCGGATCAGAAAACAAGCCCAGATCACTAACGAATAGGGTTCTGGAACTACTCTTGGTACCAGACACTGGGTCTCAGGAGGAGCATGCCAGTGACAGCTGTTTCATGTTGATCCCACCTCCCCCTCAAAGCTGGCTGTGGACAAAACCCCTTCTACAAAGGGGAAATGTGACTGATCTGTTAAAAGGTCAGTTTTCAGATGGCTCCACCTCACAATGTCTGTTTTACCAAGGATAGGGCTTGGGGCAGATCTGTCCTGAATGGAAAAATACAGGTGAGTTTTGACAGAAGGAAGTAATTAAGAGCTTGTAAAACAATAGAATGGTGGGAAACATGAACATGTACAACTCCACTGGCTCAGATCCTATTGGGCTGGAGGGGGTTGAAGGAATTAGCTAACAAACCTCCGACAATGACTGTCAAAGTGTCAGGAGACTGGAACAGGAACATTCAGTAGCCTGTTTAAACATGGGAAGGAATGCAATGCAGACCCCGCCAGCATGTCTGCCTTGCATAAGAAAAGACATTAAAGGCAAAAGCCACCAAGGATGTAGATCAACATTTTCACCCCTAATTATGTGGAATGATTGAACATGCAACACCTCTCTGTTGAAGCAGGTGGCAACCGCTGGTTCCCTACCCCTCTGAAAGGGAAGGCACTTATTGGGGTGCCCAATGGTAGGGTCCCACAGGGGAACATTTTTGCCAACTGACCCATGTTCAGAACAGGAGCAAGAGGGGTACAGACCGTTGGGGAAGATCTCCAATTGCAATGCAGCAAGTACAGAAATAGCTGCATTGAGTGAAGTGTCTGATAGGGTCCCCCAAAGATCTTATTAGCTGGTGAGTGAGCAAGACCATCCAACAGGGACTGAAGGAACTGGTGTTGGGTCCTTCTCTATCACTTCCCCACTTTGCTGGGAGGGAGCCCGCTAATCAGCTAAAGATGACAGGAGCTGACAATGCCTGGGAAGACAGGGAAATAATACTAAGGGCCTGGAAAGGCTTCAAACATAATAGCCAATGCCGTTTTGCATGGCCTCTGCACAGAACGGAAGCAATAGGCCCTCCATGTGCAGGGCTCTGGGACGCTGCCGCTGCAGTACATCGCTTTCCAGACTGGGCAGCACAGTCCCAGAGTGGGAGAGGCAACAGGGAGGGAAGTCAGAGAAAAGCAACACAACAAAGGGGCTGGAGTGATTGTTGGCTCATTAGGCCAGATCACAAGAAAGGTGCAAGCTCATGCCAATGCAGAGTAGCTGGGCCAAGGGGAAAGCCCCAGACATGCTGTCAGCCATGGACATTGAGTTTATTTCTGCCTCTCTCAGACGCAGGGTGCGTGTAACCCTTCTGCTTTGGGTTAGATTCTACCCCCCGCCGCGAGAGTCCCCTACTCTCCTAGTCCCACTTCCTACAGAAGGGCTGAGTAGCTCCCGAGGGTGGGCAGCATTGGGAAAGCACTTACCTGGTCTATGCTGGAAGAGCCCCACAAGGACTCACTGTCGGACCCCTCATGCCCTGAGCCTGGGGGCCTGGCCTGGCTGGGATCAGGGGCCCTTCCCACTTTTCTGGAGAAACAGCAGGGAAGGACTGGCCCAGCAGCTGGGCGTGCTCTCTCCCTGCACTTCGGTGCTGCAGCCCCACTTCAGGAACCCAGCAGAGTACAATGAGGGCACAGGCCAGGCTGCCGCCATGGAGAAGACTCGGCACTGGCCAGGCACGGCAGCCTGGGCTAGTCACCTCAGAGTGTGCAGCACCTACCCATCGCCAGGCGAAGGAGGCTCTGGCCCAGGAGGGAGGGAGGGAGGGATAGGATTTAGTGTGAATAGGCATATTAGTGTCACCCTAAGAGACTGACCTTCCCCCAACCATTCCCCGTCTCCCCTCAATAGCACTACAGTTCCGGAAGCACCTGCAGATCACTGTTGATCACAAGCTGTCTTGTTTCCTAAAGCATCCAGTGGGGCAGGGATCTCCAGAGGGCTGAGCACCCCCACATGCAGACAAGCCAGGGAGCCACCAGCACCTCTGAAAACCCTGCCCCACGCATGGCAAGCTGGCAGCCCAGGAAATGGGTCACTCACGCAACCAACGGACGCAGCTGAACATTTCTGGCTTCGTGCCTCCCTGCCCGAGGATCCCCTCCTCCAACTTCCTTCCCCCCCAGCCCTAGTGACAGCCCAGTCTGAGAGAAGTGGCCACATCCCAGTTCCACGCAGAGCTCTGCGGACTCTTTCGGTGTCAGTGTGACAGGGCAGGGCTGCAGCAGAGGAGACACAGGAGGGACAGGCAGCAGAAGCAGAGAGGGCAGCAAAAGCAGTTAAGTGTTTAGGAAGAAATGCCACAACATGCCCCAGCTTCTCTTACTGGTGTGCAGCTCCCTGCACAGGCCCTGCCTGGAACAGATACTGATGGGGGAGCACATGGCCAGTTCAGAGTTTTATTGAAGTAGGGAAAGTGTGGGAGAACCATGTCCCCAACCCCAGATCTCTCTCCCACTGGCTGAGGGGTCGTTCACGTCTCTGTTTCATGCAGCCCCTCTCAGCACTTCCCTCCCTGGCAGTGGGAGGTCCTGCCTGTCCCCCCGCCCCCAGCTGTGTGATGATGTGGCCTAGTGGCCCCTCACTGCTTGGGGGTCACTTGCTGTCGGAGGTAGAGATCGCGGATCTCACAGAGGCTGCTGCTCACGCTGCTGAGGGCCTTGGCGATGATGCGCAGGATGGAGGCAGTTTCCCTGCGGCTCTCCGCGTATTCCCTGCGGAAGGCTCGCATCTCCTGCACCAGCTGCTCATTGGACTGGAGAATCCGCTTCTCCACAGGGCTGAGATGGCCACTCTCCAGCCCCCCCTCTTGCAGTGCCACAGTTACAGGGGTCACACTCTCACTCGTGTTACAATCATTCAGTGGCTCTGCCTCTTGGTCAAAGATAATACTTGTGAAATCCGTGCCCAGGGGCTCCTGCTGACCCCCCAGCTCGCTGATGGAGAGTTCGGTCTGCGAGGGATTCTGCGGGCTCCGGCTCCAACCTTCACATGGATCGTCCGGCACATGGCCAGCGCTCCTGAGGAGCCGCCTCTCTCCTCCCCGCTTCACTTGCTGATGGGTGGCCTCAGTGGAAGGTGGATGGAATGGCTCTGGCTTCACGTCCACCGGCTCCTCCTTCACCGGCTCCTCCTTCACACCCGCCCCTGGCAAAGAGGATAGATCAGATCAGACTGGAAAGAGAAAGCAGGCAGCAGGCCCGAACCAGGGTCAGCAACAGAGGGCGGCTTCCCACCCTGACATGGGCCACCAGGGAAAAATACAGCCCCATGCTTCGGCTCTGGATAGCCAGGGTTACCGTTGAACCCACCCCCACCAAAGCAAGACCAGAAAAACCTTCTGCCTCCCACTCTCCTCCAACAGGAGGGCTGGGGGTCAGCCAGAGTACAGTCTTCCAGTCTCAGCTGCCATTAAATAAGGGTTTCCAGTCCTCCCAGTTGCAGGGAGAGCCGTGTCCTAGGCCTGGCCCCCTCTGCCGATTTCACCCCATGCCAGGACTGGCAGCATTGCACAGTAAAGCCATCTAGGCTACGTGGACAACATACATATAATGGATTTAATTTTTTCCTCCATTCCAATTTTAGTAACTACCACACGAACTCCCATGTGAAGCAGCTAGGGGTGCCACACACTCCCCTCCCATACCCAACACAAACCCCACAAACGCTTGAGCCATCTAACAGCACATGTCCTGGGTGGATCAAGAAATCTATTAATCCACAAAGAGATTAGCTGAGGATCGAATAGAATGGGCTACCATGGGTGGAAGCCTCCAGTAATGGAGATACCACAGAAGAGGCTATTCCCCCTTCTCTCCCACTAGTAGTTGTGGATGGTGGTTGTGGTGGGAGGGGTCTCTCTGGTAAAGGGGTGATTAACGGTAGCAGTGGAAGGCTGGTACCCAAGGGGACAGAGGTAGACTGCACTGTGTGGCTTGTGGCAAGGATAAGGTGTGTGCTTGCAGATGGAGGAGCAGTACATACTGTTTGTTAGGTGGCGTAATTTCATTTCCTTGCTTTTGTGTCAGGTACGTTGTGTGTGTAGCAACCGTAACTGCTTACCAGCAGAGCTGTGTGTATGAATTTCCAAGCATTTTTTAAGTGGTGTCGTGGGAGTGGAGGGTTACGCGCAAAGAGGGATGGAGGAGAAATGAGAGCAGATGATACGGGTGTTTGAAGTACAGCTGCTGAGAGAAAATACATTTTAAATCATTCAGCAGCTGCACACGAGCCCTTCTCAGCTGTAGGATAGAATCTGACAGGAAAAACTAGTCAGTCAATCTAGTCTGGGTGCACTGTGCACAAGTTTTCAGTTCTAACATGAACAAACAGCTAAAACTGTCCCTCCAACACACCTCCATATTCCGCGCTGCACCCGCTGTGCCCATAACCCACCCCTCTACATTTTGTGGAGCCAGACAAGGTTTATTGAAGAGACAGCATCACCAAAGTACCAAGGAAAAATTTCAACCAGAGCTCAAATAAAAAATATTTTGAGAGAGAAAAAAACCCCACGACAGCATGACGAAGAACATTCTGGTGGCCTGAAAGTGACCCCAGGTGAGCTGTCACACCAATGGGCCACCTGCTTTTCCAGGAGAGGGGAAAAAACCCCTCACAAACCTACAACCCCCAAGACAGGAAAGTGGTCCCATTTTAGAACGTAACCTCAACAACGGTGCTTAATCTGAAAGCACTCTTTGAATGCCCTTCACAAATGTCAGCTAATTAAGGCCCAATTCATGCAAGTCTTCAATAATGTGGAGTCCTATGTGAAGCCCTCATGAAATCAAACGGGTTATGCAGGGTCTGTGCTAAAAGACTGCAGAGTGGCTCCCTAAGATCTCAGGGAGGTAGGGAGGCAGCTACCCCATGTCACAGGAAGGCAGAGAGCAAAGAAGTTATGTGACTTGCCCAAGGCCGGAGAAGCAGTAAGGTGCTGTAGAGCCAAATTCAGTGCTGGTGTAAACACACCACTCCACTGGCGCTATTCCTGCATGTGCCAGTGCTGAATTTGGCCCATGAGTTACTGTATATGCTCCTCTGGATCTAAGCACTAATAAAAATATTGTGGAAAACTGAGCTGTCTGGATGGATTTGTCTCACATGGGGCCAAGTGGTATTAACGATCTGGAGGATGGCATGGATTGCACCCTCAGCAAGTTTGCAGAGGACACTAAACTGGGAGGAGAGGTAGATACGCTGGAGGGTAGGGATAGGATACAGAGGGACCTAGACAAATTAGAGGATTGGGCCAAAAGAAATCTGATGAAGTTCAACAAGGACATGTGCAGAGACCTGCACTTAAGACGGAGAATCCCATGCATCGCTACAGACTAGGGACCGAATGGCTCGGCAGCAGTTCTGCAGAAAAAGACTGAGGGGTTACAGTGGACGAGAAGCTGGATATGAGTCAGCAGTGTGCCCTTGTTGCCAAGAAGGCCAATGGCATTTTGGGATGTATATGTAGGGGCACTGCCAGCAGATCAAGGGACGTGATCGTTCCCCTCTATTCGACATTGGTGAGGCCTCATCTGGAGTACTGTGTCCAGTTTTGGGCCCCACACTACAAGAAGGATGTGGAAAAATTGGAAACAGTCCAGTGGCGGGCAACAAAAATGATTAGGGGTCTAGAGCACATGACTTATGAGGAGAGGCTGAGGGAACTGGGATTATTTAGTCTACGGAAGAGAAGAATGAGGGGGAATTGGATAGCTGCTTTCAACTACCTGAAAGGAGGTTCCAAAGAGGATGGAGCTAGACTGTTCTCAGTGGTAGAAGAGGACAGAACGAGGAGTAATGGTCTCATGTTGCAGTGGGGGAGGTTTAGGTTGGATATTAGGAAAAACTATTTCACTAGGAGGATGGTGAAGCACTGGAATGCGTTACCTAGGGAGGTGATGGACTGTCCTTCCTTAGAGGTTTTTAAAGTCAAGCTTAGACAAAGCCCTGGCTGGGATAATTTAGTTGGGGATTGGTCCTGCTTTGAGCAGGGGGTTGGACTAGATGACCTCCTGAGGTCCCTTCCAACCCTGATATTCTATGATTCTGAAAGAAGTTCCCAGTTCTCACCATTCCCAGCCCTTTGGCATTGCCAGCCCTACAGAGGCCAGAATGGGAAGAGATTTTTCCATGTTAAGGACAGCTCCAAAGCTACACATGCAGAGGAGAGGAGGCCAGGTGAGCTCACTTATCCCTTCATAAGGGAGCGCTAAGGATATTTTAACCCAAGCAAGAGGAATACATCAGAGCACGGTTGGCTCAGAAAACATCAGAGTGCCAAAAGGAGGGAGGGCCAGCTGACGTCTTAGTGAGCAGTTCTATATTCAATAGCTGTGTGGGGCAGTCTGGCATCCCAGCTTCTCAGAACCGCACATTATTAATTATTATTATTATAATTATTATTGATGACATGTGATGGGCTACTTAGAGTGCAGAGTTACTGAAGAGCTGGGAGGAACTGAGGAATTTATCAGACGAGAGAAAAGCAAGTTTTCCAGAGAGGAAAGGCGCGTAACTCAGCCGATCACTGCTTGGCCAATCTAGTTTCCTTCCCTAGGAAGCAATGGGGACAGGGCAGGGGGTTGCCAGATAAGCTCAGGACCAATCTTCCCCCCTCCCATTACCAACACTCTGGCACAGGCACCGACTTTCCAAAGTGCTGGGGGGTGCTTGACTCCCCAGCTCTGTCCCAGGCCCCATCCCCACTCCATCCCTTCCTACAAGGCCCCGCCTCTTCCCACCCCTGCTCCGCCCAGTTCTGCCCCCTCCCCATATGCACCGAGTCCTCGCTCCTCCCCCTCCCTCGCAGTCTTCCGCACACTGCGAAACATACTGTTCGCGGCGGGTGGGAGGTGCTGGGGGGATGGGAGGAGTGGATAGCAGGGCTGCCGGCGGGTGCTCAGCACCCACCGTTTTTACCCCGGGGGTTCTCCAGCCCTGGAGCATCCACAAAGTCGGTGCCTATGCACTCCAGCGACTTCCCTGCTCACCCTCCCACCCACTGGTGCCAGGGACTCAGCCCTGACTCCTGACCGCTTGCCCCCATCCTTCTGCTCCTGTCCTTCAACATGCAGATGTGCATGGCCTCTCAGATCATAAAAAGCTATCTTGACCCCAACTCCCCACAAGTTACTGCCCCATCCCCTCATTGAGAGCATGCTGCTACAGCCACTGTTTGAAACTCCTCCCCAATTCCATTCAGAGAGCCCTTCCAAGCCAGCACCTGCCCCCTGCATTGTCCTGAAACGACTCCTGCATGGTCCTGGTGCCCTTCATGACCATTGGCTGCCTTTGACACAATCACTCCTTCTCTTCTAAAAAGAATCCTGTCAGCCCAGGGCTTTCATGAGCGAGACCTTCTTTGGTTCTCCTAGCACCTCTCAGATTGCTGTCAGTGCCCTCTCATCTGAGCCAGGATCATCCAGTACTTTCACACTTTCTCCCAGGCTACCCCTCCATCCCAGCCAGAATCCCTAAAGCCATCAATCACCGTATCCTCCTTGGAGTGCCTCCTCAAAGCTTCCCAGACATAATGCAGACATACAACAGCCTGGCAGCCATAAGAACAGAACAATGGCCATACTGGGTCAGACCAAAGGTCCATCTAGCCCAGTATCCAGTCTTCTGACAGTGGCCAATGCCAGGTGCCCCAGAGGGAATGAACAGAATAGGTAATCATCAAGTGATCCAGCCCCTGTTGCCCATTCCCAGCTTCTGGCAAACTGAGGCTAGGGACACCATCCCTGCCAATCCTGGCTAATAGCCATTGATGGACCCATCCTCCATGAATTTATCTAGTTCTTTTTTTAACCCTGTTTAGTCTTGGCCTTCACAACATCCTCTGGCAAGGAGTTCCACAGGTTGACTGTGCGTTGTGTGAAGAAATACTTCCTTGTGTTTGTTTTAAACCTGCTGCCTATTAATTTCATTCAGTGACGCCTAAAGTTTGTGTTTTATGAGAAGGAGTAAATAACACTTCCTTATTTACTTTCTTCACACCACTCATGATTTTATAGACCTCTATCATATCCCCCCTTAGTCGCCTCTTTTCTAAACTGAAAAGTCCTATTCTCATTAATCTCTTCACATACGGAAGCCATTCCATACCCCTAATAATTTTTGTTGCCCTTCTCTGAACCTTTTCCAATTCCAATACATCTTTTTTGAGATGCGGCGACCACATCAGTATGCTATATTCAAGATGTGGGCGTACCGTGGATTTATATAGAGACACTATGATATTTTCTGTTTTATTACCTATCGCTTTCTTAATGATTCCCAACATTCTGTTTGCTTTTTTGACTGCTGCTGCACATTGCGTGGATGTTTTCAGGGAACTATCCACAATGACTCCAAGATCTCTTTCTTGAGTGGTAACAGCTAATTTAGACTCATCATTTTATATGTATAGTTGGGATGATGTTTTCCAATGTGCATTACTTTGCATTCATCAGAACTGAATTTCATCAGCCATTTTGTTGCCCAGTCACCCAATTTTGTGAGATCCTTTTGTAACTCCCCACAGTCTGCCTGGGACTTAACTATATTGAGTAGTTTTGTATCATCTGCAAATTTTGCCACCTCCCTGTTTACCCCTTTTTCCAGATCATTTATGAATATTTTGAATAGGACTTGGCCCAGTACAGACCTCTGGGGGACACCACTATTTATTTCCCTCTATTCTGAAAACTGACCATTTATTCCTAACCTTTGTTTCTTGTATTTTAACCAGCTACCCATCCATGAGAGGGCCTTCCCTCTTATTCCATGACAGTTTACTTTGCTTAAGAGCCTTTGGTGAGGGACCTTGTCAAAGGCTTTCCTGAAAATCTAAGTACACTGTATCCACTGGATCTGCCTTGTCCACATGTCTGTTGACCTCCTCAAAGAATTCTAGCAGATTGGTGAGGCATGATTTCCTTTTACAAAAACCATGCTGACTCTTCGCCAACAAATTATGTTCATCTATGTGTCTGACAATTCTGTTCTTTACTATTGTTTGAACCAGTTTGCCCGGTACCCAAGTCAGGCTTACTGGCCTGTAATTGCCAGAATCTCCTCTGGAGCTTTTAAAAAATTGGCATTACACTATCTATCCCCCTGTCATTTGGAACATAAGCGGATTTAAATGATAGGTTATAAACCACAGTTAGTAGTTTTGCAATTTCTCATTTGAGTTCCTTCAGAACTCTTGGGTGAATACCATCTGGGCCTAGTGACGTACCTCCACACTCTTACAGCTGCTGATTAGCTAAGAATTGAGCACACAACTAGTCTGTCCCAAGACATCAAATTATTTCTGTTCCCCCATCCTTGCTTCATGCACCTGTTATGTCTGGCCTTTGAAAATATAAGATCCTTGGGGCAGGCACTTCCATTTACTATGGGTTTGTACACAGCACGGGGTCCTGGCCTGGTTGAGGTCTCTATGCATTACCACAATATAAGCATTAGACAACAACCTCAATGGGAAACTGTAGACATAGATGATGGCGGGGGGGGGGGCATGTTACATACTTGGACTTCGCTAAAGCACCTCATACTGTGTTTCACTGAACCTGTCTCACAGTTGGGTCAAATTGTTTGGCCAGAAGCACTATCATTTGTAACAGAAAGTGGCTGAAAGGCTGCAGACAAAGGGGATCACTGGGTAGGGAGAAGCACCTGGTGTGGCATTAGAGGGAGCAGCGTTAGTTGTCCTTTTAACATCTCCATTACTGACCGGGAAGGAGTGGGAATGATGTATCTGACTATAATAGTTTGGGGAGAGCTGCATAGAATCATAGAATATCACGGTTGGAAGAGACCTCAGGAGGTCGTCTAGTCCAATCCCCTGCTCAAAGCAGGACCAACCCCCCACTAAATCATCTCAGACAGGGCTTTGTCAAGCCGGGCCTTAAAAACCTCTAAGGATGGAGATTCCACCACCTCCCTAGGTAACCCATTCCAGTGCTTCACCACCCTCCTAGTGAAATAGGGTTTCCTAATATCCAACCTAGACCTCCCCCACTGCAACTTGAGACCATTGCTCCTTGTTCTGTCATCTGCCACCACTGAGAACAGCCGAGCTCCATTCCCTTTGGAACCCCACTTCAGGTAGTTGAAGGCTGCTATCAAATCCCCCCTCACTCTTCTCTTCTACAGACTAAACAACCCCAGTTCCCTCAGCCTCTCCTTGTAAGACTATAACAGGGTTTAAAAGAGAACTGGATAAATTAATGGAGATTAAGTCTATTAATGGCTATTAGCCAGGATGGGTAAGGAATGGTGTCCCTAGCCTCTGTTTGTCAGAGGGTGGAGATGGATGGCAGGAGAGAGATCACTTGATCATTACCTGTTACGTTCACTCCCTTTCTGGCACCTGGCATTGGCCACTGTCGGCAGACAGGATACTGGGCTGGATGGACCTTTGGTCTGATCTAGTATGGCCATTGTTATGTTCTTATGTAAGTCATGTGCCCCAGCCCCCTAATCATTTTTTGTTGCCCTCCCCTAGACTCTCTCCAATTTGTCCATATCCCTTCTCTAGTGGGGGGACCAAAGCTGGACACAATACTCCAGGTGTGGCCTCACCAGTGCCAAATAGAGGGGAATAATCACTTCCCTCGATCTGCTGGCAATGCTCCTACTAATACAAGCCAATATGTCGTTGGCCTTCTTGGCGTCCACTGTAATCCCCAGGTCCTTTTCTGCCGAACTTCTGCTTAGCCAGTCGGTCCCCAACCTGTAGTGGTGCATGGGATTCTCTCTTCTTAAGTGCAGGACTCTGCATTTGTCTTTGTTGAACCTCATCAGTTTTCATTTGGCGCAATCCTCCAATTCACAGGTGGGCAAACTACAGCCCGCGGGCCCCATCTGGCCCATGGGCCCCTCCTGCCCAGCCCCTGAGCCCCCGGCCCCTCCCCTGCTGCCCCCTCTCCCTCGCAGCCTCAGCTCACTGCGCCTCCGGCACAATGCTCTGGGTGGCGCGGCTGCAAGCTCCGGCTGGGCAGCGTGGCTGGCTCTGGCCAGTAAGGGACAGAGGGTCCCAGGGGGCAATCAGGGGACAGGGGGCAGTTGGATGGAGCACAGGTTGGGGGAGGTGGGGTGGTCGGGGGGGTTGGAGAGGGGGTGGAGTCCTGGGGGCCTGGTTGGGGTGAGGGGTCCCGGGAGGGGGCAGTCAGGGGACAAGAAGCAGGGATGTGTGGGTAGGGTCCTGGAGGGGCGGGGAGTCCCGAGAGGGGGTGGTCAGGGGACAAGGAGCGGGGGGGTTGGATGGGTCAGGAGTTCTGAGGGGGGGCAGTTAGGGGGCAGGAAGTGGGAGAGGGCAAATAGGGGGCAGGGGCCAGGCTGTTTGGGGGGCACAGCCTTCCCTACCTGGCCTTCCATACAGTTTAGCAACCCCGATGTGGCCCTCGGGTCAAAAAGTTTGTCCACCCCTGCTCCAATTTGTCTAGGTCACTCTGGACCCTCTCCCCCCATCTTAGTGTCATCTGCAAACTTGCTGAGGGTCCAATCCATCCCATCCTCCAGATCATTAATGAAGATATTGAACAAAACCAGCTGCAGGACTGACCTCTGGGGCACTCCGCTTGATACCAGCTGCCAACTAGACATGGAGCCATTGATCACTACCCGCTGAGCCTGACAACCTAGCCAACTTTCTACCCACCTTATCGTCCATTCATCCAGCCCATACTTCTTTAACTTGCTGGCAAGAATACTGTGGGAGAGCATATCAAAAGCTTTGCTAATGTCAAGATACCTGGGGGGACATAGGAGTGATCCAAAGGCGCTTGCTGAAGCTAAAAATAAAAGAGCAAAAGCACAATAGCTAGGAAAGGGAAAAGGGAAAAGGGAAGGGAAAAGGAAAAGTGCCATGGAGGGGAGAGAGCCTGAAAGAAAGTCTTCTCAGGGAGGGAGAAATCTGAGAGGCAGCAGTGCTCTGCAAGAGCCAGAGGAAGGACTGGGAATAGCAAGACAGATGCGACTTTGCAGAGCGATATGGCAACAAAGCAGTGTGGCACTGGGCAGCAGCTGCCGAGGTATCATGTTCCCAAGCACGGAGGCAAGGCCCTCTCCCCACAGCTGTGTGCCAGCCACAGCCAGATCACAGTGTTCTGTTCTGGAGCCTTTTGGAAGCAAAGATTTGCTTGTTAAAGGACAGTACTGCTAATCGGGAAATCTGCTTCTATTCCTGGCACTGCCAGACTCTTTGTGTGAGCTTGGACAAGTCAGTGCACCCCCACATGCCTGAACTGCCCCCTCTAAAATGGCCACGATACTGTGCTGTGATAGAGGCTTAATCCATTGATGCTGGAGGTGCTCGGATACTATGATAAGCGCCATAAGCTACAAACACCACCACACACTGACCAAACAGAGAGAAATGGCACCCAAGCGCTATTAAATGCCCCCGCTGGGCTGGGGCCCAAAGGAGAGACCGAGTATGTCTGCATGTCAAGCTAACAAATCGAGTGGAGCCACATGGGCTGAGGGTCTAGCCGCCCAAGCACCCGCCTAACGCCGCGGACAGGTATGTGGGGGCAGCTAGGGGTCACGCTATGCCCGTTTAGCACACTCCGGTGACCAGAGCCACCGCGAGCAGGTCTCCCCACACCGGGAATCACCCCCGGGGGGCGCAGCCTGCCCCGTCTCTTGTAACATGGCCTCGCCGCGAAAGCTGTGGTGAAAAGCCCCAGGGCCACGCAGCTCGCGTGTGACCTGCTCCCCGGGGTGCCGGGCGCAGGGGCAGGCCGCCGGCTTGGCCAGGCTGCATCACGCAGCCCTTCCAGACTCGAGCCATCTCCGCACCCTCGGGCATTAGAGACCTGCCCTGGCACTGCGCCCACAGACAGGCGGCTGCCGTGCGGCCGGCGGCGAGCCGGGGGCGGGCCTGCCCTAGCCAGCGGCCGGCGCGGGCTGGACGGGCCGGGGAGGGCAGCGGGTCACGCGGCGGCCCCGGCGACGCGGCCCCGGGCCAGGCAGCGCCGCGGGACCGAGCCCGGCCCAGGGGCGCTGGCGCGGCCGGGCCCCCCTCACTCACCCTGCGGCGCGGGCACCTCGCCGGGGCCGGGCGGCGCGTCCAGCGGGCACACGCCGTGCAGGCCCCATTGCGGGCCGAGCCCGGGCTCGCGGGGCGCGGGGCAGCCGCGGGCGTCGGGCGGCGCCTGGCGCTCCTGGCGGTGCCGGGTGATCTTGTCGTTGGCCCGGCGGCGCAGGCCGCGCCAGCGGTTCTTCACCTCGCCGATGTCGCGCTGGTTGCGGCCCGCCGCGTTGATCTTGTTGGTGATGCGCCACCAGATCTTCTGCTTCTCGTAGGCGTTGACGTTGGTGGAGCTGGCGCCGAAGAGCAGCTGCTCGTAGCGCAGCACCTCGCTCATCAGGATGTCGATCTCCTGCAGCGTGAAGTTGGGCTTGCGCTTGGGGATGCCGCGCCGGCCGGCCCTGGCCCCGGCCCCGGCCATGCTGCTCGCCGCTGCGCCCGCAGCCCGCGCCTCATGGCTCCGCGGGGCCCCCGGAGCCGCCCATGCCGCGCGCGGGCCCGGCGCGGAGCTGGCAGCCGGCGGGACGGGCGGGCGGGCGGGAGGCCGCCTTTGTCTGCGGCCGGGCGGGGAGCGGGGCGGGCCGGGGGAGCGGCTCCTGCGCGGCGCCGCCGCCCCCTGCTGGAGGCTGCGGCCCGGCCGGCCGCGGGGACAAAGCCCGCGGGGTGGGGCCCGGACCGCCCGGCCCGTCGCCGGGCCTTGGGGCTCCGCTTTCTGCCCGGCTGCTGCCTGTGGGGCGCCCAGGCCACGGGCTCGCCCGGCCGCGCCGCGCGGGGGAGGTGCCGGGCTGGGGCTTGGCCGGGGCCGGCTCGCCGAGCCGAGGAACCAGCCCGGACTAAGGGACGAGGAGCTTGGCGCGGGGTCCGCCTGTGTCCTGTGCTGCCCCCAGCAAACCCAGCGCCGCGGGGCACGGTGCGACCCGGGCCTG